>NC_041396.2:128694221-129042067 GCF_900747795.2 Erpetoichthys calabaricus | reverse complement strand
AAAAAGTGTTCCACTTTACTGAAGAGCTTAAGTAATAAACACCGATAAGAGGCTGTTAACATTCTTCTTTTCTTATTTTCATGGGGCTCTGAATTATTCACAACAGTAGCGTTGCCAGCCCTGGGATTTATCACAAAACTGTAGCAACCAATAAATAATTTTGTTTTGTACATAAACTCAGTATTCAAACTGTACAAAACAAAATATGTATACAGGTTAGCAGCAAAAGAAGCACCATGGAATGCAACTGTTTATGCCTGCAGTGTTAGAATAATTACAGTAATTTTTTTCTTCCGTAAAGGTTGACCAACCAGTGCATGAAACAATGCAATTGCAAAATCTTATCAAGAAAGGCCTATGAAATAAGCACAAACAAACCAGAGCCAATTAGAGTATCGTTTTTGGAAAATTGAGTTTTCACCTATCAACACTACAACACTGACACTGCAGTTACTAAAGTATCTGGCTCTCGAGAGCATTTTCAGAAATCATTTTTGGAGTTTGAAAACACCAGGCTAGTGTGGATAAAAGGTGAAAATGGAGTCAAATCTCTGTTTTTATGCAAAAAGGTGGAAGTGTGGACGGGGCCTTGATTCAAGTCTTTTCTCTCTTTGAAAAACTTAAGATATCCATAAATGGATTTACAGTGGTGTGAAAAACTATTTGCCCCCTTCCTGATTTCTTATTCTTTTGCATGTGTGTCACACAAAATGTTTCTGATCATCAAACACATTTAACCATTAGTCAAATATAACACAAGTAAACACAAAATGCAGTTTGTAAATGGTGGTTTTTATTATTTAGGGAGAAAAAAAAATCCAAACCTACATGGCCCTGTGTGAAAAAGTAATTGCCCCCTGAACCTAATAACTGGTTGGGCCACCCTTAGCAGCAATAACTGCAATCAAGCGTTTGCGATAACTTGCAATGAGTCTTTTACAGCGCTCTGGAGGAATTTTGGCCCACTCATCTTTGCAAAATTGTTGTAATTCAGCTTTATTTGAGGGTTTTCTAGCATGAACCGCCTTTTTAAGGTCATGCCATAGCATCTCAATTGGATTCAGGTCAGGACTTTGACTAGGCCACTCCAAAGTCTTCATTTTGTTTTTTCTTCAGCCATTCAGAGGTGGATTTGCTGGTGTGTTTTGGGTCATTGTCCTGTTGCAGCACCCAAGATCGCTTCAGCTTGAGTTTGACGAACAGATGCCGGACATTCTCCTTCAGGATTTTTTGGAAGACAGTAGAATTCATGGTTCCATCTATCACAGCAAGCCTTCCAGGTCCTGAAGCAGCAAAACAACCCCAGACCATCACACTACCACCACCATATTTTACTGTTGGTATGATGTTCTTTTTCTGAAATGCTGTGTTCCTTTTACGCCAGATGTAACGGGACATTTGCCTTCCAAAAAGTTCAACTTTTGTCTCATCAGTCCACAAGGTATTTTCCCAAAAGTCTTGGCAATCATTGAGATGTTTCTTAGCAAAATTGAGACGAGCCCTAATGTTCTTTTTGCTTAACAGTGGTTTGCGTCTTGGACATCTGCCATGCAGGCCGTTTTTGCCCAGTCTCTTTCTTATGGTGGAGTCGTGAACACTGACCTTAATTGAGGCAAGTGAGGCCTGCAGTTCTTTAGACGTTGTCCTGGGGTCTTTTGTGACCTCTCGGATGAGTCGTCTCTGCGCTCTTGGGGTAATTTTGGTCGGCCGGCCCACTCCTGGGAAGGTTCACCACTGTTCCATGTTTTTGCCATTTGTGGATAATGGCTCTCACTGTGGTTCGCTGGAGTCCCAAAGCTTTAGAAATGGCTTTATAACCTTTACCAGACTGATAGATCTCAATTACTTCTGTTCTCATTTGTTCCTGAATTTCTTTGGATCTTGGCATGATGTCTAGCTTTTGAGGTGCTTTTGGTCTACTTCTCTGTGTCAGGCAGCTCCTATTTAAGTGATTTCTTGATTGAAACAGGTGTGGCAGTAATCAGGCCTGGGGGTGGCTACGGAAATTGAACTCAGGTGTGATACACCACAGTTAGGTTATTTTTTAACAAGGGGGCAATTACTTTTTCACACAGGGCCATGTAAGTTTGGATTTTTTTTCTCCCTAAATAATAAAAACCATCATTTAAAAACTGCATTTTGTGTTTACTTGTGTTATATTTGACTAATGGTTAAATGTGTTTGATGATCAGAAACATTTTGTGTGACAAACATGCAAAAGAATAAGAAATCAGGAAGGGGGCAAATAGTTTTTCACACCACTGTATTACCTCCATATTGGATTATTGCAATGTACTTTAATTGGGTGCAAATCGATCTGCGTAATCAGTTACATTTTCTGTAAAATACAGCTGCTAGAATGCTCACTGGTACCAAGAACAGGCAAAGTATTTCACCAGTTTTTTGCCATGCTCCATTGACTTCATTTGAGGTGCAAAATTCAACTTAAGCTTTTCCTCTTGGTTTATACGTCTCTGCATGGTCCTGGCCCTGTTATCTCACCAAACTGCTTTGTCCAGCAGCAACCTCAAGGTCTTCAAGGAAATAATTTTTGACTATACCCCATTCTCATTTGAAATCAAAGGGAGACTGTCCTTTTTCAGTGGCTGCCCCATGGCTTTGGAACAGGTTAACTCTGTAAGGTCTATTTCTTCCATTAGTGCCTTTAAGGCACAGTTCAAGTACTTATTGGTTTGCAACGGCTTTTCTTTGGTTTTTGTGCCTTTCCTTTTCTTCCATTTATTAATGTGTTTTGCTTGATTATTTTTATTTTATTTAATTGCACTTTTAGATATATTTTGAAAAATACTATAAAATACATTGGTGCCAACATTGACAATAATTTGACATTGACACTAACCATTTTACTTTGCCAGCCTGCAGATCCCACTCCACTATGTATGTGTCATCTGAGCAGCTATATAGAACACTTTCTTCTGAATGCCACCGAACACAATTTACTTTACTGTCATGTCCCCCATCCTTAATTTAAAAAAAGAGAAATTAATTAACAATACTGTAATATTAGGATTGTTACACAAATTACTAGAAACTAATTTAAAAAAATAAATTTTTTTAAATAAAAATAGTCCGAGAAATAAATTCTTTAAATGCTTAAACCAACACTGCTTTCCAATAAATATGAATTGGCAAACTTGAAAACCATTAGAAAAAATATAAACTTTGATTCAGATATCCCAAGTACTCAAAACTCATTGTAAAGAACAATTAAACAGAACTCCTAATGATAGCTCACTAATTTATATGTGTTCTTTCATGAATAAAGATTACACAGTATAAATGGAAAACAATTTACTTGTATTTCCACAACAACAACATGAAATTTGTATTTACCTCACAAAGACCACCACAGACAAACCTCTAAATATGCTGATAAGTTTGGTACTACTAAGTTTCTCTTTCTGGATCTTTGATGCTATTTAGTACAAGGCTCACAGCTACGGAATGATAAGACTTTCTGTAACAAGTAAGTTGTTCTAGCCGGATCCTTTATTTTCTTTGTCAAAAAGAAGGGTAACATGACAGGGATGAATTAGTTTGCATGGATCGAGTAATTAAAAAAAAAAAAGTTTGTGTATTCCCCTTGTTCAGGATTAATCCAATAAAACAGTGTTTAAAAACCATGCTTTAATTCCTGAAAAGGTTCCTCATAGATGTAAGGGGTGCTTGCATAGCTACACTTTAAGGTTGCCTTCACATTGCACATGAATTCAGTATGTTATATAGAAGACAGAATTAACTCCAACAAAACAGGAAAAGAAAAAAACAGGGAAGAAGCAACCTATAGTACATACAAAGTACTGATCTTAAATTTGCCTTTTTAATTTTAATAATAAATGTGAATCTAGTATTCTACCTAGTTTCTGGGCCCTGAGCGGCCTAACAAGAGAGACCAAGATACAGTTATCAACAATGCCATTACATACCCTTTCATAGAAATCAGAAATTAAAATAATTTCCAGTTAATTAGGGTATACTTCCCATTTGGTAGACACTAAACTCTAGTATATTCTGGATTGCTCAGAAAGGCCCATGGGCACTAAGATCAAATTTAACTAGAAGCAGAACCCTGAAAGCATAATAAGGAAAAAAAATATCCAAACCTCAACTGAAACTTGGCCTAATAGAAGTGTGGTGGCCTAAACCATGTATATTGAAGCATGTACTCTATCCTGTCACAAAAACACATATTCCCATGTGATGTGTTGGAAAATTATTACCACCCCAATTGATGCTCAAGATGAACAGGAAGTATATTTGGTCATCTTACTACCACACCAATTTCTTACCAATTTGCTGTGGAGTTGTCCTTTTACAGAGCTGTACAAATAAATGCTGCCTGCTGCAGTGCCCAGAGCAAGAAGATCCACCTGATCACTTCTTGATGCCACCTCAGATTTCCGTCTCTTTCGTTGAGGAGCATCCTGCAGAAACAATAGAAAAAGGGTCACAAATGTTTTTTCAAAAGCAACTTTTTGGAAGATCAAAAAAGAACTGTATTTGAGGTGGATGGAAATCTAATGATTAACAACATTTTGTAATTACCTTTAAAAGCTCATACTGCTCATTTTTTGAAATGTTTGTGTCAATGCAATTTTAAACACAAATTTTCAAATAGTGACACTGGAATAAGATACTATGATTACCGAAAAAGAACAATTCAGGCTTTTTCCACACAAATGTCATTTGAGGATACCAGAAGCCTAACACACACACTATTTTAGCACAACACAAATATATTTGCCTTGTTGACATTGTGCCACTCATTATTTAAGAAACTCAGCAAAGAGTCACATAAAACTGCTTATGAGGAAACAGAAGGAACCCAAACACTGTATATTTTGGGGATGAGGCTAGAATTAGTCATCTACAAACAAGTTTAACTTCTATGTTTGAAGTATTTTAAATGTCTAATGAATGCAAAATGAGGGGAAAAAAATGTGCTCATATTCAAATTAAAAACTGCCACTGGTACTAACTGGGGAGCAAAGCAGTGTACAAAAATCTAAGTATTAAAAAAAACGTAAAAAAAAAAAAAAAAAAATCTCCAGTTTCAAAAGTCTTAGCGTTATTAGAATGACAACTCACTGCAGTTACATGGTGCATGACTGTTATACATGCCATATATGTCTGCAACATGAGAAAGGCAGAATAACTTGAAAATTACAAAAAAGTAAAATCTTGCTTGACAGAACCATTAACTGAGTTAGCAAACACTGCTTTGTTTCAATTTCAGTAATTTTCAATTTGGCCACAAAGTGTAACTGCTATGGTCTTGGTATCAAAATGCCTTGTTTAATGTAGAAAAAAAACATATCACCAATAAGGCTAAGAAGAAAATAACCATAAACAATTTGGCTTCATGGTGAACTCAACATGGTGAGTTATTTGTTGACTAAGCAGAAAGGTTGTTGCTACAAAAGATTCACAAACAAACTCATATACTGTAGTCCCTGGTACATTCCTCATCCTAGTAGACTATGAAAGTTTAGCCAATCCATATTACTAACCGAGAATGATAAACCGGATATGGACGCAGGTACATGGCATGCCCATGGACGCAGGAGACATAGTGCGCAGGCGCCAACAGCAAGCGAAGTTTGATCCACCGAGAACGAAGGAGTCACAGCTCAATAATGAAGGAGCTCAACTGAGCACAGGCAATACGGAACCCTAACCGTCCACACTACACAGCATAGTCAAACCCGACATAGTACGGAAGGTGCGTGCACCTACAACGCGCGTCTAACACACCGCAGGCAGACCCCCCCGAGATGTTACAGACGCCCCAGAGATACGGACTCCACAGCATATGTGAATCACATTACAGTAATACAATAATATGAGTACTCACAGACAAAACAAACACAACAGGGGCGCAGGCAGACCCCCGAGATGTTACAGATGCCCCACAGATACGGACTCCACAGCATATGTGAATCACATTACAGTAATACAATAATAGGAGTGCTCACAGACAAAACAAACACAACAGGCTTCTGCGTCCCACCCCACAATCAAACCAGAGAGAGTACGGCGTCCCCAAACGTCCACAAAACACAGCATAGTCAAACCCGAGATAGTACGGAGGGCGCACGCGCCTACAACGACTACCACATGAAACACACACGGCACCGGAGGTATAATATTAGCTCAACTAACGTAAATAAGCGCCTACAACGCGTCACGTCTCAAAAACAAAGGAGCTCAACTAAGGTAAATAAGAAATGAAGCAACGCGCCCATAGGTAACGATACAGCCACACAAAAAAGGGGATTCAGCCCCCCGCCCCAGAGTGAAACGGGAAAAAGTACGGAGTCCACAAAGGTCCACCATATACAGCATAACAGTACAGAAGGCGCGAGTTAGTACGAAAGCCGAAGGCGCCTACAACGCATAATAAGAATAAACGAACGCTCCGTTTTAAACGTACGTCATCCTCACACGTCCAAACTGTAATAAGAATAAACGAACACTCCGTATTGAACGTACGTCATCCTCACACATCCAAACTAAACAGCATAAGTGAATCACATTACAGTGATGCATTATTAACAGTATGACCACAGAAAACGCTCGCATTAACAGTAAGTGCAATTACAGTAATCCCTCGCTACTTCGCGGTTCACTTATCGCGGATTCACGACTTTGCGGTTTTTTAAACATAGTACATGTAGTAGTATTTCCTAGTCTAAGAACAACAAAACAAGTTCGGTGAATACGTGCGTTGTAGCACAGGCTGCGATTGTCACATGGGAGGGAGACGACAAATCACAGCTTTCTGCTTTCTAATCGGGCCTGTGATTGGTGCTTTGACTGATGCCTACTTCCCACAGTATCTCCCCTTGTCATTCGCTTCAAGCTTTCTCGCTGAGCGGTTTACTTTACAGTGTGCTGTGTGTGATTTTTTTGTGGATTACTGTATGTTGAACTTCGCTTCAATTTTCACCCCCTGCAATGGCTCCCAAACGTGCTCCTTCTTCCAAGGCTGGTGCTGAGCCTAAGCGACAACGAACAATGATGACGATCGCTGAGAAGGTGAAACTTCTGGATATGTTGAAGGAAGGGAGAACATACGCGGCTGTGGCCCGCCAATATGGCGTGAACGAATCCACCGTTCGCTACATCAAGAAGGAAGAGGTGAACATTAGGAAGACGGCTACCATCACCTTTCAAAAGTCGGCGAAGAGAGTGGTTACGGCTCGTAATAAAACAGTCGTCCGTATGGAATCTGCTTTGGCCGTATGGATAGCCGACTGCTGAAAGAAGAACATAACATTGGATTCGAAACATTATCCAAACAAAGGCTAAGAGCCTGTACGAGACCTTTGCCGCTAAGGAACCAGAAGACGACAGTGGCAACCGCGAAGAAGAGGAAGAAGATCCACAGCCAGGGACCTCCAGTGATTCACCACGTAAGAAACAGCAATTTTCTGCTAGCAAAGGGTGGTTTGCAAAGTTTCTTAAACGCTACGGCTTAAAAAGCGTTTCCCTGCAAGGCGAGGCTGCTTCGGCTGACACGATTGCTGCTGAAACGTATGTGAATGAAACGTTCAAGAAGATTACCTCCGAAGGTGGATATCGGCCCAAACAAGTTTTTTAATATGGATGAGACGGGCTTGTTTTGGAAAAGAATGCCATCGCGAACTTTCCTGTTCAAAGAGGAAGCAAAAGCCTCTGGCTTTAAAGCATACAAGGATCGTGTGACCCTCGTGATGTGTGGCAATGCTGCTGGATTTTTGTTAAAGCCAGGGTTTATTTACAAGTTGAAAAACCCAAGGATTTTGAAAAACAAAAACAAGAATCTGCTTCCCGTACATTGGATGCACAATGCAAAAGCCTGGATGATGAAGATGCTGACCTCCGACTGGTTCCACCAGTGTTTTATCCCGCAAGTGAAGGCGTATCTAGCAGAGAAGGGCATGCCATTCAAAGTCCTTCTCATTATGGATAACGCTGGTGGTCACGCTACTGATCTGTCTTATTCGGGGGTACAGATTGAGTTCCTTGCCGCCCAATACGACGTCACTAATTCAGCCTATGGATCAGGGGGTTATCAGGGCATTCAAGACCCTATACACGAGGAATGCCTTAGCGAACCTGGTTTCTTTCGTGGATGCTGCCCATTTATTGGTTACTTTGTTAATATTTTTATATTATATATATATATATATATATATATATATATATATATATCTGTCTGCTTATTTAAAAACCTAAATTTACCCCAGGAGTCAAAAACGTTCTGTCTAGCCCTTGTACAAAAACCTAGACAAAAGCTGGGGTATCACCTTGGTAAACCCATGTACTTTTGGATCTGTGAGAAGAAAATAGCACGACTTTACAGACAGGAGTCCAAAGCAGAACTCTACTTACTTTGTTACTTTGTAAAAAAAAATAAAAAAAAATAATTAAATGCTGATGATGTAGATCGTTTTGTCTATGCTGAAATTCCAAACAGAGAAACCTATCCTGACCTCATTAGAAAGATTCAGCATATTGGGACTCGCAAGATTACAAATATTGTTTTTACAGAAGTTCTGAAATAAAAGTGAAACTAATGAAATAGCAACAATTCAAAGAAAAAACAATCTTAAAAGTGTGTATCCGGAAAACCAAATACGGGGGTGGCCGAGCGAAGTGAGCAGGGGGCGAAGGCCCCCTAGTATATATAAACAACCCCAAACTTTCTTTATAACTTCCAAGTTCACAAGTTACAGCCAATACAGGTGCATCTCAATAAATTACAATATAATCGAAATGGTAATTTATTTCAGCAATTCAATTCAAAAAGTGAAACTCACATATTATATAGATTCATTACACACAAAGTGATATATTTCAAGCATTTATTTTAATTTTGCTAATTATGGCTTATAGCTAATGAAATTTAGTATCTCAGAAAATTAGAATATTGTGAAAAAGTTCACTATTGTAGACTCATGGTGTCACACTCCACTCAGCTAATTAACCCATAAAATCTGCAAAGATGTCCTGAGCCTTTAAATAGTCTCTCAATCTGGTTCAGTAGGCCACACAATCATGGGGAAGACTACTGACTTGACTGTTGTCCAGAAGACAGTCATTGACACCTACAACAAGGAGGGTAAGCCACAAAAGATCATTACTAAAGAAGCTGGCTGTTCACAGAGTGCTGCATCCAAGCATATTAATGGAAAATTAAGTGAAAACAAAAAATGTGGCAGAAAGGTGCACAAGCAACAGGGATAAGTGCAGCCTTCAAAGGATTGTGAAGCACAGCCCATTCAAGAATTTGGGGGAGATTCACATGGAGTGGATTGTGGCTGGAATCAGTGCTTCAAAAGCCACCACACCCAAGTATCCGTGACATGGGCTACAACTGTTGCATTCCTTGTGTCAAGGCACTGCTGAACCAGAGACGTCAGAAGAATCTTAACTGGGCTAAGGAGAAAACTGACTGGAATGTTGCTCAGTTGTCCAAAGTCCTCTTTCAGATGAAAGTAAATTTTGCATTTCATTTGGAAATCAAGGTCCCAGAGTCTGGAGGAAGAGTGGAGAGGCACAGAATCCAAGTTGCTTGAGGTCTAGTGTGAAGTTTCCACAATCAGTGATGATTTGTGGAGCCATGTCATCTGTTAGTGTTAGTCCACTGTGTTTTATCAAGTCCTAAGTCAGAGCAGCTGTCTACCAGGAAATTTTAGAGCACTTCATGGTTCCCTCTGCTGACAAGCTGCCAAAAGTATCAATACCTGGTTTAATGGCCATGGTATCACTGTGCTTGATTCGCCAGCAAACTCGCCTGACCTAAACCCCATTGTCAAGAGGAAGATCAGAGACACCAGACCCAACAATGCAGACCAGCTGAAGGCTGCTATCAAAGCATCCTGGCCTCACCTCAGCCGTGCCACAGGCTGATCACCTCCATGCCATGCTGAATTGATGCAGTAATTCATGCAAAAGGAGCGTCAACCAAGTATTGAGTGCATACATGGACATACTTTTCAGTAGGCAAACATTTCTGTATTCAATTTTTTTTTTTTTTAAATTGGTCTTGTGTAATATCCTAATTTTCTGAGACAGTGAATTTTGAGTTATCACCTATAATCCATAATTGGCAAAATGAAAAGAAATAAACGCTTGAAATATATCAGTGTGTGTAATAAATCTATATAATATGAGTTTCAATTTTTGAATTGAATAACTGAAATAAATTAACTTTTCCATGATATTCTAATTTATTGAGATGCAGCTGTATATTCAACTACACAGTTTACTTAACTTCTCACTTACTACTTGGGACACTAGTAAACAATACATACTTGATAGAAAAATAAATAAATAAAACTGCTGATCAGCCTGCTTATGCTGAAAGCATTCACAGCACATACAACATTTTAAGATATACTGTGCATTCAAGAAAGTAGCTTTAAACCTATAAAAGCTGTATACTGGCTAATGACAAAAGCACTGATGACCTCCTCAACATCTACATCATTTGCTTTATTCAAGTTGAGTACTAACAGGCATAACCATCTGTCACAGCACCACCAAGGTTCCATCTCAGGTAGCTTTAAAAAGAATGTCGGGGGGAGAAAAAACACAAAACACATACATACATACATACATACATACATGCATCTTGCTTACAGACTATTGCACAAATATGTATTGTGGCAGATATGGGAACAAGCTTCTAAAATATCAGAGAATCCTCATAATGGTGAATAACGGAGAGAGACTAAACTGTTATATCCATGGGCAGCATTTTTTTTTTCCTAAAATGTAAATTCCATATTTGATGAGCATGATGAAATAAACAGCTTTGTTAAAAAGTAATTCACACCATTCTACCCATACATATGTAGCTAACATACTTCAGCTAAGGGTAACTGGGTCAGACTCGAGAACAGTATTATTGGGAGTAAGGCTGGAATTAACTCTGGATGGCACTCTATGCCACTGCAGTCCACACTCTCATGCACCTTATTCCACTTGACCATCCCTAAAGTTCAATAGTAACAAGCAGATAACTCAGCTCATCTGGGCTGGCATTTGTTCCTTTACTCCCTTTATGTTTCAAATATTGATAATCAGATATTCAATTTGTGATACAGAAGAGACTCCAAAAGGAGGTGTGAACTTAATTGTCCATTTCTAAACATGGATGGGTCACTTTATTATAAGGTTATGATATTATTACCATTTTCAAGACTGGCTTGGACTGATCTTAGAAATATCTTAACACCTAGAATACTAATATAAAGTTTTTCTTTACTCACAGCTTTTTTGCATGGAAAGGTCTGAAAGGCAAAGAAGACAAATTTTAAAAATTCCTAACCCTATAAACAATAATGAGAATGTTAAAACAAAAAGATTTGTAAACTTTCCACATGTTTTTAAAAAACAAAATGGAGAGTCTAAGAACATGCTTCCATTTATAGTCTACTAGATCATATTGAAGTCTATGGGCTTGACAATGCAGGCAACACACTTGATGGATTTCTGATATGCTCGGATTAGCTAATCTTTTGTTACCTTTAACCAATTTTATTTCATTTAGTGTAACGGTACAAACTGAAATGATTTCACAGCTACATTAACAAGAGCAAAAATTAATTAATTTGCTCAGAATTGACTAATTTGATTAACTTATTAGTTTGACTTACAACTTTAAGAGACTGCAACCTGTTGTCAACGAAGGACTCAGAGTTACAACTTTATGACCCCTATGAACTGATATGTAGACTTTTTTTTTGCACTACTGTACTACAGTATATACAGATTACAACGCATGGTGTTTTCTGTTTACTGAGGAGTCTCTGATGCATGTGAATTCAACTTTTATTTGTATTATACATCTGGAACTGTCAGCAAAATTGTTTTACTTTTAGGAATATTTCAAATATTACATAAGATACGAACGAGCCAACAATTATTCAGGAGTTTATATCCAGGTATGTCAAAACTAGGAAACACACGGAGGTTTTATGTCTAATTTTACCAAAATAAGGACAGAAAAAAGTGTTCAGAGAAGATTTTAAATTCGGTAAGCGAGACAAAATTATTACACTAACAAATAAATACACACAATATTCTTAAATGCCTAAAGCCTCCTGACATTCTGAAGGATTCTAAACAATTAAGCGACGACGAAAACTTTACTCAATGCAACTGTGTTTCGGTATTGGGAGAGTAAATTACGGTCCAAACCAGCCACACTCTATTCGTATAGGGTGGTCGATCCTGTAGACTTGTCGCACAGACAGAAACTGGCCAGTCTTAACATTTATCCAGCCTTAGTGCCATGCATTCGTCAACATACATATTAAATGTCAGGGAAACCATCAAAAATTAAATGTACCAGGAACAAACATCTCGCCAAAAGTGCAAAAAGGACAGCTGCATTGTAATTTTTGCACAATGTTACGAATAAGCGAACAGGTCAAATCCAACTAAAGACTACGCCAGCACCGCCTCCCGTTCAACCTCGTGTCTAGCTCCTTGCAACACATGCATGAGGACGGACTGCCATGTGGTTTCTGCGTCACTTCTTCGGCCGCTGGCAATCCGGGTTGTCCATTTCGGAGTTACTACTTGTCACGGTGCTTACCTCTGCAACTCTGATTTGAATAACATGTTTCCTTGATCCCCGTACTTGAATCTTTCTGATGAACCTCAAGGGAAGTCAGTTAGGCCTTACCTTGCTTGTTCTGCATGGACCCCAGGCGAGGCATGTACAAGTGGCGCTTAAATGAGCAGAAGGCGCATATTCCTGGTGCAGAGTGTTGTTACTGGTGTCCCATATTCGAAGCCGCCCGTCTTGTGCTGATAAAGCAAGGTACTGGTGTTGCCCCGGAGAGAAAGCGCATGGATTTATTAACGAAATGCTACCTCCATCAGCCGCCATTTCTACGTTGCGAGTTTAGGGGATACTGTGAAATGAGAGAGACACGTGTTAAGAGTCGAGGCGCCTGCGCCTTGACGCCTCCGTGGCTGATTGGCTATGCTGCAGGAAGCGGAAAGTAATGTATGAATGATGGAATCAGTCAGTCGGGGGCTTATTTTACAAGGAACTGTTTTTTCTTGATACAGTTTAAACATTTGTACACATTGGAATGCGCAACAATTAAGGTAATATGGTCTTTAAGAATACATTTAGAAATAGGGATTTGACCCATATTTCGGTTAATTTTTAGTAGTTGTTCCAATATTAAATGTACTTTAAAGTTATTTTAATGGACTGGACTAAATTGCATGACTACTTTTGTGTCTTATACATGTGATACGTGTGTTAGTTGCTAAGTTGCAAAAATAATACAAATTCATCAAATTAGAAATTGCCAAGATGCAAAAATAATACAAATTCATTAAATTAGAAATTGCCAAGATTTCTTAGAGTTAAGTGTAGAATAGCTATAGTGCACATTAGTGCATATACATATACAGGATATAAACTTGCTGTTCTACGTAAATTTTTGTACAGTACCTTGGACTGGTGTTTTCAATAAAAATGTGCTATAAACTGTTTTTGAATTGATCCTTGGAAATTCTGGGGTTTTTTTTTGTTTTTTTTTAAATAATTTGGTACTCCAGGAAGTTACTGCGCTGAGGAGTAATGGGTCTAAAACTGCTATGGAATAAAAACAATAATAATAAAACCTGACGTAGTTTTCAAATACATGAAAATTACAACTAAATACGTGATTTAACACCGCTATGCTTACATGCTAAAATGCATAGTGTAAATCAAATGCTTTATTCATGATGGTGCCCTTCGAGCAACCAGCAGCTTTTCAAAATTGGGCGAGGGAAAGATTGTCCCAGAAAAGAACAGCTGTTTCGAAAATCAAGGATACAAGGTAGGGCTTTCAGCTTGATTTTCCTTTTTTCTCTATAATATTGCTGTATTTAAAATGTTATGTAATTAGCCAACTCCATTGGGTTGCAAAAAAGTCGAGGAAAGCATTCTCTAACATCTGCTAATATTTTTGTAGTTTACATGAGCTCGCTACTGCTGTGACTTTGTCAGTTTTTCAGATTTAGTTACGTACCCTTTGCGACACAGAAAAAACCTTGGAACACTAGAGTCTGTTGTACAGTATTTAATTAGGCAGGAAATTTCTATTGGCAGGAGCATATGGAACGCAATTTGTGTCACAATGATATACAGTAATCAATAAAAGTGGAATTATGAAATAATCACATGAAAAAAAACAAATATATACTGTATATAAATGAGTTCTTACATTTTGATTGATACATAGGCCACAAAACCAGCATAAAATAGACCTTTTCAAATAAATAATAAGCTATTGTGAAATGTGCAGTTGGAAAAGTTCAATTATGGACTATAAACTGACATAAAAATAAGGCAAGTTTTAAATAAAACCCACAAAAGTCAAATGAAAAAATACATTTTGAAAACTAAAAAAAATGCAGATGTCACATTTCATAATAACTACAGTAGTGCTAGGGGGCTCCGCCCCCTGCTCACTTCTCTCACCAACCCCTGTGTTTGGTTAATCCATCCATCCATTATCCAACCCGCTATATCCCAGCCAAAACAGGGCACAAGGCAGGAAACAAACTCCCGGCAGGGGATCAGCCCACCGCAGGGCGTGCACACACACACACACAGCACACACTAGGGACAATTTAGAATCGCCAATCCACCCAACCTGCATGTCTTTGGACTGTGGGAAGAAGCACCCTGAGGAAAGCCACGCAGACACGTGGAGAACATGCAAACTCCACGGGAGGACCCGGGAAGCGAACCCAGGTCTCCTAACTGCGAGGCAGCAGCGCTGCCCACTGCGCCACTGTTTGGTTAATGGGATATACAATTTTAAAAGCTTTTTTTTTCTTTGGAATTGTTTCAATTTCATTAGTTGCACTTTTACTTTAAAGGTTTATTAAAAACAATATTTGGAATTACCTTTAAGATCACATAGAATTTTGAATCCATTTTTGGAGACACATTGTGACAACGCAACGTATAATTGCCCGTGAGGTGAATATTGTTTCTGTTTCTCTAATAAATAATCCGACTTTTTCTAATGTTTGTCCTGTGATTTTTTAATTGTCATAGCAAAAGCTATTCTCACGGTAAACTGTAAACATTTTAATACGAATGGCATATCACGATCTCCTTTGGTGTCTAATGTTATTCGTGGAATATATACATCATGTTTCTAGATAGATAGATACTTTATTAATCCCAAGGGGAAATTCACATACTCCAGTAGCAGCATACTGATACTAAAAAAAAATATTAAATTAAAGAGTAATAAAAATGTAGGTAAAAGCAGACAATAACTTTGAATAATGTTAACGTTTACCCCCCCGGGTGGAATTGAAGAGTCGCATAGTTTGGGGGAGGAACGATCTCCTCAGTCTGTCAGTGGAGCAGGACAGTGACAGCAGTCTGTCGCTGAAGTTGCTCCTCTGTCTGGAGATGGCACTATTTAGTGGATGCAGTGGATTCTCCATAATTGATAGGAGCCTGCAGAGCACCTGTCGTTCTGCCACGGATGTCAAACTGTCCAGCTCCAAGCCTACACTAGAGCCTGCCTTCCTCACCAGTTTGTCCAAGCGTGAGGCGTCCTTCTTCTTTATGCTGCCTCCCCAGCACACCACTGCGTAGAAGAGGGCACTCGCCACAACCGTCTGATAGAACATCTGCAGCATCTTATTGCAGATGTTGAAGGACACCAGTCTTCTAAGGAAGTATAGCCGGTTCTGTCCTCTCTTGCACAGAGGATCGGTATTGGCAGTCCAGTCCATTTTATCATCCAGCTGCACTCCCAGGTATTTATAGGTCTGCACCCTCTGCACACAGTCACCTCTGATGATCATGGATCCAGGAGGGGCCTGGGCCTCCTAAAATCCACTACCAGCTCCTTGGTTTTGCTGGTGTTCAGGTGTAGGTGGTTTGAGTCGCACAACTTAACAAAGTCCTTGATGAGGTTCCTATATTCCTCCTCCTGCCCACTCCTGATGCTTTCTTGTTGCCTGTTAAAATTTTTCTCCGCACTGCTCTTTCTTCTTTGCGTGTGTTTCATCTAGAACATATTGTCCTTATACGTTTTATATGTGCTGGAAGCACATGATCTGTCCGTGCTACGGATTTACAATTTAAAGAGATTGTTATTTTCATGGGAATTGTTACATATGCATTATTTTCACTTTTACGTTAAAAACTTTTCTAAAAACTTGTCCTTTATTTCCGGCCCCGTGCATGGTTACATCTCTTTCTCGCAAGACGTATAACGCTCCTCGCATTGGGGGGGGTGGGGGGCAGTTGGCTGAATGCACGCTAAGCGTTGGATCATCAGCAGTCTTTCTGCTGCTGGCGAGCTGCCTGTTCTGCTTGTCGCATGTCGTTGTTTTAAGAGCTGGGAGCACATAATGCGTGTCTGCCAAAAGCAATCCAACAACTGCTTGGTTAGATGTCTGTGGACTTGTTTTAAATGATGGCTCACTGCCTCACAATCTCGCGTGACGTTGTAAAAACAATAATTGTCCTTTATTTCCAGCCCCGGGCGTGGTTAAATCTCTTTCTTGCAGGACTTATAACGCTACTCCCGTGGGGTGGGTGGGGGGTATGGGGCAAGAATCTCATGTTCTATATCCCCATGAGACGCTCCGTGGCCATTCTCTTTGATACTGTTTTCAGAATCAGAATGAGAGACGGTGCTCTGAATAATAAATGCCATTGCTTCAGTAGGTTTATCTTGCATTTCTGTTCATTTTAAACTTTTTACAAGAAACCCTTAGGCCAGGGAAATATATAACATATATTGAAAATGAACAAATTGTTAAGCTAATTTTAAAAAGTCCAGTTTTTTGGAAAAAAAATGCCTAGCCCACCTGGGAAGGTGGCAGTTCCCCTGATTAGAATATGATCAACATGCATTAAACCACCAGTCTGCATGAAAAGATACCATTGGTTTGAAAAATGCACATTGAAAGATGCTGTCAGTTTCTTCCATGCTGTGTTCCATTGGAGTGTCATGGAGGTATCAAATCATATCAGATTTTATTTTCCACATACAATTATGCACATTGTGCAAATTGTATTGGAATGCTTAGTTACATAAGCACAAGACAAATATCTATTATAAAAAAACACTTGCGACAAGACGTGATCTTTTGAAGAGAGACAGATTAGAAGAGAGTCAGAGAGACACTTTCACGTCCTGCGACACCATCAAGTCACGTCATACTGACATCCTTTGGAAGCAATTCACGCCGTACTTACAAACATTTTCAAACAAGAACACGGTCATCTAACCGCTCAGTTAAATTATTAATGCGTGTCTAAAAGTCAAAGCTAATCATCTCTTCTTTATTAAATGTAATCAAGCAAAACTTACAACGGAACATATGCAAGGTCTCAGTGATCAGGTTCAAAATTCAAATATCAGTAGTTCAGACATATTCAAAATAGGTAAAGCAGTAATATTACCATCATCATATCAAGGTAGTCCAAGAGCATTGCAACAGTTATCATGGTGCAATGGCAATATCCCAAACTATCGGTCGGCCAGATTTATTTATCACAATGACGTGCAATCCACAATGGCCAGAAATCCGCAGATTCTTGAGAACAGTGGCCAACGGCTACATCGCCTCTGGATATTCCCACTTTTCTTTTTAATCAGAAAGTCTTATTTTTATTGAATGAACTCGAAACAGTGTTCGGTCAAATCAGAGCATACATTTACACGATCGAATTTCAAAAACGGGGTTTGCCTCAAATGCATTTATTGGTTACTTTGCAAAATAAATTCTGCTGATGATGTAGATCGCTTTGTCTGTGTGAAATTCAAAACAGAGAAACCTATCCTGAATTATGGTATAAAGTCATTAAACACATGTCTCATGGACTTCATTTAAAATATTCAGTATGTTGGGACTCAAAAAAAATGTTTAAAGATATTTGCAAAAATGGTCGTTCAATCAACAGTTATGACTAAGGCTGGCTTTCCTGATTATCGTCGAAGAGATAATCGTCACGAACAACACACTTATCACAGAAAGAAAGATGGTAAAATTGTGATGCTCGATAATTCAATGATTATACCATATAACCCGTATTTGCTCAAATGATTCGATTGCAATATTAATGTTGAGTATTGTGCATCGATTATGATATTAAGCACATCTCCTAGTACTGTACATTCATAAAGGGCACGATAAAGTACCCGTAACTTTATCCAAAGAACAGTCTCAGGGCGAAGTTCAAGCATATTTAGATACTCGTTATGTCAGTGCAATGGAAAGCCGGTGGCATTTAATGCAATTGCCAATGCATGGTCAAAGTCATTCTGTTGAATTATTACTGCTTCATTTTCCAGTTGAATATGATTCAATTTAAAGAGGGCGAAGAAGCAGAAGCTTATTGACTTATCCATCCATCCATCCTCTTCCGCTTATCCGAGGTCGGGTTGCGGGGGCAGCAGCTTCAGCAGAGATGCCCAGACTTCCCTCTTCCCGGCCACTTCTAGCTCTTCCGGGAGAATCCCAAGGTGTTCCCAGGCCAGCCGGGAGACATAGTCCCTCCAGCGTGTCCTGGGTCTTCCCCGGGGCCTCCTCCCGGTTGGACGTGCCCGGAACACCTCACCAGGGGAGGCATCCAGGAGGCATCCTGATCAGATGCCCGAGCCACCTCATCTGACTCCTCTCGATGCGGAGGAGCAGCGGCTCTACTCTGAGCCCCTCCCGGATGACTGAGCTTCTCACCCTATCTTTAAGGGAGAGCCCAGACACCCTGCGGAGAAAACTCATTTCAGCCGTTTGTATTCACGATCTCGTTCTTTTGGTCACTACCCATAGCTCATGACCATAGGTGAGGGTAGGAACATAGATCGACTGGTAAATTGAGAGCTTTGCCTTACGGCTCAGCTCCTTTTTCACCACGAAAGACCGATGCAGAGCCCGCATCACTACGGACGCCGCACCGATCTGCCTGTCGATCTCACGCTCCATTCTTCCTTCACTTGTGAACAAGACCCCGAGATACTTGAACTCCTCCACTTGGGGCAGGATCTCGCTCCCCAACCCTGAGAGGGCACTCCACCGTTTTTCCGGCTGAGGACCATGGTCTCGGATTTGGAGGTGCTGATTCCCATCCCAGCCGCTTCACACTCAGCTGCGAAACCGATCCAGAGAGAGCTGAAGATCACGGCCTGATGAAGCAAACAGGACAAAATCATCTGCAAAAAGCAGTGACCCAATCCTGAGTCCACCAAGCCGGACCCCCTCAACACCCTGGCTGCGCCTAGAAATTCTGTCCATAAAAGTTATGAACAGAATCGGTGACAAAGGGCAGCCCTGGCGGAGTCCAACTCTCACTGGAAACGGTTCGACTTACTGCCGGCAATGCGGACCAAGCTCTGACACCGATCGTCACAGGGACCGAACAGCTCTTATCAGGGGGTCCGGTACCCCATAACCCCACAGGATTCCCCGAGGGGACACGGTCGAATGCCTTTCCAAGTCCACAAAACACATGTAGACTGGTTGGGCGAACTCCCATTGCACCCTCCAGGACCCTGCTAAGGGTGTAGAGCTGGTCCACTGTTCCACGACCAGGACGAAAACCACACTGTTCCTCCTGAATCCGAGGGTTCGACTATCCGACGGACTCTCTCCTCCTCTTATTGACTTATTTTGAACTTAATAAAACAGATGTAAATGCAAAAGCATATGCACAAATTCCTCAACATTACACATGGCAGAAACAAAAAAGAGTGTGGCATCCAAGAAAATGAATTGTAAAAGTGTTGCTCGATTAAATATTGTATCACCAAAAGATATCGAATGGTTTCATTTAAAATTGTTATGTGATTCGAAAGGAGCAACGTATAAACATATAAAAGATGTTCTAACTATAGATGGAACTACGTACGGAACCTTTCAAGGAGTGGCATGAGTAGCTGGGTTATGTAAATCAGACGACTATATGTTTGAGATGATGTCTTATGCCGCTTCTGTATGATGCCTGACAAATTAAGACACTTCTTCGTGTACTTAATTATGATGGGTGAAGTTGATGCTTTACAATTATGGGAAGCGTTCAAAGGACCATTATCCGAAAAGTCGAATGAATAAACGGCTCTTTTGATCATCAAAGAAATGTTAGAAGCAGATGATTTAACGATGCAACAATTTGGACTTCCAGAAGAAATAGATGAATCAGAGGTAAAGAAAAAGATAAAGATATCGGGACACATTTAACAGTGGAAGACCGTAAAAAATTATATCAGATAAGTTAATTCCAAATATTGTTTTTACTGAAGTTTTAAAGTGAACATAATGCATATGTAACAATTCCCATGAAAAAAAATCTCTTTAAATTGTATTAACGGCAAAACAAACCTGGGGTTGGCAAGTCGAAGTGAGGCAGGGGGCGAAGCCCTAGTAAATATCATAAAACGGACAACACCCCAGACACACACTAGAGGTTGTATGTCTTGCAGCTGTCCTCCAGATCTGAAATGAGGTCTCTCACAGCATTTTTTTTAATTAAAAATTAATTTTAGAGTTTGTGCTCTTCTGTGAGGTTTGTACTGCAAAGAGACATACTTTAAAAATACTGTCCTTACTAGGTATTTTATATGCTTTGGTGAATCTTTTATTAATTTGGTTATTAGAAAAAGCTGAGTGCATAATGAATGACAAGTATCAACTCTTATTATCTATGTAATTGGGAAATTTGTTACATTGTAACAGTTATTCTTCAGATATGATTCCACTGACACATTTCTCTATTCATCATTCCTTTCTATATATTTTCTTAGACTTAAGGGCCTTTTCATATGTTTTAAAATGAATTATGTTTATAGTTATGACCCGGGCTGTGGAGTCAGAGTTGGAGTCGACAGTCAGAGACAATTTTGGGTACCTGGAGTCAGGGTCAGAGTCGGCAAAAATGTACCGACTCCGACTCCTAATAAATTTAAATTGTAATGAAAAAAAATACAGCAAGTTCAAATGTCCCATTTCACAAACAATAGTCATAATTAAGTACTTCTCTGATGTAAGAATAAAGCCCAGTGCATAGTTGTGTTACTACTAGTGTGAAGTTCATCTGAGCTATTATATAACCTGACATTCACATATTGTAATATGGATTATGATACATTACAAAAAGTGTTTTCATTTTATTTCAGATATACTGTAATGTGTTTAATAAGTTAATTTGAGTGTAAACAAGTGTAATGATGTAGGTGTAGGTGTGTGCTATGGCCGGATGTGTATTCAGGGGTTCTGTCTGCACTCTCCACATATGCTCCCACCCAGGGCTGAACTGTAGCATAACTTTGCACACAACCTAAGTACTAGGAAGTTAGTTAAGTAGCCCCCCTGGAGCCTCCCACTGCTCTGTCTTCAGCAGAAGATCAGCACACATGGGAAAAGGCATCAGCTTCTGCCCAAATTCCTCTCTCTGCTAGAAGAGCTTAGAAGAAGAACTTGGAGGAACAACTTCTTGGATTCAACTGTAAGTCAATGTTCATGTTTATTTTAAAACTACATAGCTGCTTGTGTGTATTGATGGAAGGCTGTGTGCATGTTTCTGGATAAAACTGCAGGGCTGTGTGTATGTTTGTGTGTATGGTGCATGAATGTTTGTGTATAGTGCAGATATTGTATATGTTTCTGAGTAAAATGTAGGGGCTCTGTATTATGTGTATGGTACATGTCTATGCATGTTTTTCTGTATAGGGCAAATTGTGTCTAGGTTTAGTGCTGGGCTATAGCTTATTTGTGTATAGTGCCGTGTTGTATGTATGTTTGTATAGAGCAGGACTATGTGTATGTTTGTATTTAAATCAAAGATATGCTAGTTGGTATAACATTTTATATTTATATTTTATATTTAGGGGGCTCCGCCCCCTGCTCGCTTCGCTCGCCAACCCCCATGTTTGGTTTACCGGATATACAATACAATTTGTTTCTTGTATAGCCCAAAATCACACAAGAAGTGCCGCAATGGGCTTTAACAGGCCCTGCCTCTTGACAGCCCCCCAGCCTTGACCCTCTAAGAAGACCAGAAAAAACTCCCAAAAAAAAAACCCTTGTAGGGAAAACATGGAAGAAACCTAGGGAAAGGCAGTTCAAAGAGAGACCCCTTTCCAGGTAGGTTGGGCGTGCAGTGGGTGTCAAAAAGAAGGAGGTCAATACAATACAGTAGAATACATAGAACAGAATAAATCCTCAATACAGTATAAAAATAAAAATTCTAGAAGTACGGAGTAGAATTTCACATTAGATGATATCACATAGTATGATTTGGATTTGTTTTAAGTCCTGGAGACCTCATTCATCAATCTGCCTCCCCCATTTTGCCATTCCACATCTGAAATAGCGCTAATCCGATGAAAGGACCCCTCATTCCCACGTCCCCATTCATCAGGGATGACTTTACCTTAGGCAGGCAATCTACAATTTAAAGAGATTGTTATTTTCTTGTGAATTGTTACATATGCATTATTTTCACTTTTACTTTAAAAACTTTTGTAAAACAATACTGTTTTTTTTTTTTTTTTTTTTTTTTTTTTTTGTTTTTGTTTTTTTGTTTTTTTATTTCCTGCCCCGCGTGAGGTTACATCTCTTTCTTCCCAGACGTATAATAGCTCGTGTTGTGAAGGGTGTTGCGGCTGAACGTACGCTAAGGATATGCCTTTGGATCATTTGCTGTCTTTTTGCTGCTTGCTAGCTGCCTCTTCTGCCTGTCGCATGTCGTTGTTTTAAGTGCTCGGAGCACATGATGCTTGCCTGCCAAAAGCAATCCAATCAGCTGCTAGCTTAGAGGTCTGTTGACTTGTTTTAAATGAAGGCTGACTGCCTGGTCTCGCGTGACATTGTAAAAGCAATACCTGTCTTTTATTTTTGGCCCAGGCGTGGTTGAATTTTTTCTTGCAGGACGTATAACGCTGCTCGCATTCAGGGGGGAAGGGGGGCCGGGCCGGACTGCCCTTCGATCTTTTTAAAGCCTGTACAGCCGCTGTCCTTTTTGCTATGGCCCTTTGACAATCTCTTGGCACCAAGTCTCATGTTTACGGTCCCCGCGAGACGCACCGTGGCAAGTCTCCTTGGTCTCGCAGGTCTTCAAAATGTTTTTCGAGATGATCACGTATTGTAGCCTTGCATTTGCTTTCCATTCCAGGATTTTCTTTTATATATAGAGAGATAAGTTTTATGGACAGAATGTCTAGGCGCAGCCAAGGCGGTATGGTTTTGTGACCTCAGAATCTCGTCTCTGCTATTTACGGATAATGTGGTTCTGTTGGCTTCTTTGGACAGTGACCTCCAGCTCTCACTGGAGCGGTTCGCAGCCGAGTGTGAAACAGGGGGAAAAGAGTCAGCACCCCTAAATCTGAGGCCATGGTTCTCAGCTGGAAAAGGGTGGAATGCTCTGTCCAGATTGGGAACACATTACTGCCTCAAGTGGAGGAATTTAAGTATCTCTGGGTCTTGTTCACGAGTGAGGGAAAAATGGAGCGGGAGGTCGACAGACGGATCGGTGCAGCATCCGCAGTAATGCGGGCTCTGCAACGGTCCGTCGTGGTGAAGAGAGAGCTGAGCGAAAAGGCAAGGCTGTCGATTTACCAGTCGATCTACGTTCCTACCCACACCAATGGCCATGAGCTGTGGGTAATGACCGAAAGAGCAAGATCATGGATACAAGTGGCCAAAATGAGTTTTCTCCGCAGGGTGGCTGGACTTTCCCTTAGAGATAGGATGAGGAGTTCAGTTATCCAGGAGAGACTCGGAGTAGAGTCGCTGCTCCTTCACATGGAGAGGAGTCAGTTGAGGTGATTTGGGCATCTGGTCAGGATGCTCTCTGGACACCTCCCGGGGGGGGTGTTCCGGGCATGTCCCACTGGGAGAAGGCCACGGGGCAGACCCAGGACACGCTGGAGCGATTATATCTCCCGGCTGGCCTGGGAACGTCTTGGGGTCCTCCCAGAGGAGCTGGAGAAGGCGGCCAGGAAGAGGGAGGTCTGGCCTTCCCTGCTTAGGCTGCTGCCCCCGTGACCTGACCTTGGATAAGCAATGGATAATGGATGGATATTTATATTTTAGTGAAAGCGGCACCCCATTCATAATGGCAAAAAGACTGTCAATAAGCAAGAGAAAGTCTGCTGTTTATGAGCGCTTTACATTATCAAGTGATGGGAAACATTACGTGTGCCAATGTATTCTAAGAGATGATGATGGTGAAAAAAATGTGATGCTAAAATTAGCAGTTTCAGTGGGTCTGAAAAAAATGCACCTACAAGAGCATCAAATTTGAAAAGACAGTTGCAGCGTTTTCATCCTAAAGTGATAGAAGTTGTGAATGAGAAAGATAGCATAAACATTCTGGCATAAAAATGTTCAGAAATCTACTGTAGACCAAACACAACTAAGAAAATTCTTTATATCTGACAAAGTTACCATAACAATGACACCAGAAAAATTCAAAAGATTTTTTATTTTTTTCAAAAAAATTGTTTAAATGGTAGTAAAGAATTTCACAGCCAGCCTTTTTAGGCCTAAATAGAGAAATGGCTAAAAAATTTGGTGTTTCTCTGGAAAGAGAAAGTATAAGGAAACTTATAATTGAA
Source organism: Erpetoichthys calabaricus (assembly GCF_900747795.2). Lineage (NCBI taxonomy): Eukaryota > Metazoa > Chordata > Cladistia > Polypteriformes > Polypteridae > Erpetoichthys > Erpetoichthys calabaricus. The sequence goes on along the minus strand of NC_041396.2, from coordinate 129,017,447 downwards.
GAGGCCAAATGTAAAAAGGAAGAACTCCGAAAAGGTCTGAAGGGACATTTTGTCTTCATTAAAATGGATGCTTGCATATGTCACAGAGTCAATTATTTTGCTATTGATATTAGATTTGTTGATGAAAATAATAAAACAATAACGCGGATCTTGTTAGTAAAGGACACCCAGGCACATCACACCACTGACTGTCTTCAGAAGTTAGTGGATGGTATTCTAGGAGATTTTGAAATTAAAAAGGAACAGATTCTATGTATTGTGACAGATATTGCTTCTAATATGTTAAGCACAATTGAGAAAATGAATAAAGTAGATGAAGAAAGTGACAAACAGATATTAGAGGAAGACATTTCTGCAAGTATTGGAGAAAGTCAAACCGAAGAGTATAGTGAAATTTTGGATAACATTGCTGAAGAAGCATCTAAGCTTACTACTGTACAACATATGCGTTGTGCTATTCATACTCTGCAACTTGCAATACGAGATGGATTCTTAGAACACTACATTGAGTTACTGTAATTTTGGATTGCATTTAACAGCTATTCTACTCTACAACTATATTCCAAGTTTAATATATAAACTGTTTTAGGTTTTCCAGTTTTTGTTTTTGGTTCATGTAGTTAAGCTTTGTTTATGTTTTAAAACTACCAAAGAATGTGGTTTATATTTTTGAACTGGTAACATTCCTGTTCTTGATTTTTATGCATGCTACAACTTTATAGCCACTTGATAAAAACAATAAATAAAACCTTATTGTTTTCATTTTTTGTCTTTTGTTAAAACTGGCCAATATGATAGAGAGTCACCTTCCTAGCCAGTAGTTCTGTGGTTAAATGACGTGTATGTTGCCTTCCTTCAATCAACATGGAAAATACATTAGCATATTAAATACAGAGGACTCGGGGAGTCAGAATCAGAAGTACCGGAAACTAAGGAGTCGGAGTTGAAGGATTTATATACCGACTCCACAGCCCTGGTTATCACAACAACACTCATTTCTAACCAATGCAGCTTAATGACTGCAATTTTTAATTTAATTTTTAATTTAAATTTACATGAAGGTGTACTTAATATATGTGCTCTGTCCTTTTAAATTGAGAAGAGGTTGTTAGTTGACAGAGGACATGACCTTAATCGCTGGCACAACACTGTTAACAGGCAATGAAATGGCCAGATGAATAAATTGAGGAGAAACACAAAGCCAAAGCAAGACAAACTGCAGATTAGTTAAACTTTGTATTGGAGTTGTTTCACTGTTCACTAGTACAACACTTAGATATGACAATCATCCCCTCTTGAATGAACTTATCAATTATGCCACACATTTCCATTCAATCCAACAGTTTTGCTTTAACATATGCACACTTTATGTTAGCAAAAAGTACTGTTGTTGATGAAACTAAATTCAAAAATATATACTCAGTGCTTTTGGCTGGTATTTATCAAAAAAATCAATTTATTTTTGTGAGCCTAAACAATATAATTATAATTCTAATAAACTAGATGTTCTTGTACAATTTTACAAAAAATTAAGGTTACTTATTTGAAGAAACTATTGTTAAACTAATTTATGTACATTCAAGTAATTTTTTTCATTTATTTTGAGTAATTTAATTTTTCGTGTAATCTTAACATTTACAATTTAATTGTAAAGGATACAAAGAAAAAGATGCTTTTCTGATATAAGGTGCGCAACAACAGTGTATCAAAAAATAAGTGTATTATAAATGAGCTTCCACTACCACAAAAAAACCTACAGCATTCAGTTTACTAAAATAACTTATTTTCCAACTGTACAAAGGTATTGGGATGCTTTGGATCAGAGTGTAATTAAAGCAGCTGATCTTCATGAAAATACAGTACTATATAGCATGTGCATAAAGCTTTTTTTTTAAAGTCAAAACAGCTTAATTCAGCTGTGTATGGTGAATATAGGCATACCATTATTAAGATTATTTAAAAAGTTAATTTTAAATAACATTAATTAAAAAAAATGATTAAATGCAACAAAGATGATTATGCGTCTGCTAAAAGAAAATAATGGTTTAGGTTTAGCATGATTTGTGTTAATGTGACATTTATGAGAATTTTGTCAAATTAGCTAGAAAAAGCTATGTAATATGAATACACATGGTTATTAAATTTAATTATAGGGACTTAAATTATATAAATGAAGTGAAAAATCTGTTTGCTTGTTTTTTTAAGGTAAAAGAGGATGAATTGAATATACTATTCAATCTCCTAAGCCCATTTAATCCTGAGCAGGGTCACAGGGGCCTGGAACCTATCTTAACAAGCATAGTCCACAAGGCAGGAACAATCTCCTGGACAGGGAGCAACCAGTCCATCACAGGGGCTCTCACTCCACACACCTACTAAAACCAATTTAGCATTGCCAGTCCTCCTAATATGCATGCCTTTGGACTGTGGAAGGAAACTGGAGAACCAGGAGGAAACCTATACACAGGTAGGACGCAGACTCGGGATGTGAATCCTGATCTCCTTACTGAGAGGAAGCAGCGCTACCCCTGCACCACCACAATGCTCTCTGAACTAAACATGATTAAGGGAATATATTCTTGTTGCTGAGGCTCAAGGTTAGAGGCTTCTTTCTAGAGAAGCATTAGAACAGAAGGACAAAAGTCAATGTAAAGTTACTTTATTATACTTGTAATCTTATGGCATCCTTTCAAGGATAGGTTGAACGCAGCTGCATTTCTTAAAACAATACTTGCTTATTTAACACAGAACACCTTGTGAACCTAAGAGTCAATGATGATAAAGGGTTATTAAAAGATTTTCTCTAACATCAACCTGTTTTCCTTGGTATTCAAGAGAGGAAGCAATCATTTGAATCGAATTACAATTTTCTTTAGTACATTTTCCACTAGACCATAATCATCTATACAAGTATCCTATCATTTGTTTCTCTTTCATGGAACCTAGTAAAACTGCTAGTGAAACATCCTCCAAACCACATAAGAAATTATTTTTTATTTTTAGTTCCTGTTCTCAGGTGAACACACAAGCTCTCCTAGAAAATCATTTTCCAATAATTTTCATGCGTAGTAGTGTATAAGGGGAAAAATAAAAAACAAATAGTCATGAGTTACCAGTATAAGTGAATCCAAGATGGACATCCTATATTACTTCAGGCTGATGGAGCTCCTCTTGTTCATTCCAATATGGCAGACTGACTTCTCTCAGCAGAGCAACATGTTTTACAAGTTAGGTTCATTTACATAACATAGCCAGAATTTTAATTACAACAGTCAGAGAACTGATAAGCACAATAATCATTAATCACAATGTGAAATTAACAGACATAGGGCCACTGAAAGTGTTGGGGGACCAGCAGGTTGGGAGATGAAAACGTGACCAAAAGAAACAGCTCGCGAGGGTGCTAAAATAGCAAAATAAAGATGCAATCTTGAGAGAATTGTCTCAGAGGATAGGGTGCAACAGGCTGAATGCCTCCTTCCATTACTCATCCTCTGGTGAACGTTCACTTGAACTATGGACTGAAAGAAATGGTGCATTAACAAATGTGCCTTCTCAACTCAGGTATTGCTTACCTGAGCAGAGCCTTGAAGGTGCCTCCTAATCATGTGTGCCTGACAATAGATTGATTGATACAGTAGATACATTATATTTTATTTGTCCCCAAGGGGAAATCAAAAACACCAATCTGTTAAGAATTATCTAAAAGTCCCAAAATAGTTAAATGGATTAAAAGTAGGGGCGGCACAGTGGCGCTGTGGGTAATGCTGCTGCCTCGCAGTAAGGAGACCTGGGTTTGCTTCCTGGGTCCTCCCTGCATGGAGTTTGCATGTTCTCTCTGTGTCTGCATGGGTTTCCTCCCACAGTCCAAAGACATGCAGGTTAGGTGCTTTGGCGATTCTAAATTGTCCCTAGTGTGTGCTTAGTGTGTGTGTGTGTGTGTGCGCCCTGCGGTGGGCTGGTGCTCTGCCCGGGGTTTGCTTCCTGCCTTGCGCCCTGTGTTGGCTGGGATTGGCTCCAGCAGACCCCCGTGACCCTGTAGTTAGGATATAGTGGGTTGGATAATGGATGGATGGATTAAAAGTATTTCATAAAATCTCATTCAGAGAGTAACATTTATATGTAAATTATTATTAGAGAACAAAATAAAAAGCTAAAATGTCATATGATCTCATCTCTATAGTGGTATGTTGGGTACAAATGATTCAGGTGACCTAGTTAAACAGCCAGGTAGTTTCAAGCACTTTTCAGACTATACAGTATGTTTTTGCTGTACATAGTGCCTCTGTTCAGCTTCATCTGAAGAGGGGTTGAGAAAATTTCAATTCTTTATTTGAAGTTTTATTCACCAGTGTTGGTGATGGTGGAACCTTAGGTGGATCCTAATTTTATACTCCTTGCCAGTAGCAATTTTTGTTGTCTGTGAATGTAATGAAAAAATTAGAGTAACTATATAAAGCTAATTTTTATTTGGTTGGTTGCATGAAGCTTGTTTTCGTTATAAAAAAACTGGAAGTTTGACTCTGGGTATAACACCATGCCTGCTACAGTTATGCCAAATGAGTTACTTATACACAGCTTTTTTTATGAACATCCAGATCTGAGATAATTAATGTTATTAGTTATAAGGATGATAAAGTTATAAGGATGATAAAGTTCTACTATGTTTCTACTAGGCCATTCAGCCCAACAAAGCTCGCCAGTCCTATCCACGTAATTCTTCTAAAAATACATTGTCTAGTTTTGAAAGTCCCCAAGGTCTTACTGTCTGCCATGCTTCTTTGCTACTTGGTAGCTTATTCCAAGTTTCTATGGTTCTCTGTGTAAAGAAAAACTTCCTAATGTTTGTGTGAAATTTACCCTTAACATGTTTCCAACCGTGTCCCCTTGTTTTTGAAGTCATTTTAAAATAACAGTCTTGTACCACTGTACTAAAACACTTCATAATTTTAAACATTTCAACATGTCACCTCTTAATCTTCTTTTGCCTAAACTGAAAAGACTCAGCTATTTTAATCTTTCTTCATAATTCAGCAACAACATTTATTTATGTAGCACATTTTCATACGAATGATGTAGCTTAAAGTGCTTTACAATATGAAGAAAGAAAAGTTTATAAAAAAATATAAAAATAAGATTAGGCAATACTAAGTAACAAAGAATAAAGAAATAACAAAGATAAAGTAGCCTAGTTGCTCTTCTGTGAACCTTTTCTAGTGCTGCTATGTCATTTTTGTAGCCTGGTGACCAAAACTGCACAAAGTACAGTGGAACCTTGGTTCACAACCATAATTCGTTCCAAAACTCTGGTCGTAACCCGATTTGGTCGTGAACCGAACCAATTTCCCCCATAGGATTGTATGTAAATACAATTAATCCATTCCAGACCATACGAACTGTATGTAAATATATATTTTTTTTTACGTTTTTAAGCACAAATATAGTAAATTAAACCATAGAATGCACAGCGTAATAGTGAACTAAATGTAAAAACATTGAATAACACTGAGAAAACCTTGAACAACAGAGAAAACTAACACTGCAATAGTTCGCGCTATAGCGCTACCCACTGCTGGCTAAAAACACTTTTTTTTTTAATGAGTTTTAAGCACAGGGAAAAAAATTAACATTTGAAAAAATCCGTAATTTAATAAACCACCAAGAAAAGTAACATTGCAACAGAGCACGCTACGTACCGATCGCTGTAAACAGAAGTGAAAACAAAAACAAGTGCATTCTTTAACTGCCTTCCTACCTTATGCGTCCAGCCCTCTCTCTCGTGCGCGTCTGTGTGTGTGTGTGTCTCTCTCTCTCTCGCGTGCGCCTGTGTGTGTGTGTGTGTGCGCGCGCCTCTCTCTCTCTTGCGTGTGTGTGTGTGTGTGTGTGCGCCTCTCTCTCGCGCGCCTGTCTGTGTGTGTGTGTGTGTGTGTGTGCCTCTCTCTCGCGCGCCTGTCTGTGTGTGTGTGCCTCTCTCTCGCGCGCCTGTCTGTGTGTGTGTGTGTGCCTCTCTCGCGCGCCTGTGTGTGTGTTTCTCTCGTGTGTCTTTCTCGTGTGTGTGGGGCTCTCTTTTGGTCGTAAACTGATTTGTACGTGTTCCGAGACGTTCGTGAACCGAGGTTCCACTATACTCCAGATGAGGTCTCACCAGTGCATTATAAATCTTTAGTATAACCTCCCTGGACTTTTACTCCACACATCGTGCTATATAACTTAACAAGTGTTCAGAAGCCATTGCCTTTTTAATGGCTTCTGAACACTTTCAGGAAGTTGATAGCATAGAGTCCAGTATCACTCCTAAATCCTTCTCATAAGGTGTACTCTCAATTTTCAGACCTCCCATTGCGTATTCAAACCTAACATTTTTACTTCCTATGAGTAATACTTTACATTTACTGGCATTAAATTTAATCTGTGACAAATCTCCCCAAGCCTGTATGCTGTCCAAGTCCTTCTATAATGATTTAACGGATTCCAAATTATCTACCAATCCACCTATCTTGGTATCAGCTGCAAACTTAACCAGCTTGTTACTTATATTCCTATCTAAATCATTTATATATATTAAAAATAGCAGTGGCCCTAGCACTGACCCCTGTGGAACACCACTCTTAACATCATAGAGGCCTTAAAGAAATATAACAAATTGGAATACCAGCTAATACACAAGAATGAACACCAGTCTGAAAACCTTTTAAAAAATAATGTGCATCCAGCACTCACTTTGCTGTTGTACAATAACAAATACTCTTTTAATTTCTAAATGTGGCACTTCCGGTGTGCTTTGTGTTGGGATCAGAAGGTTCATAGCAATGTTTTTTTCACACTTAGATGGTATTTTTGCTTTAAAGCATAACACACTGACATGTAATAAAATACATGTCCTGGACCATTCAGATTATGGGTAAATGTCCACATTACTTCATTTTAAGAAGAATATTGTAAAAATTTACACCAATATCTTTTACTTTAGATTTAAGAGGTCAAGTTCTTACTGTTATTTTATGATATTTGCAAACAAAGTCCAGAATCACCTTTTAAGACTACACTTGATTAAAGCAATGAGCAATATGAGTTAGAAACTTTTCTGTAAAAATATTATACTCTAGACAGCACTTCTTAAATGTGCTGTTTTTCACAATATCTAGAAAAACATACTGTACTCAATGTACAATGTATTTTGTTTAGAAATCTGTATACTTTAAATATTTTAATATAGCAAGCTAAGTAAAATTATTTACAAAATATAAAATTCATTACTAGGCAAGATGGACAATTTAATAATAAAAATCACAAGGAGTCACACCATCTTTAGTTTAATCATTGAACTAGTTACTTTTTAGGTAGTGTGAATGAATGCCCAGTATGTTGCATGACTGTGCACAAAACTGAAATACTGTATTATGCATAATATTGAGTGAGACCAGATGTACAGTGTTGCATATAAATGTAAATAGTACTCGTCACCCATCTTTGTCTTTGTAGTATTGCCACTGGTGGACTTAAAAGGGAGGGGTTCCTCAGGTTTGAGCCCCACCTAAGTGATCTGAGTGAACCACAGCAAAACTATTATGCAGATGACACCCAGTTATACCTTTCATTTAGATCAAATGAAGTTTTTCCAATGTTGTCTTTAATTAGTTGTGTTAGTGAATTAAAGGAGTGGATGGATGAGAACTACTTGTCTTTAAACAAAGATAAACAGATATTAATTGTTGGAGGGAATGACAATATTTTGTCATCATTTAACTCGGTTGGAATCACCATTAATTTTACTGAATCAGCCCACAATCAAGGAGTTATCTTTGACTCTAGCATGTCATTTAATGCGCATATTACAAAGTTGTCCAAATCATGTTTCTTCCATCTTAAAAATGTTGGGAAATTAAGGTGCTTTCTAAATAAACAGGATTCTGAGAAATTAATTCATGCATTTATTTCTAGTAGGATTGACTACTACAATGCGCTGTTCACCGGATGTTCAGACTGTTTTTTTTATACGGCCTCCAGTTTATCCAAAATGCTGCTACAAGAATTATTACAAGAACAAGAAAATACGAACACATAACTCCAGTTCTTAAATTCTTACACTGGCTTCCGGTTAAGTTTAGGGCAGATTTCAAAATCCTCCTTTTAACATATAAAGCATTAAATGGCCAAGGTCCGGCTTACTTGTCTGAACTTATCATGACTTACAAACCTGAGCGCACATTAAGATCTCAAGATGCCGGTCTGCTTATGATTCCAAGAATTAATAAAATAACGGTGGTAGGTCGACGTTTAGTTACAGGGCCCCTAAACTGTGAAATGGTCTGCCTGCTACTATAAGAGGTGCCCTTTCAGTCTCAGCTTTTAAATGCTGGCTGAAGACTCACTACTTCAGTTTAGCATATCCTGACTAGAGCTACTGATTAACTGTACAGACTGCATCTCTATCGTTAGTCATTAGCACTAAAAATAAGTAACATGATAGTTATAATTTGATACTAACCCTCACTGTTTCTCTTCTTGGTACTCAAATGTGGCACTTGGTGCCATGGCCCACCTACCAAGTTCTTTTGCCTGCCTAAGGTAAAGTCATCCCTGATGGATGATTGCAGGAATCGTGGGAAAGAGGGGTCCTTTTATCGGATTCGCACTGTTTCAGCTGTGGAATGGCCAAATGGGGGAGGCAGCTTGATGAATGAGGTCTCCAGGGGCCTCATGTATAACGCCGTGCGTAGAACTCACACTATAACATGGCGTAAGCACAAAAGCGGGAATGTGCGTACGCACAGAAAAATCCAGATGCAGGAATCTGTACGTACGCAAACTTTCACGTTCTTCCACTACATAAATCCCGATCAGCGTGAAAAGTAACGTACGTGCACGCACCTTCTGTCCCGCCCCAACTCCTCCCAGAATTACGCTCTTTGAATATGCAAATCAATATAAATAGCCTTCTGTGAAAAGACAATGGGAAAAGCACGGGGGGAAATATAAGAATTTCAGCGAATACCAAGTGGAGGCAAAGGAAAAATGTACTATTTGTTGGTTTAAACAGTGGTATAATCAACAAAAAGAAGTTGATCGAGTGACAGAGTGTTGGAGAAACTCGAAGGCTCAAGTTCACAAAGTTGCACAGTGCCCGAAATAAAAAAGAAATCACATATCAAAGTCGCCGTGAAAAGGCGAGTCGTAGCCCACCGTCTGAGTGTCATATGAAAGCTTATTAGGGTACAGACAAAAAAAATAGGCACACAGTGGGGAAAAAAGCACGAAATGTCAACTTTAATCTCGAAATTTCCACTTTAATCACGTAGTTTATTTTGCCATTAAAGTAGAACATCATAAACTTCATCTTAAAATCGTTTAATTTACTAGTTTCTCAAATCCCATTGTAACTAAAGTGGCACATTAAATGCTTTGTTCTGTATTTGATCTTCTATGTGCTCTACATGTGCACAGGCTTTCTTTTTCTCTTTCTCCGACAGGACACATAATCCATTACATTCATGATATTACAGCTATCTGAATAATTAAAATACTGAGATGTATACGTGATATCTTTTTCATGATGATAGGAATGAAAGCATGTTATTAAACATGGGAACACGGTGGCGCAGTGCTTGTTCATGTCTCACGCAAGAGGCTTGCGGCGCCATGCGCGACCTTCGATGAAATAATTTATTACAGAAGTACTGTCTCTTTCAAACGTACTAACCTCCAATTCCTGTCCTTACTTTTCTTTCTCCAAAAACCCAATCGCCACACAATCGGCTATATAGACGTGAAGCCATCTGTAAGCTTAAAACACCGATTCTTCAAAACTTTTAAGGAACATTGAAATATCTTCGTAGTACATGTTTAATTATTATATCTGTCTATCCTTCCAGTGTCGCGTCAGCACCAGCAAGAATACAACGCAATGCAGGAACAATCCCTGAACTAGCTAGCGCTGCGGCACCGTGTCCTCACATATTTAATTATTAACAATAAAGATTATTTAAATGAAGTTAAAGTTTTATCTGTATAATATAATCAACATATTTTGCTGCATTTTATCTTAAAAATGATATCGTCATCATATGTAAATACGCGCTTCATAAAGTGGCGCAGGTTGTGCAATATTATAACTGTAGTGCAAGTTTACAGTGAGGTAATTGTACTTATAAGTACAAACAGTTCTACAAGGAGCACTTGATGGACTGATTGAGTGCGTTTATAGATCTTGGGATGAAACTTTTACTAAACAGCGAAGTCCGTACAGGGAAGTCTCTGAAGCGTTTTGCCTTGGCTCAGGCAGCGTCTGCTTCATGCTGTGTACCGATAATTCTCTTTCCGATCAGCTGCTGCTGTGATTCCCCACTCAGATACAAAGATATAAATACTCCGAGTCGTGCTGTGAGAGTAATATGGAAAAAGATGATCTGCTGTGGCAACACCTAACGGGAGCAGCTGAAAGAAGAAGAAGATGCAGTGAGAGTTACAACGCTAAAGCAGTTATGGTATTTGGAATACTATGGCTATTTCCTGGACCATTATATTGCTGCATTAATTACAATCAGATGCATTACACTTATAAACAATATGCAGTTAGTTTCAGTGTATTTATAAAGCCGCGTCAGGAATGTGGAGCTAAGAAAGAAAGGGTGACCACACAGGAACAGTAGCACTGCTTTGACGCTGGGTGCCGCCAGTCTGCAAAACCGAGCGGAGAAATTGTGTACACCAAGGTATGAGTTACCGTGGAAATGTGCATGGCTTTACGCCAAGTTTAGGTTTTATACATCTCGATTTGAGCATGGAAACGTTAGTACGCAACATTTCTGTGCGTACGCACCGTTTATACATGAGGCCCCAGGACTCTGAACAAATCCAAATCATATTATGTGATATCATCTACTGTTAAATTCTACTCCGTACTTCTAAAATTTTTATTTTTATACTGTACTGGGGATTTGTTCTGTTCTGTGTATTGTACTGTACTGTATTGTATTGACCCCCTTCTTTTTGACACCCAATGCACGCCCAACCTACCTGGAAACGGGTCTCTCTTTGAACTGCCTTTCCCAAAGGTTTCTTCCGTTTTTTCCCTACAAGGGTTTTTTTGAGAGTTTTTTTCTTGTCTTCTTAGAGAGTCAAGGCTGGGGGGCTGTCAAGAGGCAGGGCATGTTAAAGCCCATTGTATTGTATTGTATTATCTAATGTCAGTGCTTAGGAGTTGCCTAGATTTATAAGGACACTACACAAGAACTGCAAGCAGTGTAACAGTGTGCATTACATGTTTGAATAGCAGCCAAAAAACAAAGAAACTGCATCTGAGATTATGAGTGATATTTGCAGTATATATAGAGAGGAACAGTGTACAAAATATCAAAGCATAGAATTAGTCATTGGAGTACAGTGTGCTACATCATATATTAAAAACAAAGAGAGTCTGATCCTTCAACTATCATTTATTTAGAAAAAGAGTAATAAAGACAGAGAAAGAGGGACTGCGGAAACATTTAAAACCATTATGCTGGTCCCTATAATTTTCACAATGTCATGTATTGAAACCAAAAAAAAACTAATAAAAGTGTATTTAAAAAATAAAATATAAATTAAAAACACATCAGTAGGACTAGCTTTTCACCAGTTTGCAGATATTGGGCACTTTTGTTAAAGTACAGTACAACAAACTTTTCATGTTCAATAAAGATACCGCCAAATGAGAAAATGGTTCGGTTGGGTTTGTGTCGCTTCATTGTCAAATTACTTTTCCAAAGTGATTTGTCAAAAACACCATTCTGCGTGTTTATATGAAGTGTAGGGAACGATTTTAATTTCAAAAGGGTTACTCACTTGATTTTGCCTGAAGAAGGGGCCTGAATTGCCTTGAAAGCTTGCATATTGTAATCTTTTTAGTTAGCCAATAAAAGGTGTCATTTTTCTTGACTTTTCACTACATTCACAATGGGTAACACGGTGCAATACCCAAGTACAAAAGGGTTTCTCAAAATTGTGTTAAGTGACGGGTAAGTTGTCAACATAACGCCTAAAGAAGTAATCCGAATTACTCATTGTCCATATTCAGGGCATTCCATAAGGTGTTTCAAATAATGGTTTTGTTGGGAAGAATATGTCAACGTCAAGACTTTTGAAAGCCTGCAGCCCGTTTTAATACAGCACATAAGCTCCGTCCTAATTACAGCTAATAATGCCGTATTAATATCTTATTAATCAAACTGAATTTCTGTAAGGGAGCATCTGTACATGATATTTCTGCCTTGCGACCTGTAGTTCAGTAATGCTACAGCTTTCAAAGGTGTCCAGCACTTTTCTTACACCGCGCACATTCAGAAGTAACTAGAGTTTACTGTTCATACAAAATTATCACCTTAGCGAGTCTCACTAGAAATATAGAATGCTGTCACTGGCCATTGCTGAAGAACTGTCACTCATATGACAAATCGTTTGCTTTACGGGGTTTCCGTTCGGCCCGAATTCAACCCTTCGACTGCTGCAAATGCTGTCCTCCGTCGTCCTCGGTTAATATCCGCAGCTCACCGGAGACGCATAAACTTGGAAATGATGGGTTGCGTGTGACTAACCCTGGACAAGCCATTCTAATATTTGCTTGAAAAACGAACATTTTTGCAAACATATTGATCTGTCCTATATCCTTGAAATACCTTTCATCAACTGTTTATAAACATGCGCAGCAATACTGAAGGTTACATCTGTATATACACATATGATAAGGTGCATTTATTTTTTTTACATGAAATTTCAGTGAATTGCAGGGGTGGGGGTTGATTTGTTTTCAATCCTATTTTTTGTAAAAATTGACTATTTGTATGGAATGATAACAATAAAATCAATAAATTAACAAAAAAGAAATTTCAGTGAAATCAATGTTGAAGACAGGGAGATGGCTGTTTGAAGTCAAAATGGGGCGCATTCGTTCCAATGTTAAGTAAGCCCAAACAAGTTACTTGCAATGGAAACGTGTTTACTATAGTGTTTAATTGCTTTACAGTATGGCGATAGGAGTAAACAAGAAACCTTGCAGGAGGCATTGCACCAGAAAAAATGCTGTATATATTTGTTCAAATTAGTACAAATAAAATAGGGTTTGATTAATATACACTAATACCCAGAAGTCGTTCATAAACGTGCCGAGGCTGTTTTGGACTGTATGCATTACTTTATTTCTAGGACGATTTCTGGAAACTGCTGTGTTCTCATCTAAATCTTGCCCAACTGTGTTTATTAAAATTAAAATATGCGCAGCGTACAAAAGAAAAGATAAGGTGATAGCGATTGATGCTTGTAAAGAGCGTTCCGTTTCTACAACAGTGTAAATAAATGTAAATTATGACAAAATAAAGGGTAAGTTCTGTCATGTTAAATATTTAATTAAATTTCATATTAATTGAGAACTACAATGATGCATAGTCTTCGGATTTTGTGAGACGGTTTCGCTGTGAAGTTCGCAGTACGGGGGGGGGGGGTGAAAAGATCGAAATCACGTGAATTAAACACAGTCGAAGTGAGAGTCATTTTATCGATCAAAGTGGCTCTACAACTACGAAGGGCGAAGAATAGTAGGAAATCGAGGTGCAAATCTCCGCCCATTGACACGCCCTATTTTCTTGTTGAAAACTTGAAAATGCAAAGCGGAAATGCGTTCTACTTTTCATTTTTGCAGCTTCAAAGCGATTCAGGCTGAAAATTAAATTGCAAATGGGTGTTTTCATTTTAATTTTTGAACCATTCTTGCGCGAGAACTTTGAAAATGAAATTACAAATTTGGTTATTTAATTTTCATTTTAATTTTTGCATGCAGACTTTGAAAATGAAATTGCAAAAGAGAGATTGCATTTTCATTTTATAATTTTAATTTTTGCAGAAAATACCTCCCATACGTCTCCGTCCCCCTTTCTAAAAGTTCTCGCCCCCATTGCCGTATTTGATTATTAAACAAAACCCTCCCCATCTTTTAGGTTTGACACACCTCTATCTTTGAACGGTTGCCTCCCACTTCCATATACCGTAGTGTGTAAATGTTCAGAGTTAGGAGCATTTCTCGGCCACCGTACTAGACCCGGAAGTGGATTATTTGATGTGAAAATGTTATAATTCTAATTTTACCATAAATTAAAACTATATATATATAAAATGAACTTCACAATTGTCAGCATCTGATTTGCACAAACGCTTTAATTCCATCTTTTTGATTTCAGTTGAACAGCATGTTCCTGTGACACTGGTTGATGACACAAATTAAACGCGACAGTTGTGGGTTGCTTATCTGCTGCCGAGGCCTTTCAATGTGGCTTTGGAATTTGTTTCACATGAAGGGCGTATCAACATCGAAATATAAGTGTGAAAACAGATGATGCCATTATTATTCATAGTAAGTTGACTAGCGTTGTTTGGAGTTTGCACAGTGTCCATCCAGTAACTAAAGTGCGACAGCATGTTTTCTTCGTTAGCGTAGCACGGTCTTAATTACGGAAGCTTATTAGGGTCAGCTGGACGATGAAAAAAAAATGCATTTTAAGAGTAAACAAGAATTTTCACATATAATAACACCATTTATACTTTGATATAATGAATAATGTCGAGATTAAACCCGAAATTGTATTTTGAGAAAGAAGATAAAGTTTTGGAAATATACCGGTAGTTAACAGTTTACAAACACGGGCAACTTCACATCGTGAAACTTTCGCCAAGAATGAATTTAAAAGGAGGATTTTATATTTGTATATGGTTTATATAATTAATCTGTTTAAACTCGAAATTCACACTGCATGTTCTCCATGCTTAATTTTCAAATCCTCGTGCATTTTTCGCAAAGTGAATATGCACAAGCCCAAAACCGAGTCTACACAGAAGATCAGTGAGGTTTGTGAACATCAGAATCTGCCTGATGTTTTCATAGTTTCCTATGAAACACACGGCCACAACGGATCACTCATTAGGCACAAAACTTCCAGTCAATGCGCTGGTTCCAGCAGTAACCAATGAGTCATTCGGTACCAACTGTCTAATTTCAGTACATACACCCCTGTTATTAAGCCCAAACACATTTTTATACTAATACTTTTTCATGGTAAATTGTAGCATCTTTAAATAGGTCCAAAACATCTTGTTTGTATTTTAAGTTTAAATTTAAATTTTAATTGTATTTTTAATTTATTATTTGCACGTCATGTTGTTACACTGTGGACCCTGAGCTTCGCAATTTCGCCTATCTGTATACTTGTATGTGGCTGAGATGACAATAAAGTTCACTTTGACTTTGAACATTTTAACTTTAAAATGGTAGGATGTTTTCACTCAAGTATGTCTCAGTTGGTTCTTTTTGCACTTGTACTAATAGTGATGCATACAGGTTTACATGATGAATAGTTATTACAATACATTATTATTACGATTTACATACCTTCCTGTGATAAATATTTAGTGATACTGCCTTTGTACAGTAGAGGTAAATTGAAGATCTGCCTCTCCCCATCATTCAATGGTCAAAAGTCCTGTCTTCAATTCAAAAGCAGTATCCTGTATGAATGTGCTTCATGTTTGTGCAATACTGTGATTTTTCAGATGTACTAAACAATATATTTTCAAAAAAATACCTGTGTTTTGAATGCTATGAGCATACTACTGGATAGCTGATATGTGGCTAATGCAAAACAAATAGTTTTTTATTTTTTATGGATACTTTATTTTTACATTTAATTTACTGTATAAGCACCTTTCAAGACACCCTAGGTCTCTGTGCAATCAAAAAACAACAATTCGAAAAAATCAAACCATTTGTAAATAAAATTAATAAAATACACATTTAAACAAGAACACACTTATAAAACTACAAGAATACTCTTCTAAAATAATGAGTTTTTAACAGTTTTTTAAAGGTTAGAAGTGAATTTGAAGTCTGCCAGCTACACCAGATGCCCAGTCACCTATAGAGTGTAACCTGGATCAAGGTACACAAAGCAGTTGCACTCCAGAGGATTGCCGTGCTCAAGATGGAATTTAGGGAGCAGAGAAGGTAATGGAAATACAGAGGGACCAAATAATGAAGAGATTTGAATACCAGTAAAATTACTTTATACTGTATACAATAACTGGCACAGATGGTTCCATGATATAGTATGGGTAAGAATCCTTGCTGCTGAATTCTGCATATACTGCAATCTATTTAACATCTGACAAGACAGTAGTCCAGGTGAGAGGTCACAAAAGCATGTGTGAGAGTCTTGGCAGCTGCATGATTAAGAAAATTACGTAATTTTGTTATGTTTTTCAATGATAAAATCATGTCCTAGTGAAATTTTTAATATGTCAATCAAAAGAAAGAATAGAATAGAATCAAAAATAACACCAAGGTTTTTCACATCACCTGTGCTGACTATTAGAAAACTCTGACTAGGCAATGGTAAGTGAACACATTTGTTGAGTGCTGTATATATGCAACTATGACAGTTTTAATGTTGTTTGCTGGCTCCCATTGAAGATTATTGTACCATAACTTTGTGATCTCTGTTTTTCATGAAAACACACGATTAGAAATTTTCCTTGGTAATCACCAGAAACAACTTTGGGTAAATAACAGATAGAAATATAATTTGAGTGGAGTATTCCTTTAAGAAAAAACCATTGCACACAGATAAATTAAGTAAAAAATGAGTATGTTTTGATTACCAGTGAACTGTGAAACTGAAAACCTGCATGGCACACATTCTATATTCCCCCATATTTTACTGTTTGGACTCTTTGTTTGTTTCATGATAAGGGAAAGCACTAGTTACTCCATTTTGAAACAAAAGCATTGCATATTTAATCTTGCAAAGGTGTTTTTTGTAATTATTTTTAACAATGTGCATTTTGTTTCATGACTTGATGTGGCCAAATAGAAATCTGAATGTGTTTTTTGTTACCCATGCAACTATGGTAATATTATTAGGCTTCTACTTTTCATCTTTTGTATGGAGATTGCTTGATGATTTAAAAGTAATTGTAGCTGTCAGGTTAAATTGTGGCTCATAAATCAACTTTTTTCATTGTATTTATTGTATATTTTACAGATTATGATTTATAGCAGAACTTTTATTTGTTGTGGCAAACCTTTAGTGTTTTAAGTGCTAATATAGAATGTGCAGGTTCCACCATGAATATAATTAATGTTTTTGTTTGCTTTTTTTTTTTTTTTTTTTTTTACTTTTGTACCTATAGAAAACATGCCTCGATGTGATATTTGGCATCTGCCAGAAAGTAGTTAACCATAATTTTGGATGTCCAAGCAGTATGCTAATACTTAAGGTTTAAGCTAACAATGTTTGGGATACCCTGTAAAATGCAAAAATTAAGCAGAATAGGGAGGACTGTCCCTGTTTCACATCGGTGGATTTCTTTGTCAGCAGTATGTTGGAGAAGCCAATCATCAAACAGTGAAAATGAGGATGGTGACAAGCATGATGTGTTATCCACATCCCCAGAGAAGCCATTCTTGAGCTCTGATCCCAGCTCTTCATCTCAAAATTTTATGTCTGGCTATACCTTACATCGGAGAATGTGGAGAAAGTCCCTGTCACCATTGGAAAGACTCAGTCGCCTAATGCCAGAGGTCTCTTTGCCAGAAGAAGTTCAAAGCTTGAAGGATAAGGTTGAAGTTAATAGCAGTAATGGAGCTCACATGGGCATAAATAATATGGCATCTTACTCTGTTCTTACCAAGACTAAAGTAGAAATTACCTCTCCAGCAAATGAAGTTGTAGAAGAAATTCCAAAAATGGCATGCTTCGGCTCAGAGAAGTCAATGAACAGCCACCATTCCCCTTTCAAAGCAGAGGACCTTGTGTTGGCAGAGTTCCGCAAGAAGAACCGTGTGGAGTTTAGGAAAATGTTTACTCTGAGTGCTGTTGGAAAGCTGCAGTGTAACTGGGGACTGATCCACCACAGGGATATTATAGGAGTTCTACCTGGTCAATTTATCCCCTCCTCAACTGGATTTAAATTCCTCATGAGACGCCCCTCATTAGAAGAGTATGTACTTCTGATGAAAAGAGGCCCGACTATATCCTATCCAAAGGTTTGTATGGTTTGTTGGTGAGATGGTTTTTCTATATTCACAATGCATGTCCAGTACAATTTCATGACTTGGGCCACTTAACTGTGGCAGATCTCACCCTTCCAAAGGGAGGTGTTAAATTTGCTGTTTGACCAATCCTTCCTTTGGTCATCATTGGCTTCTCTCATGGTTTATGTGCTGCCAAAATAAAGATTGTCTCACAGCAAATAACCTATATATATTAATTTTTTGTGTTTGCTACAAAAATGTAGAGTTTGGTTAAAATTTGATTAATACTCCATACAAGTAAATGGAGATTTGTATACAAGCCTAATTTTGTCAGCAAGTGTATAATTTAATGAATGGTTTTAAGAATAATTTTTGGAATTTTCAGAGACACTGGCTTATAAATATGTAATTTTTGGCAGTAAATAACTAATTGAATTTATTTTAGCAGTTCATGGTCACAAGGGGTCGCATCCTATCCTGGCATTACAGGGTGCCAATGCAGAACACACGTGCTCTTACTCATGCTAGGACCAGGTTTGGGTTGCCTGTCTTCCTGCCATTTATGGCTTTGGCAATTTGTAAGAAATGTGGAGTACCAAGAGAAAAACCCACACAGACATGAGAGCAATGTGCAGAGTCTACAAAGACCACTTCCGAGGGTGTACTCGCACTAGGCATGTTTGTTCTGTACCATGCCTAAGAGTGATTATCCCCTGTGTGCCTGTCACACTGTGCTTAATGTTCTGGGCCCAGGTATGATTTTGTCATGACCATGCAACTTCATGTAAAGCCAAAACAGGATCCGAACACAGAGTAACAACATGCATGTCAAAATGATTTTACTTATTTTGTGGTTGCTTTGGAGTCGTGTAGAGCAGGATAACGCTCTACCCTCTTACAGATTTATTTAGTGTGCAGTGCAGCGTTTTGCTGTTAATCATGATGTATGTACGAGATTTTTACGGAGACAAATGATGTTAAGGGAGGAATTTGCAGCTTTTCTTGCCAACTACAATTCATGTTCATGTGTAAGGTGAGAATAAAAACCTGTTTCTAACTCAAATGGTATTGAATGAAATGAGAATTGCACTATCTGACTTGTCGCATCATTGACGTCATGTCTGTTTTCTGTGTTCGGGAACGTTTAGCAATCACACTGTTCCCAAATGCTACTGAACCATGCTCAGGCCCACTTCTTCCAAGCAGGGCAGAGCACAGAGTTGGCCTGGCACAGAGTGATCACACTAGTCAAACAAACTAGGCTTTGCGGGGTCAAATGCAGACAAACGTGCTCGGGCACAGAACAAATTGTCAGTGTGAGTACACTCTGAGTGCCTCCTCTACCACCCTAGCAGCATAATGTTTGACTTTGAAAAATAACTAAACACATGCGTGCTATCAGGTTATTAAATAGTAAGTAAAAATCAAATTGCACCTTGACCATTTTTTGAGGAATAGAAAGACTATTTGATGCATAAAATCAGGATCAAGATAAAATATGTAGTTTAAAAACCAGCATGAAATCAGTGATTTAATAGATACTGCAAAACATTCAACTTAAACATTTTGCAATTAAAAAAAAGTGTAATGACGCTGCTGCATAAATGCATGTTGAGTAGAAGACTTGCAGTTTCTAAAAGGTTAAAAAGTCTGAGGTTGTTAGTTTAGTTAGCAACACTAAAATTACAATGAGATAGAATTTGTAGAAGGTCCCTTATAGACACTCCACACACCTAGAAATACACCAAGGAGGCCAGAAATGTATTTATTAAATAACTAAACTACAGTGAGTACAAGTAGTATACTTTCAGGTATCTTCCTCACTTACTCATTAGAACAAGAACTTGTGGAAACTACTTTTAAATTGCATTTCTGTCTTTCAGTTTCTCTTAACAATCTTATACCCTCTATGAGCCATGAGGTTTTGCCACCTCTAGCATTTTATTCTGTGGCCTCACTTTCTCTTTAGCTAGAGGTGGTATGCATCTTTGCTAACTGATGATTTCAGAAACACAACTCATGTTTATAACATTATACTTCTGGGCAATAGGATTGAAGAACAACCAGCTGAGTTAAATGGGAGATCACTTGCATTTGATTCATCTCTGATAAAAGTATGGAACCAGATCAGCCCTAGCTTACAGGATTATAAAATATTTATATTATGATTAATTTCTTATCGGATGATAACTATTACCCAAGACATCTTACAATATTTGAGATAAAATTGGTTACTTTTCTTTTGTTTTCTTTTTCCAATTGAATCACAGGCAGGTGAAGGTACTTGCTCATGGTCATACAGTGTCAGTTGTATGGTTCGAACACCACTATGTCACACTGCTTATCATTTGCATTAACTTAAGGCAAAATGCCTGAGTAAAAATGCAATTGTAAAGGTGTAGATGTTTTTTTGTATAAGACAATTTAGTCAGACATTGCTTGTCAGTTCCTTTTCACAACCAATTTTGAAGATCTCCAAATAGCATTTTTTCCAATACACTAGTAAATACAGTAACTACACTATTTTGATACATATATTTTGACACCTTGCACAAAGAGGGCAAGACACAAAAGGTCATTGCTAAAGAGGCTGGCTGTTCACAGAGTTCTGTGTCCAAGCACATTAATAGAGAGGCGAAGGGAAGGACAAGATGTGGTAGAAAAAAGTGTACAAGCAATAAGCAATAGGGATAACCGCACCCTGGAGAGGATTGTGAAACAAAACCCATTCAAAAATGTGGGGGAGATTCACAAAGAGTGGACTGCAGCTGGAGTCAGTGCTTCAAGAACCACCACGCACAGACGTATGCAAGACATGGGTTTCAGCTGTCACATTCCATGTGTCAAGCCACTCTTGAACAAGAGACAGCGTCAGAAGCGTCTCACCTGGGCTAAAGACAAAAAGGACTGGACTGCTGCTGATTGGTCCAAAGTTATGTTCTCTGATGAAAGTAATTTTTACATTTCCTTTGGAAATCAAGATCCCAGAGTCTGGAGGAAGAGAGGAGAGGCACAGAATCCACGTTGCGTGAGGTCCAGTGTAAAGTTTCCACAGTCACTGATGGTTTGGGGTGCCATGTCATCTGCTGGTGTTGGTCCAGTGTGTTTTCTGAGGTCCAAGGTCAACGCAGCCGTCTACCAGGAAGTTTTAGAGCACTTCATGCTTCCTGCTGCTGACGAACTTTATGGAGATGCAGATTTCATTTTCCAACAGGACCTGGCACCTGCACACAGTGCCAAAGCTACCAGTACCTGGTTTAAGGACCATGGTATCCCCAAACTCGCCTGACCTTAACCCCTTAGAAAATCTATGGGGTATTGTGAAGAGGAAGATGCAATACGCCAGACCCAACAATTCAGAAGAGCTGAAGGCCACTGTCAGAGCAACATGGGCTCTCATAACACCTGAGCAGTGCCACAGACTGATCGACTCCATGCCACGCCACATTGCTGCAGTAATCCAGGCCAAAGGAGCCCCAACTAAATATTGAGTGCTGTACATGCTCATACTTTTCATGTTCATACCTTTCAGTTGGCCAACATTTCTAAAAATCCTTTTTTTGCATTGGTCTTAATTGATATTCTAATTTTCCGAGATACTGAATTTGGGACTTTCATTAGTTGTCAGTTATAATCATCAACATTAAAAGAAATAAACATTTGAAATACATCAGTCTGTGTGTAATGAATGAATCTAATATACAAGTTTCACTTTTTGAATGAATTACTGAAATAAATCGACTTTGTCATGATATTCTAATTTTATGACCAGCACCTGTACTAGTTAGGATGTCTGGTTAGAGAGGAAAGAATAGCTATGTGTAGAATTGCATTGTTCATTGAAGTGATTTTTATAAATACTATTTGATAAAAACTCACCATTGCTTGTTCACTTACTCCCTTGTGGTCTGTGTATCACAGTGTTCTATTATATGAGTACTGTACATTTTAGTATTCATTAAGGTTTCCATTCTTTAGACTTTATTTATTTTGTTACGTAAATGTACTGCTGCCTTGCTGTGCATTAACTGCTCATTAATTCAAGAAGTAACATCAGCAATAAAACCAAACTAAATGCCATTTTACTTATAAGTGGTCTGCCCTTCTTTTGCTGTTTCTATATATATATATATATATATATATATATATATAATTTACAGGCTAGAAGTAGTCTGCAGGATAAAAGAGCATATTTTTAAGGAAGCTTCAAAATGCAGCATCCACATTACTTGACTCAATTCATTATTTTGAAAACTTTAACCTGTGTATGCTTAAACAGAAAAGATTTTCCTACTTAAGTGGTTTTTCATAAGTCAATCCTTATTGTCATGCAATAAATTTATTGGTTTCTTTAGCACTATAATGCCTCTAACTTAACATGGGCACTGTCCATATTATTGCAAATAAGGGCCGATAAGTCTATGATAATTTATATAATTTTACTTATACAGTGGATATAAAAAGACCATACACCCCTCACAAAATCACAGATTCTGTGTAATAAAAAAATGAAACCAAGATAAATCCTGTCAAAACCTGTTCCCCATTTATTTTAAAATTTCAGTCTATACAAAGAAAGTGAAAACAAATCAAAAACTGTTTAGAGAAAAAAGAAAAAAAAATCCTACAAAAACCTGGTTGCATTAGTGTGTACACCCCGAAACTAATATTTAGTCGAAGCACCTTTTGATTTTATTAGTTTATTTTTTGGGGGGGGGGGAAGAGTCTTGTCACTTTGGCACATCTGGACTTGGCAGTTTTTGCCCACTCCTCCTTGCAAAAAATTTCCAGATTTTCAAATTACAAGAACATTTACTGTGCATAGCTCTCTTCAGGTTACCCCACAAATTTTCTGTTGGATTAAGGTCTATGCACCACATTTTAAACATGGTTGTGGGAGACTGGGTATACCTTTTTGTAAAGTTTAGCCAGGATTGGATGTTTTTCTTTGTGAGAAAAAGCTTTTGTCATGCTACCCTACCCCACAACCCAGAGATATGAAGAATACAACTGATTGTTGTCACAACAACATCGGGACATCCTGATTTGGTAGAATCACTGTTGAACCATATTTTCTCCACTTGTTAATGACTGTCTTCAACATTCTCCATGGGGTGTTTAATGCTTTGGTTACTTTTTTGTATCCCTGTCCTGATTGATACCTTTCAATAATGAAAAAATAAGTTCTGTGTGGACAATGGCTTTTAGAGTATGTTGCAACCAAGAAGAAATCAGAATAATCTCAAAGGAACAGCCAAACTTTATCTGAGTTCAATCAGAGCCACTTTAATTGATGTGAGGTATATACGAACTACTATTTGAAATGAGACTTATTATAATTGGTTGATTCTGAACGCAGCCACATCCTTAATTATTAAAGGATGAGCACACTAATGCAACCAGGCTTTTGTATGACTTTTTTCCCTCTTTTTACTAAACAGTTTATGATTTGATTTCATCTTCTATACATAGATGGCAATTCTGCATTAAAGGTGGAATAAGTTCTGGCAGGATTTATATTGGTTTTATTTTTTAATTGCACAAAATCTGCAATTTTTGTCAGGGGTGTGTAGACATCTATATCCACTATACACATTTATACTGTAGAAAGTAGCATTTTTAACCATTTTAATCACTTCAGAACAGTTGTTTTGAGATGTGATAATGTGTCCAATACAGCTGACCTTAAACTAGACGAAAAAACTGCAGTATGCCAAAATACTGATTTCATATGACAGTGCTTGTGAATTACACATTTCTTATTAATATCTTTCTTCCTGGCACCAAAAATAAAAATTCTTATACTTTTTCTCAGTGTATCAATGACATGTTGCAACAATAAATGCAATATACCACTGATGGAAGATGTTTGAGGGCTGGCAGAATGCTAGAGAAATTCAGCCAGAAAGCTAACTGGAAGCAAGAAGTTCCTAATGCATATTACAGAGGGTAGGGAACACTGGCAGCAACCAAGAGTGTCAGGTCCTTCAAATAGTAATTGTGGTTCAGGGATGCAGGGATACTGGGGCTTCTAAAGTGAATTCTGGTGGAACTGCCCCTAACTGTGAGACGTTTTCCAAGTATTAAGCAGCAAGTAACCCCTAAATTGGATTGAATGTCTGTTTTTCCTGCCAGGAGACAATTGAAAGTAAGGAACTGAGAAGTGAACTGGGTTGAAGTTTCAACTGGCCATAGTGTGGTGAGGGAGAAAACTGAGTGTTAACTGGGAGGGCCGTTTTATGCTTTAGGACAGTGGTTCTCAAAGTCGGTCCTGGGGGCCCAATGTGGCTTCAGGTTTTTGCTTCAACCAGATTCATAATTAGTGAGCAACTGCTAACACTGATCTCAACTAATTAGCTGGTTTTTTTCTCTTCTCTTATTCTATATTAAGAAAGCACAGAGGCATGATTTTTACATTTATTAAAAGACATTTAGAAATATTTCCATTTTTGCTATAGATTTAAATGCTTAACTCACTTTTGTTGCTTTCTTTATATTTTGCCCTTTCTCTGTGCAGTTTTCTTATTAATGACAATTAAAAACTAGCAGAGCAGATACCCAGGAAAAGGACAATGAATCATGAAAGGCTGCAACTACTTTACTGTTAGACCCACTAATTAGAAAATAATAGATTAATTAAATAATTAGAACACCTGGAAAAAGAGTGAACATCAAGATGAAAATATTGTTAAAAAGAAAAAAAATACATTATTCCCATATAACTGCTTAGTACATTTTAATATATATATATATATTTTTTTTTTTTTTTTACCAAACTTGGTTTTCTAAATTCCATATTGTTCCCAAAACACTGAATCTGGGCAATAACAGTTCTATTAAGTAGCCTAGGATTCCAATTAAAAACAGAAGCAGGTTGAAACAAAAACCTGCAGCCACAGAGGGTCCCCAGGACAGACATTGAGAACCCCTGCTTTAGGAGAAATAGAGTTGGGGACTACACCTAGAAGAGCTGGACAGCTAGGTTTTTTTTCCTTTGTGCTCTTCATTTGATTATCTTCACCTTCTGTTTTTACTTTTCTCATTTACATAGTATAGGAATCGTGAAAAAATTCGACCTTGAGATTTTGATCAATCATGACCTTTTACACTTTTCTGAGTCCAAAAATACAATTTTTGAAATTATGTCTGTCTTTGTGTCTCTGTGTAAACACAATAACTTGAAAACGCTTTGACATACGTCAGTGAGATTTTGTACACTTGCTTTATATCAAAAATAAATCCTATCAACTTTTGGGCCACTTCGACAACAAAAAGTAGTACTTTAACTGAATACTTTCACGAATTTTCAAGTAAACTATAGCTATAATTACAGATAGATGATTCAAATTTTGTATAGATTTTTATAATGATAAAAAAACAAACATATGAAATTTGAGAAAGATTACTCAACTGAAAAATAGTATTTTATTTAAACAACCATCCAAATTTTTTGTATCATGGAAATATAAATGTGTATATTAAAAAATTGTATTCAATATAACACATATTCTTTCAATAACTATTATTAATTTTATTTTAGTTTATACATCATCAATTTAACAGTAACTTGTAAACATTGACATACCATTTAAATGTAAAGATGTAACGGGAACAATAAGCTGCTATGTCCCGGTCGTGTTCCTGGTAATACATTTAATTTTATGATTTTTTTTTTTTTATTTGCTCAATCATTTTCATAATTAAATGTAGCTAAATTCAGTTTTACCTATAGCAGTTTTTTTAGAACAAATATTATGTAATACTAACACTTTTTCTGTTTTTAGGTGGCTATAACTCTTTTTACTTTGCACATAATCTAGGTAATGCATATATAATCATGAAAAAATTCCACCACTGTTTTCAACCTCCATAAGTGCGAAAATATTATTTTAATAAAATGTTTGATTATAAATAGAGATAAATGATTGTGCATTGATATTATCAATTTGATATAATGAGAAACAAAGAGAGATGATGTTTGAGAAATATTGCGCAACTGGAAGTGGTTCTGATGACTTTTTCCTCTATCTCACTATACGAGAAAATCGAGGGGAGTACACACCTGATTTTTTTAGATTAATAAAACCACACTATTTCAGATACTTTAAGGATGGCATATGGAGGTTCTTGTCAAATTTCTTTTGGGCAACATTTTGCAACATCATCTGTAATCTGAATTTTGAATACAATAGGTCATTACTTTATAGCTATAATAGCTAAGGTTGGGGCTCTCTCTGGACCTCATGATACCATATTTATTCCTATGCTACAATATGCTAAAATTCATGTTTTGTATTAAAAATGGCAATTCAGTACTGCAAAAAATTACAATATGTTTTCCCTTTAATTTAAGTTAAATTTGAAATTGTATCCTTTTATGAAAAACACGCCGTTTTTCTTTGTTTTGTGGGCCTCACAGGTGATAAACTATTTTGCATTAATAATCCAAAGACATTTACTTTTATAAAGAAAAGGTTTGACATGATAAGCCTGTTGTTAGCATAAAACCAGTTTTCTATGAGTTAGCAATCAGTTAACTTTTGGTTCAGCAAAATGAAAATTTTGCTTTTACATAGTTCTCCCTTGTTTGTGTACCCTGACTTACTCAATGTGGTGCCCATGGCAAACTATGTACAGGTTGCCTTCTGTTTTTTATGTAAAGCAAAGAACAGACAATGCTATGCTGAACCTCAGTTTTACAATTTTTCTTTGGATTCTTGGGTGCCAACTTTCTGGTTGACAATTAGTGCATAGGTTAGCAAAGATCATTGAATTATGTTCATTCTTTCTACTGACCAGAGGATGGAACAGGCAAAGTCCAGATACCTTCTGGGATTCTGGGATATGTTGGCAAAAGTGCTTTTGACCATGTTTGATTTTGCCTTATCATATAAAAAAAATCCAGATCTTGCATAACAAGAGAAAAGCCCACCCTAACAGTTCCACTAAAAAGTGTACCCTTTGTTTGCCTAAAGAATTCTACTTTGGGTGAAGTAAGATTTGATGCTAAACTTGCAGTCATAGATTTCAGCTCCTAGATGTGAAAACTGCAGTCAAAGTCTAAATTGCCGTGCCAAAGAAACAGAGTGTAATGACACTTTTTCAGAGTCACTATTCCCTGTATTAATTAATAAACTTTCATACATAAGCCAGTTATTTTAAAATAAAATATTCAACAATACTGTGATGATTCAAATCCATTTAAATTTCGTTTTAATTTTAGAAAATATTAGCCTTCTAGCTCACTAAGCTTTGGTCTGGAGAAACAAAATTGATCGCAGTAACCTCAAATGCTGCTGCTGAATGTGACAAGCATTTTCTATGAGGTCTCCTGCTTCTCTGCTTTCTCTTTGATTACACAAGTGTGTGAATTCTAATTTCAGTATAAGTCAACCTACAATTAGGGCTGTAAATTGGTAGAAAATTCTGATTCAAATAGTCATATTAAAAATAACTATGTTTTTGAATTTAGGTTATCTGGGTGCTAGATGTGTGTGATATTTATTTACTTTCATTATTGATATTTTACTTTTTGTTTGTGGTGCATCTGTAAAGCAGTGTATCATTTATATATATATCTATCTGAAAAATATTGCAATATGCAGCACAGTCAATTTTCACTTTGTTTATCCTTATAAAGGTTATAGTAGAAACACACTGAGCTGATCTGACCAGGAAACCCTATCCTCAGCACTACTTTCTATTGTTTACATTTTTTCCAGTTATACACATAGCAATAGAATAGCTATAATAAAACAATCTAACACACATTTTTTTAATCAAAAGGCAAAATATCAGTCCAAATACAATCAATCCAGTAGCTCAAAGGAAGGGTTAAGATTCATTAATCATATACAACACTACAATCCCTGCCCTTACCCAATGCTAAGAGCTAGATAGATAGATAGATAGATAGATAGATAGATAGATAGATAGATAGATAGATACTTTATTAATGCAAGGGGAAATTCACATACTCCAGCAGCAGCATACTGATAAAAAACAATATTAAATTAAAGAGTGATAACAATGCAGTTATACAGACAGACAATAACTTGAATAATGTTAACGTTTACCCCCCCGGGTGGAATTGAAGAGTCGCATAGTGTGGGGGAGGAACGATCTCCTCAGTCTGTCAGTGGAGCAGGACAGTGACAGCAGTCTGCCACTGAAGCTGCTCCTCTGTCTGGAGATGATACTGTTCAGTGGATGTAGTGGGTTCTCCATGATTGACAGGAGCCTGCTCAGCGTCCGTCGCTCTGCCACGGATGTCAAACTGTCCAGCTCCATGCCTACAATAGAGCCTACCTTCCTCACCAGTTCGTCCAGTCGTGAGGCGTCTTTCTTCTTTATGCTGCCTCCCCAGCACACCACCGCATAGAAAAGGGCACTCGCCACAACCGTCTGATAGAACATCTGCAGCATCTTATTGCAGATGTTGAAGGGACACCAGCCTTCTAAGGAAGTATGCAGATGTTGAAGGACGCCAGCCTTCTAAGGAAGTAAAAATTAGTACATCTAGACAGGATTGGAAAATTTCTATGGGAGTTCCCCATATTTTTGACCCTATTTTGAGTAGACTCTACAATGGACTAGCATCCTGTCCTTTGCCTTTTCCTGGCTTATGCTCAGTGGTACTAGCATAGGTTCCATCGCTCCACCACTCTGAATTCTGTTAAGCAGGTTTCTGTATCTTATATTATGATGGTCTTTAAATGATTTTTCTTTTTCTTGGCCCCTTCTGTTACCCTAGTTTTCCCTAGGTAACCCTATATGAAGCACACATTCCTAGACTGCCTACTTCTTAGCATCACTGAGACACATGAGCCCTTTCAAAGTCACAACCAAGAGAAACAAATACTCTTCTGAGCCTTTGATTTGGTGAATAGATAGATATAAATATGTTAGTTGTTAGCTCTAAATTGGTCCAGTTTTATGTACAGTAAGTGCAGGTGCACAAGTATGCCCAATGAGAATACTGGTACCCTATTGAGAGTTGATTCCCAGTTTATACCTTATGCTGCTAGGATTGGTGTCACTTCCCTGTAACCCTGACATGAATAAATTGTTTAGAAAGTGAATGGCTAGAGAATATTTAATGAGCTTTCCGTAACCAACCAGCCAACCAAATTACTTGTACATATTCATTAAAAGAATGTCCCCTCCAAGTTATACTGCAAATAAAACAGCATAGAGTGCAAGAGAGTAAAGTAAAGTAAAGATGCTAAATTAGTACTTCCTATAACTTATGGGTAAGCATTCTTACAAACCTTTCATTTTAGCCATTCCATGTTTGTTTTTATCTCCGCTAAAACTCTGCTTTTTCTTAATGTTCATTTTTGTTTTGCTGCAGAAATCTTTTTTATTTGGGGTGTGTCTGATTGGATTTATGCACCTCTTCATAGTTGTCCTCCATTAGGAAGTAATTCAGTGTGTAGCATACATTTTATGGAACTTGCAAGCCATTCTAAATATTGTAGAAAACCTTTTTTTTAGTTTTGTAAGAAAGGCAAAGAATTGTTAAATGTCTACCTTGTTTTCCTTAGGATATGAATGCCATGCTGATGATGATGGATGTCTGCTTTGGAGACTATATTTTGGAGACAGGATCCGGATCAGGGGCTATGTCTCTGTTCTTATCTAGAGCAGGTGATGAGTATATCATAGTCTTATGTCTTGTGTTTATTAGATAAACTCAAAGAGGGTGTTCATAAAGAGATAGCAATCAAAATCAGCACCTGAATGTCACTTGTACTTGTGATCCTACATATAAGATTTTATGTTATTAATTATGCATTCACCTATTCTCTCCATAATATGCCATTGTGCCTCTTTATTTCATTAGGTCAATCATCCTTTAACTAGGTATCTATCTATCTACCTACCTACCTACCTACCTACCTGCCTGATGTCTCATTTTGGCTGAAATCACTTAAAATTTTCTGTATTATACACCACATCCTTTTGACACCGGGGGGGGGGGGGGCATATTGCATTTCTCATTCCCAAGTAAACTTATCAAGTAGGTTCAAGTCAACATTGTACCCATACTTGAAGCTCCACAATCATGTTTCAACCCTCTAGTAATTCTGCATTTAGGTCACCTACGTTGGCCTGAGACTCCTTTTCCTAGTGACCTGAAACTTGGACTGTGGATTTTATTTATGTGTACCTTAAGGTGAAACATGCCTCTTCATAAATAAATTTTGGCACCCTCTGCCCACATACAGGCAGTGAAAAATGTTCACTTGCTGTATCTTTGCCTACACACATAAAAGAAAATATTACAACATCTGATGGCAAATGTAGATTCTTATTCGGTTTGTTCGAGTTTAGTTTTTTTTTTCTTTTTTTTCCAGTTGGATTAGTGGGTCGGGTTATCAGTGTTGAGGTGCGAAAAGATCACTATTTCACTGCAGTGCGAAACTTTCAACGCTGGAGGACGGTATGGAAGACAGCACGAGAGGAGGAATGGCCTGACAATGTAACATTTATCAACAAAGACATTACCTCTGTTGCTCCCAAAATTGCAGGCATCATGTTTGACTCTGTAAGTGTTTTATAAAATTGTTGTAGGTGCGCTGTATAATCTGAAGAAACAGAGTATAACTGCATGAGAAATGATTATTACTAAATACAGATTCAGTCTTTAGGAACATTCATTTTGCAATGCTCTCACATATATTTTTTTCTTTTGACAATGACCATAGTTACAATCTAGCTAGTGTTTATAGTGGAAAAAACCTGTGTGAATGGCACATGTGTCTTTCACATTTTCTTTGTGTCTCCATGGGTTTTCCTATTTTCCATCCACATTCCCAAAGACATGTATTGTTAGGTTAGTTTTCAACTCAGAATTAGTCCACTGTGAATTTCGGTATGTGCATGAATGGGCACTCTGATGGACTGTCACCCAGTTTGGAGTGTTTCCTATTTTATACTCTAGCACTGCCAGGACTGGTTACAACCCCATCAAATTTGAATTGGATTAAGGTAGTTTGAGAATTTTATGTTTACCAGGGCATCTAATGAATGGCTGTGCATGATAGTGCAATTTAATCACTTACTGCTTCTGGTTTAACTATTATAAATTAAATTAATTCTCATTGCAAACCTCAATATCTAGAAGTGGAGTCATTTTTCCTGCACCATAAATATACAAGTATACATAGATTTACTTATAAAGTAAGTATAATTTAAGATACCCTGTATGAAAAGGCTGCAAAATTTAAAAATGTAAAGGGACAGTTCTCTGGAATATCTAAGAAATGGACATTGAGAATATACCCTTGTGCTCTGCTCTGCTATTGTATAGTATTGTAATTTAGGTACTGTTAAAAGAAGTGGAAAGATAAATATTTACATTATTAACACATCTGTTAAAAATCTACCTGCTTTTTATTCTGTCACTCACAGGTAGCACTAGACATGATAAGCCCTCAAATTGCTCTGCCATTGGTTTATCAACATCTCAAAGAGGGAGGTGTCTGTGCTGTTTACTTGGCCAAGTGAGTATTGTCCCCAAAAATAATTTTATTTCTGAATTCTCAGAATCAGCATATATTAGATAGATAGATTAGACTTTGTTTGTTGAAGTGCTTATCTTGAACTCTGTCAGGCCTCTTAAAACTTTATTTTGTGCTTGGCACATCAGTAGGTTTGCTAAAGCCCCAGTCATTCTACATGACTTTTCCAGCATTTTTTCAGTTACAAGACCTCATTTACAGAATCTTGGCGAGTCAGGGGCAGTTGTGGCACAGTCCCATGACCACTGATTGCTTGTTTGGTATCCCCAGCTAATAACTAATACTGGTCTATGACTCACCCTGTCAAAATCAAACCAGGTTTAATTTTATTTTAAGTCATAGGGGTGGGCTTCTGTTTGTGTGAGCAGACAACCAATGAGTGGTGAACCAGAAGTACCATATGTGTAATGCAGACACAAAGGAAAGAATAAACGCTGGTGTTTTAGACTACACAAACAGAAGTGAGACTCATCTGTCTCATGTTTGTCATACCATGATAGAATGGAAAAAGGAAAATAAAAGGCCCAAGATTGTGGCTGAAATCACTACTCCCAGAAAGCCATTCTGTAGTACCGCCACGGTCGGGCAGTAATTTAATTGGTTGTCATCAGTTAACAAACTTGCAGTACTTTGGCAATTTGAACGTTTGCTGAAAAACCATCACAGAGTTTTGTAATTTGTCATCTCCTGCGATTGCAAAATCCAGTATTTGCAGTCATTAAGCCTGACATCCCCTCAGACCTGAGGTTGTGTAGTTTGCTGCTAACTTAACTTTGTTAAATACTTTGCTCGCAAACGTCATGACAAAGCACTGTTACTACAGTAAAAATAGTCATATTTGTGAAGAACCTAAAATTATAAACCAGGAGAATAAAGATGACAACACATCAAAGAAAATCCTGTCTGCTCGAATATACCCAACTAAAAATTTTCTACATGTCCAAATAACATTATTTTCTTGGTGGGTTTCTCCCACCACAGACGTTGTAAAAGGAGATTTTGGTTAATTTTAAACCGAATTTGTTCTTTTTGCATATGACTGCATTACATAATCACAGAAATTCCTTTCTAGGTTGGAACCATGAACACTGCTTCTTTGTATTTCCTGGTTTATTGTTGTTATATGGATAGATGTTTAATCCCACGTTAATAAATTGGATGGCTTGTTGAATAATTGAATCATTAATAAGACATGTAAACTGTACAAAATTATCAAATTTTGCATTGTTCCCTCTATTGAAACCCTGTTCATGATGAACCTTTTGAAATGCCATGAACGCTGCATGTTAAGTTGGGTTAATTGTGTTATACCTGCCAGATTTCACGAACATCCACTCAGCTGCTGGAGTAATGTGTGAATGAATAATGAAACTCCTTGAAAGCCTGTATTTTAAATTGCATGATCAATAATATAAAAATAAAATTTCATGGAAGCAGACATAGCCGTTAGTGAGTAATGTGTGATTTTTGTTTTTTCTGTAATTAGGACCAATCCTAAACAATAATATTCCACATTTATTACCAATGGCTGAGATATTGTGATGTGGGTAATATGGTTTTGGTTTTGCGCCACCTTCCTCCTCATTACAGCTCTTTTTCTCGATGGAACTTTTAAAAGGCCCTGAAGTTTACATTTTAAGTTGTACTAACAGTAACATGCATGCAAAATTTCATGAACTTGAAATCTGTTTTTAGAGTAATGTATTTTTAGCCCACCCTCTGTTTCAACCACCATTCCTGATGAAAATTTTTAAGTGTCATGTTGCCTGGATTTTAAGTTATTTCAGCTTTATTATACTCACAAAATTTAATGAAGATTGACTGCCCCCCCCCCCCCCCTTACAACCCCCTTCCTGATTACATTTTTAAATGCCATATAGCCTGTATTTTAAGTTGGG
This sequence comes from Erpetoichthys calabaricus, assembly GCF_900747795.2. NCBI lineage: Eukaryota > Metazoa > Chordata > Cladistia > Polypteriformes > Polypteridae > Erpetoichthys > Erpetoichthys calabaricus. Next base: position 128,983,971 of record NC_041396.2, on the reverse strand, counting down.
CCAATGGCAAGAAATCGTACAGTAATCGAATGCTGTTGAGATTAAGAAATGAGAGAAGTTTACTTTACATGGAGAATGTACTTAATGAAGAGCAGAAAAGACATATGGGAGCCAGTATTGTTGGTTACAGTGAATTTCAGAGAGGGATTTGACTTTGATTACAAGGAATCCAGAGAGGGAGAGGATTTCCACATTTTTTACAAAGGTCAATCCCCGATTTTTATTTAATTTAACCAGAAATTACTATATCGCTCTTATTTAATACTGTTAAATTTTAGCCACTGTAACCTAGACTCACATATCTGACTGGCCTTTGTTGTATGTATGCTGTTTAGTCAGTTGGTTTTTCTATTTGCTATTCTTTCAGTATAACACAAGTGGTTGACTTGCTGGAAGGAATCCGGCATTGTAAAATGAATTTTCTCTGTGAGAAGGTAACAGAAGTCACCCACAGAGACTGGAGAGTGTCACCTGCCCGAAGAAAAGATGGTAGCATGGCACCTAAAGTTTCACCTAGCATTGCTGAAGGAAATGCAGAGACAAAAGAGCAAGTGTATTATGAACACGAAGAGGCAGAGGAACTTTATGAACATAGTCAAGGTAACAGCTAATCGGTCCCATGACTTGAGTAACCTATTAACAGCTGCTTGATACTGTATGTTGTGATGAGTTGTCATGAGTACTATCACTCAGATCATTGAGAAACTATCATTATTTCTCTTGTGCTTCAAGATTGTCTTATTCATTAAATGCATTAAACACAGAAAAATGTCACTTTTAAATAGAGCATGTTCAGGATATTGATCTAACCTTGAAATGGGAAAATAAGTAAATTACACTAAGAAGAGAAGCATATAACACAGAATCCAAAATTATTAAGAGTATGTGCGCCCAACTACGTTGAGCGTGTTAAAGTTGTCAGTGAAGGGCTCCCTGTTTAAACGCAGCTGCCAGTCGTGAACTGGGCCCTTCGTCGCACAGCATTATGATTTTTTATAAGGGAAACAAAATTACAAAAGAAAACCCTTGGACATTGATTCGATAGGAACGGCCTACTCGGAATCACTGTCCGAATAGTAATTATGTGGTGGTGTAAGAGCATTTCTGCTTCTCTCCGTTCACAGTCCGTCTCGTTTTCACGACGCTGTCGTTTCCTCTCACGATCTCTTCTCAACCTTTCTCCAATCTCGCAGGTTGCTTTGTGGCAATCCAAAGAGTAAGGCAATATACACGGAGCAATGGTTATAAAAGGGGGACACATACGTATCCAGGCTCTTTAAAGCATAAATAGGGATCACTTCACTGACGTGTGAGCAAGCCACGGTACAACTGTGAGACGCGCAGCACTCGCCGGCTACAACGTAACAATAATAATTTCCGGAACGTGCTGTTACGTTGTCATTCATTTTACCCACTGTCTTTCTTTCATTCATATGTTACGTAGGCACGTACCTTTTATCTTCGGCAATCTCATTCTCTAACCAGGCCTCAGGAGCTAACCAGCATAACACTGTCCACCACCCCTTTCGTTATTCCGGCACATTGTTGACATCCGTGAGTAACAACAACGTACTAAACTGGAAGGTGGTCTATGCATGCGTGGAATTCGCGGACAAACAAAGATCAAGATCCAAATTAAGATTATATATAAAGATTAGTTAATTTAAAGCACAACAATTTGTTTAGTTTGAATGTCTGTGTTTTGAGGTGTGACTGGAGTACTACAGTCTTCAGTAGTATAAGCCTGGAGAAGATTCTTAATGCAATGCCTATGTTTTAGCTGTCTCTCTACTGCCATCTAGTGCTTCTTCTTCTAATTCATTCGCGGACAACCAAAGATCAAGATACAAATGAAGATTATACAGTGGAACCTCTAGATACGAGTTTAATTCGTTCCAGAACTGAGCTTGTATAGCGAATTTCTCGTATCTAGAACAAACTTCCCCATTGAAAATAATGGAAATCCAGTTAATCCGTTCTGCACCCCAATATATTAACATAAAAATCAATTTTCCTAACAAATAACACTGATAAATTATATATACTGTAGTCTACCTTTAATAAATAACACTGGTAAATAATATAACTGATTATTAAAAGAATCAAAACAGGTGTCCAAAGTGCAGTAGAGCATTCAATAAATCTTTAAATAAATAATCCTTAAAACAGTTGTGAAGTGGAGGTTTAAAATACACAAGAATAACAATCCTTTAACACGAGGTTAAAACGTCAACAAGAAGCAGTCTTTAAAAACAGATGACAATCCCCGGTGCTTCTTCTCTGTTAGCGTCTCACCTGCTTCTCCCATGCGGGCTCTGCAACAGGCGAGACACTCTTAATGCAGCTGACCTTCTCTACACCGTCCTGCTTCAGCTGTTTGGCTCGCCTGTTCAGCTACACGCGAGCCTGCCTGCCTTCTCTCTCTCTCTTTTCTTTTACTTTTTCTCCCCCTTAACCGGCTCGCGCTTCTCTATATATGCGGGGGAGGACATGGCAGCTGCGCCCATCAGCCACAGGAACAATCATGGATGTGGGCAGTTTCCCACCTGTGCACTTAAGTGAGAAACGCAGACACCGCAGATCGCGGCTCGCAACTGCTACCACGCCCCCTCGCTAAGCCGCGAGCTATACCCACAGCCTGGCTCGTGGCTCGTTACGCGAACCAATGCTCGTATTTAGAGCTGAATTTTTCGCTCATACTTTCCTCGTATTTTGAATTTCTCGTATACAGAGGTGCTCGTATCTCGAGGTTCCACTGTATATAGAGATAGTTGGGGTGGATGCCAATTTTTACCTTAGAATCCTTAAGAATCCAAGTGGTAAGCTGTAATTGTTTTTGTAGAAGATAATTAATTACTCACAAAGAGAGCTATAGATGCAGTACAGTACATGAAACATTTAGCTGTGTAAATGATGGTAGTACCTCTGATCTCAACAATATTTTAGACAAAGTAGATATTATCCAAACACTGCTTCTGTTTCTAATTAAACTGATATGTGTCAATTTATATTTTTATATTAACCTATATATGCATATGCCCTGTGATCAACTAACCTGCCAGCAAGTGCCTGGTACCAGGCTTGTGAGATAATGATATTCTTTTATCAGTCTCAGTACTGCATTTAGACAACCTAGGTTTTTGAAAACTGATCCTCTCATATACCTGTGGGACTTTTCTTTCTAATGAATATATTTAACAATGGCAGATTTCTACAGTCAATCGAGTTTGTTTAATAAGAACATATTTCATTATTATGTATAATTCTGGAAAAAATGTGGACAATAATCATTTAATAAGCTGAGTTATAAGGCAAAATTATCTTTTGTTCCTCTGTGTGTTTTAAATGTTTTGCAAAAGTTTATTTATTTTTTTTTTTTTAACCATTTTGGATTACCCATGCCTCACAGTTAGGAGACCCGGGTTCGCTTCCCGAGTCCACCCTGCGTGGAGTTTGCATGTTCTCCCCGTGTCTGCGTGGGTTTCCTCCGGGCGCTTTGGTTTCCTCCCACAGTCCAAAGACATGCAGGTTAGGTGGATTGGCGATTCTAAATTGGCCCTAGTGTGTGCTTGGTGTGTGGGTGTGTTTGTGTGTGTCCTGCGGTGAGTTGGCACCCTGCCCGGGATTGGTTCCTGCCTTGTGCCCTGTGTTGGCTGGGATTGGCTCCAGCAGACCCCCGTGACCCTGTGTTCAGATTCAGCGGGTTGGAAAATGGATGGATGGATGGATTACCCATCTAGAGCACAATAATATTTAATAACATTTTTATTCTTGCAGGAAAATCAGAAACAAGCAATTCTCCCCCATTTGGCTCCATCCCTTATATTGCCCGTCCTAATCATCAGCAAGCAAGCCACACAGGTATTAAAGTATTTTAATACAATTTGGTGCCTTGCAGATTAATCAGCTCACAGTGTAAGTGTAATGTGTATTTAACAGAAGATAAACATAATAACATTAATTATAATTTATTCTTTTCCTGTTTCTAGGTGTGTGACCTTTTAAAAGGGTTGACACAAACTAAGAAATTATTTCCCATAATTCTTTCAATATATCCTACACATATGTCTCTGTCACTATTTTGGGTCAAATTTAGATTGGTGTATTGCTCATCTTACAGTTCTATGCTTTTTTTTCTTCCTTAGCCTCTGAAGTCAAAATATAAATAAACTAATCATGAAGGTGCTTAATATGTTTCACATATGGCTGACTACCATCATACACAAATGGAAAAGAAAACCCAGTTTTGGATTTTGTCCTATCAGTATTTAAAAAAAAAAAAAAAAACTGCTCCCCAAAAGAGGGGAAGTTCTCATTTACACGTGGTTGCAAGAATAAAGGCTGGATTTCTGCATTAGTTACTCATATACAGTGGTGTGAAAAACTATTTGCCCCCTTCCCGATTTCTTATTCTTTTGCATGTTTGTCACACAAAATGTTTCTGATCATCAAACACATTTAACCATTAGTCAAATATAACATAAGTAAACACAAAATGCAGTTTGTAAATGATGGTTTTTATTATTTAGGGAGAAAAAAAATCCAAACCTACATGGCCCTGTGTGAAAAAGTAATTGCCCCCTTGTTAAAAAATAACCTAACTGTGGTGTATCACACCTGAGTTCAATTCCGTAGCCACCCCCAGGCCTGATTACTGCCACACCTGTTTCAATCAAGAAATCACTTAAATAGGAGCTGCCTGACACAGAGAATAGACCAAAAGCACCTCAAAAGATAGACATCATGCCAAGATCCAAAGAAATTCAGGAACAAATGAGAACAGAAGTAATTGAGATCTATCAGTCTGGTAAAGGTTATAAAGCCATTTCTAAAGCTTTGGGACTCCAGCGAACCACAGTGAGAGCCATTATCCACAAATGGCAAAAACATGGAACAGTGGTGAACCTTCCCAGGAGTGGCCGGCCGACCAAAATTACCCCAAGAGCGCAGAGACGACTCATCCGAGAGGTCACAAAAGACCCCAGGACAACGTCTAAAGAACTGCAGGCCTCACTTGCCTCAAGTAAGGTCAGTGTTCACGACTCCACCATAAGAAAGAGACTGGGCAAAAACCGGCCTGCATGGCAGATGTCCAAGACGCAAACCACCGTTAAGCAAAAAGAACATTAGGGGCTCGTCTCAATTTTGCTAAGAAACATCTCAATGATTGCCAAGACTTTTGGGAAAATACCTTGTGGACTGATGAGACAAAAGTTCAACTTTTGGAAGGCAAATGTCCCGTTACATCTGGCGTAAAAGGAACACAGCATTTCAGAAAAAGAACATCATACCAACAGTAAAATATGGTGGTGGTAGTGTGATGGTCTGGGGTTGTTTTGCTGCTTCAGGACCTGGAAGGCTTGCTGTGATAGATGGAACCATGAATTCTACTGTCTTCCAAAAAATCCTGAAGGAGAATGTCCGGCCATCTGTTCGTCAACTCAAGCTGAAGCGATCTTGGGTGCTGCAACAGGACAATGACCCAAAACACACCAGCAAATCCACCTCTGAATGGCTGAAGAAAAACAAAATGAAGACTTTGGAGTGGCCTAGTCAAAGTCCTGACCTGAATCCAATTGAGATGCTATGGCATGACCTTAAAAAGGCGGTTCATGCTAGAAAACCCTCAAATAAAGCTGAATTACAACAATTTTGCAAAGATGAGTGGGGCCAAAATTCCTCCAGAGCGCTGTAAAGACTCATTGCAAGTTATCGCAAACGCTTGATTGCAGTTATTGCTGCTAAGGGTGGGCCCAACCAGTTATTAGGTTCAGGGGGCAATTACTTTTTCACACAGGGCCATGTAGGTTTGGATTTTTTTTTCTCCCTAAATAATAAAAACCACCATTTACAAACTGCATTTTGTGTTTACTTGTGTTATTTTTGACTAATGTTAAATGTGTTTGATGATCAGAAACATTTTGTGTGACAAACATGCAAAAGAATAAGAAATCAGGAGGGGGGCAAATAGTTTTTCACACCACTGTAAATGTGGTCTGATTTTTCAACTAATCTGCAATATTAGAGAAATCTTCCTGAATTAATGACACACAAACAATTGTACATCTTCTTGTCAATGCTGAACACATAGTTTAAACATTAATACTTCCAGCTGGAAATGTACATGCACCCTTGTATTTAGTAAATAATTGATAGAACCTATTTTAGCAGGAGTAACCTCCAACAAATTTTCATACAGCTGCTGATCAGGAGGAATTTTAGACCATTCCACCTTACAATTCTGTTTTAGTTCACTGATATTTCTGGGATTCCTTGCATTAACAGCTGTCTTCCATTTATGCCACTCTTGCATTTCAGATCATTGTTATGTTGCATCACATAACTTCTCTTAGACTGCATTCACACTACTACATTTTCAATTAAAAACATAGGCATTAGTATGTTTTCACCTTTCATCCACCCTACCCTGGTGTTTTTAACCCCTGAAAACAGAGAGTATTGAATATGCTGTCCAGAGCCTTATGTTTCTGAAAACAACGAGTCAGCCTTGCAGTTTGGATGAATGAAAATAAAGAGTTTTGAAAGCACAGACTCCAGTCGCATGCTGATTGGTTCATGTTTATTTCATGGTCCTTCCCTGACTGGATCCTGTTCATAGAAGAAAACTATAGTATATTCCAGCATAGCAGACATAGAGGAGTTGCTTTCAAAGTTGTTTACCTGTATGAATCTAAATTGCATTCTGTACAATTTCAACGCTGAATACTTGCCCAGAAAGGCAAACAATTTACTGATCACTACAGTTTTGCAGTAATTCCCATAGGCAGTTGCATAACCATCTCTTCATAAAGACACTTCCTCTTCCTGTTTCTGCCAACACGCCTATGCCCAACATAGGCATAACTGCTATGTCATGTGTGTTTTTGATCATTTTAGTGAGGGAAGAGACACTTTTTGTAAACAATATGAAAATGCTAATAATAAAAAAAACATATTACTGTGGTTATAGCCTTAAGCTTCAGATGAATAACCCCTGCCCTCCTATTCCCCTGTGAAATTTCTTGACATTATTTTGAATTCATATTCTGTCTAGAATAGCAATCTGCCCTAGTCCTCAGGCAGCAAAGCATCCCAAACCTTCTCTATGCTTCACAGTTATGATGTGGTTTTGGTGTTCGAATGCACCTCAGCTGTCCACAACATATTGTCCCAGAACCTTTGTGGGAATATTCAGGAAGTGTTTTGCAAACTGAGACATTTAGTAATGTTTCTTGTGGAGAGCAGTGATTTACTCCATAATGTCATTCCATGAACACCATTCTTGTTTGGCATTTTTCTCATGTTGAACAAATGAACAGAAATTTTGGCAAATTAAAGAGGCCTCTGTAGGTCCTTTGCTGTTAGTTATTTTTCATCTCTTTCAGCACTGTAATCTGAACTCTAGGCATAATTTTCACATGTCCCCCATCTCCTAGATAGAGTAGAAACAGTAGTGAATTTCCTCCAATTGCAGAAAATTTGTATTAATGACTGAAATGCTTTTTGTAGCTTTATGCATTTAAACTTTTTTTGGAGATTCGAAAATGTTTTATAGGGAAAGCTCTACCTGTCAGTAACCCAAGTTTGTGTGCCATTTTGTAGAGCCTGTCTCCTCTAACTTACACCTTCAGTTTCATCTCATCTCATTTATTGAAAGATCTGACTTCAATTAGCCTTTAAAGAAGTCAGTAGCATATGTATTCACACATCTTTTTCCAAACATAACTATGAATGTTTAAACAATACATTTAGTGTTAACTGTTTTACTTTGACTTCAGTTATAGTGCCACTGGTTAAAGGAATACTACACCCAAAACTTTTATTATTTTTAAAATGTTACTTACCTGATGTAGTTTGAACTAGCGTCCAAGAAAAATTAAGTTTTTTCAGTCACGAAAAGACTTGATGAAGATTCATATTGAATGGAACCCAAAGGTGACTAACACTGGACAACAGCAAAAGCTTTGAAAACATCCGGGGGCTGGGGGTCTCATGTAAGTAACTATCACATAATCCACATGTCTGTTCTCAGAACATGCAAAAATACATTTATTATGTCTTTACTCCACAAAAACAAGTAAAAAATGTTTATCCACTACAAACTATATGAATTAACATACAAAAAATATCATTTTGGGTGGGGTATTTCTTTAAATGTGTAGCCTGTAGCCATCGTCTATAAATACAGTATTTTTGTATAGCAGTTATTATTGAGGTATTTTAAGATTGTTTGAAGTATAAAGGATGCAAACTAGAATTGCACTGCATTATCTGGTGTGTTCTGTTTGATATGTCAAAGCACCAATCTGTTAACATGTATTATTTAAATGGGAGTGATTGTCACTTTTGTTTTCTTTTGTACGTATATGGTCAGTTGATGTGCCTTTGAGGCACATAGGATCCTTCGATTCTTTCTTAGAGGTGTTTAAATCTTCTGTTAATTAGTTCCTGCTCATTTTTAAAAACTCATTCTGAAATTCCAGCAAAGTCTGACACTTTAGGATGGTTGACTTAAGTAAAAATCTTACTTTTTCCATCTACAGCAACATTTAAAGACAAATCATGCCCTTTTTAAATTAATTGGCATCTTTGGTATGGGCTAGGATTATGGAAAAATAATTGGCATCAGCCTTTGTAAATCTACCAACAAAGCAGTATTTGGGGCCCAGTGGGGAAAAGGGAAGGCAGTGATAACATCCACAGCTTTTTCTTTCAAATGAGGAAAGAATTATTATATTAAAATGCTATAACTAACATTTTACTGTTTAAATTAATGAAGTAATTTGAATACTGTATTGAGTATATACTCATACAGTATGTGGCTGTGAAGTGAGTATAAAGATTTCTAATGCAGTATTTTTTGTTTTAACAGCTTTTCTTGTTAAACTGAGAAAATATATACCTACACTTGGTTTTAGGGAAACTGAGACCCCAAACCTCCAGTGATTAAGAAATCCAAAAATGAAGCCAGCAAGGAAACAGCACAGTACCACAATGTTATGTCTTTCTTTCAATAAAAATGTGAAAAGTTTTGTTACAGGCCGTGGCCTTGTCTTTCTTCTTCTTTTGGCTGCTCCCGTTAGGGGTTGCCACAGCGGATCATCTTTTTCCATATCTTTCTGTCCTCTGCATCTTGTTCTGTTACACCCATCACCTCCATGTCCTCTCTCACCACGTCCATAAACCTCCTCTTATCCTCTTACCTGGCAGCTCTATCCTTAATATCCTTCTCCCACTATACTCAGCATCTCTCCTCTACACATGTCCAAACCAACGCAATCTTGAGCTGACCCTCTAATGTACTCGTTTCTAATCCTATCCATCCTCATCACACCCAGTGCAAATCTTAGCATCTTTAACTCTGCTACCTCCTGCTTTCTAGTCGGTGCCACCATCTCCAATCCATATAACAAAGCTGGTCTCACTACTGTCCTGTAAACCTTCCCTTTCACTCTTGCTGATACCTGTCTGTCACAAATTACTCCTGACAGTCTTCTCCACCCTGCCTGCACCAGCTTTTTCACCTCTCTTTCACAATCCCCTTTAATCTGTACTGTTGTCACCACCTCTCCAGGGTCTCCTCAACCTGCTCCCTACTATCGCTACAGATCACAATGTCATCATCAAACATCATAGTCCACGGGGACACCTGTCTAATCTCGTCTGTCAACCTGTCCATCACCATTGCAAATAATAAAGGGCTCAGAGCTGATCCCTGATGTAATCCCACCTCCACCTTAAATGCATCCGTCACTCCTACCGCAGACCTCACAATTGTCACACTTCCCTCGTACATATCCTGTACCACTCTTACATACTTCTCTGCCACACTTGACTCCTCAAACAATACCACAAATCCTCTCAAGGCACCCTGTCATATGCATTCTCCAGGTCCACAAAGATGCAATGCAACTCCTTCTGGCCTTCTCTATACTTCTCCATCAACACCCTCAGAGCAAACATGGAATCTGTGGTGCTCTTTCTTGGCATGAAACCATACTGCTGCTCACTAATCATCACCTCACTTCTTAACCTAGCTTCCACTACTCTTTCCCATAACTTCAGGCTGTGGCTCATCAATTTTATCCCCCTGTAGTTACTACAGCCCTGTACATCCCCATCCATCCATCCATCCATCCATTGTCTCCCGCTTATCCGAGGTCGGGTCGCGGGGGCAGCAGCTTGAGCAGAGATGCCCAGACTTCCCTCTCCCCGGCCACTTCTTCTAGCTCTTCCGGGAGAATCCCAAGGCGTTCCCAGGCCAGTCGAGAGACATAGTCCCTCCAACGTGTCTTGGGTCTTCCCTGGGGTCTCCTCCCGGTTGGACGTGCCTGGAACACCTCACCAGGGAGGCGTCCAGGAGGCAACCTGATCAGATGCCCGAGCCACCTCATCTGATTCCTCTCGATGCGGAGGAGCAGCGGCTCTACTCTGAGCCCCTCCCGGATGACTGAGCTTCTCACCCTATCTTTAAGGGAAAGCCCAGACACCCTGCGGAGGAAACTCATTTCAGCCGCTTGTATTCGCGATCTCGTTCTTTCGGTCACTACCCATAGTTCATGACCATAGGTGAGGGTAGGAACATAGATCGACTGGTAAATTGAGAGCTTCGCCTTGTGGCTCAGCTCCTTTTTCACCACGACAGACCGATGCAGCGCCCGCATTACTGCGGATGCCGCACCGATCCGCCTGTCGATCTCACGCTCCATTCTTCCCTCACTCGTGAACAAGATCCCGAGATACTTGAACTCCTCCACTTGAGGCAGGATCTCGCTACCAACCCTGAGAGGGCACTCCACCCTTTTCCGGCTGAGGACCATGGTCTCGGATTTGGAGGTGCTGATTCTCATCCCAGCCGCTTCACACTCGGCTGCGAACCGATCCAGAGAGAGCTGAAGATCACCCCTTATTCTTAAATATCGGCACCAGGACACTTCTTCTCCACTCCTCAGGCATACTCTCACTTTTCAAGATTCCATTAAACAATCTGGTTAAAAACTCCACTGCCATCTCTCCTAAACACCTCCATGCTTCCATAGGTATGTCATCTGGACCAAAGACCTTTCCATTTTTCATCCTCTTCATAGCTGTCCTTCCTCCTTGCTAATCCGTTGCACTTCCTGGTTCACTATCTCCACATCATTCAACCTCCTCTCTCTCATTCTCTTCATTCATCAGCCTCTCAAAGTACTCTTTCCATCTGCTCAACACATTCTCCTCGCTTGTGAGTATGTTTCCATCTTTATCCTCTATCACCCTAACCTGCTGCACATCTTTCCCAGCTTGGTCCCTCTGTCTAGCCAATCGGTACAGGTCCTTTACTTCCTCCTTAGTGTCCAACCTATCATACAACTCATCATACACCTTTTCTTTAGCCTTCGCCACCTCTATCTCTTCACCTTGCGCCTGATCTCCTTGGACTCTTGTCTACTTTCTGCATCTCTCCGACTACCCCACTTCTTCTTCGCCATCCTCTTCCTCTGTATATGCTCCTATACTTCCCCATTCCACCACCAGGTTTCCTTTTCCTCCTTCCTCTGTCCAGATGTCACACCAACATATCACTCTGGACATGTCTCCCCCCTCTTCTTCTCCTTCTTCGGCCAACAGTAGCCCAATTTTTGGCAGCACCCTGTTGGCTAACAGTACTGGTGGCGGATGTTGTTAACGCGGGGCTCGACTGATCTGGTGTGGAAATTTTTATTGTTGTCTACATATTGATTTGGCAAAATTTTACAATGGATGCCCTTCCTGACGTAACCCTTCCCATTTATCCGGGCTTGGGACCAGCACGAAGAAATACTGGTTTGTGCATCCCCTGTGGATAGGTTAGGCCATGGGCTTGTCTTTCAATTTTTATAGAAACGTAAAATGTTAATTCTCTTAACCATGTGCTTTCAATGATGTGTCTTTTTCTTTTAAGTTAGACAAATTCTTATCAGGCATTACAGTTTTAGCATTTAAAAACAAAACTAGAAAATGTATAGTGTATTCAGTGTACTACAGGATCTGGTGCAAACTTCGATAATTAGAACCTTAAACCTTACTGATATGCTGTATAGCACATACAAGTTGATTTAATTTTCCATCTAGAGGGCATTAATAGGAGGTAGCACAGGGGCGCAGTAATTGGCACTGCTCCCTTACGCATACAAAGTCTTAGTTTGTAATCTGGTTGTGTCCACATGGAATTAACATGTTCTTCATATTGCCACATGTGTTTTTTTCCTCTCACATCTAAAAAAAGACATGCATGTTATGTGGTGATTACAAATAGGCCCTGATTCCTACAATGTAAACCCACTGCCTAATTTGGTTCAAACCTATTTTAAACAGGCAGCAAGCTGGCTTTAGCAAAACGACTCCACACATATACTTACTGTATTTCAATTAGAAAGCTTTCAGTACTTTTTTCATTACATAAAATATGGTCTAAGGCTAGAAGAGAGTGAAGCATTTTATAATAAAAATCTGTTAGCAGTAAAAAGCAACACTGAAGCTCAACTTTACTTTTCTGTACAAAATTTATGTGAACTTGAGTAAATATTGATTTTCTGTTTAAATATGATACTTCAAGATCTGAAATTTCTAAACTTCACAGAGGAAAGGTATCTTAACACTGAATCTGCTAATTTAAAGACTCTCAAGCTAGGTTATGTCTGGTTCAGTTTAAATATTGTTGCGTGAACATCCTTACTACTATTAAAAGAACAACAACATCAACAAAATAGTTTTTTTCCTGTGCCAAGTTTAACAAACATATTTATTCTCCAATAAACCAGTCCATTGGTCCAATTGTTCTCTGGTTATCACCTATAGAAAACAACAACAAAAAAAAGATAACAGTATCCAAACTCATTTACCCCTTTACTGTGTATTACTGGCCTAGCATGCAGGCTTTAAATTAATACCACATGGAAACATTCACCTGTAAAGTGAAAGTATTCCAAATAAACATACCAAGATTAATTTCTCAAAAACACATATAATAAGGGCCAAGACAGTTATATATTGTCAAAAAAACTAGTGAATATTTGAGAATTTAAATTAATGTGAAGTGTGATCTGATCTTCACCTAAAGTCTAATACAGGGGTTCTCACTTTCAGTCTTGGGCTACAGGTTTATATTCCAATAGGTTTCACGAACCTATTAATCACTCTAATATAATTGATCTACTGTAATTGTTTAATTACTGTACTTTGCCTCTTTTTCTTATTTTGCTTTCAAAAAAAGGGCTCTACTATGATTCATACATTTAAACGGAATTCAGAAATATAAATTTTTGCCATAATATTAAATACTTAAAATAGTAAAAAAACAAGTCTTTTACTTTACTTTTTTCAGTGGAGGTTTCTCCATTAATTGCTTGCAAATACTGTCTATCAGTGACAAGCAGTACAGAGGGAGTGCAAGTGACAGTGAATGCTAAACGAGAGCAGCTACTTCAGTGTCATGCTCATTTGTGTGTTTATTAGAAATCTAGAAAAAAAAATCAGTGTTTCTCAAGTTCTCAAATTGCTATAACTTCATGCATTCATCCCAACCAACATCTGCTTTTAAATGGACTCCTGCCTTTATTAAGGATGCTGGTATTTACCAGTTTTTCTTTTTGTGTCAATTCTAAAATTACAAAATGGGTCTGCTGTTTTTTTTGTTTTGTTTTTTTAATGTGGCAAACATGTATCTGTATTATATTTAAGTGAACTTTTCTTGTTTAATATTTTGCTGTTTTTTAATGTTCTGGATATTCAAACCACTTCTGAGTCAATTAACCTATTTTAGCAACACTGGGCACAAAACATTTACCAACCATGAATGTGGCAGAAGCCAAAAACGGGGTACCCTCACAAATGCTCAAACATTAAACCAATATAAATTTGCAAATTAGTAGGTTTTGGGCCAGAAGTCAAACCCTGAAAACTGGAGCTTTGATGCAGTTGTACTAACCATGTCACTGTTATATACAAAATGTGACACAACACCGCACAATTGATTGTTCCCTCAGGGATTGTAAATGATCTGGGCCCTGAATCTGCAAAACGGGCTAAAACCATTTTAATGTTTGTAGTTACATCCTTCACATCTTCTACAACTCCATGATGGCCAATGTGATTTTCAATGTTGTGGCGTGCTAGACTGGTAACATCACTGTAAATGAGGCCCACAGAATAAACATGTTCATTAAAAAGGCATACTCAGTTATGGGATGCACTGTGCACCTCTGGGATATAGTAGGAAAAAAAAATAGTTAAAAACTTTTAGAAAATAAAATATTCAGCAGAAATGCTACTGGGAGTTCTTTATACCAACAGCAATATGCCCCCATAACACTTCACTGGGACTGTGACTGTCAAGTCAGAATTTCTTTCTTGTTAGTCATTCTGGAGTGTGTTCCAACTGTATTGTGTGTTTATATATTTATAAAGGGTGTTTCAAAAGTATGCAGTTTTTGAATTGCGTTGGATTTCTTTGTTTGAAGGTTGTCAGCACTGTTCCTATCATTTTCGTTATCTATTACCACTCCGATTAGAAGACCATTTGTCATTTTTCCATTTAGAAGCCATGGAGCGGTTCAGTATCGAGCAACGCATTCTTATTGTGAAAACTCGTTACAAAAACGGAGCTTCTGTAAAATGTCAAATTTCTCCCTTGGGACAAATTGTGTTTCTATCTCTACTCCCTCAGCAATGCTTCATAAATGGGACCAACTTTTGGAAAGAACCTCTGAAATTATGCCAAAACTTTCCACTCTATTCTCATGCAAGTGGAAAAAAGTCATAGCTTTTTGTGTTATCCAGATAAGGTAAGATTGAATATTGTTTGTAGAAAACTGATTTTTTCACCTCTCATTTATTCTCCACTTGTTTACTGCAGTATTCCAGTAATGTTTTCTGATAGCCCAGCTTTATACTGTATATGGCGTGGGGGAAATACTGTCATCTTTTTACAACTTTTTGGTAAAGTTTTGTTGTACACAAGTGCACAGCACTCCATTTTCTATCACAATATAAACCAATTCTATCTAATTCAATCTATCCAATTCTATTACAATATAAATCAATCAGCATCTTGGAAAATATTTAAGTAAATATATAATTTTAAAGGATTATGTCATGTTTAAGCATGATGCCTTTTTCCAGTGTACATAAAAATACTTAATAAAAAAAAAAAAACTGAATATTACATTAACACTGTATTCTCAGATTCATACCCCACTGATTAGTTTCTCTGTCAAAAACTACAATTTGACCTTCAGGGTGATTCTGATGTACACGGTTTCTTTTACAGTGTCTTTCAATCATTGCCTGTATATTAAAATTTCTCATGATTGGACCATTATGTGGGTCCTTGTGTTAGTAAAGATGAGGTTTAGGCCTAAAAAAAAATATGTTCACACACTGCAGTGTTTGGGTTAATAAGTTTTTTCACAACCGGGATGTAGAGAATAAGGAAACACGAAAGTGAAACAACATTTTTTTGACTTTGTTTTCCCATACATATTTCTTTACACAAGGATGACATTCTGATGAGGAAAATTAAGTGTTTTCCCAGTTTAATTCAATGAGAATACAGAATAAATGAGACAGGGTTTACCTCTAACTCAAAACAATTGTATTGATGCAACTATCAGTACAACCATTATTTATAAAGCTGTGTGGAAACAGGATTAAACATAAAGGCAATTAACTATACCTCAACATATGTAATGAACTAAGAGGTATGTATAAACATACAGTGCCCTCCTTTAAGTTTGGGACAAAGACATTTTTCCCTGATTTACCTCACTGCTCCACAGTTTAAAATTACAAATCAAGCAATTCAGACGGGACTAAAATGCACATTGCTGATTTTATCTGAAGGATATTTACATACATTTTGGTCACACCATGTAGAAATTACAACTTTGTTTTCCAATATAGTCCACCTATTTCAGGGCACCATAATATTTAGGACATAGCAGTGTCAGGTATATTAAAGCAGTCATATTTAGTACTTTGTTGCTTATCCCTTGCATGCAATGACTGCTTGAAGTCTGCAATTCATAGACATCACCAGGTGCTTAGTATCTTCTCTGGTGGTGCTCTGCCAAGCCTCTAATGCAGCCACTCTACTCTTGCTCGTTCCGAGGGTTTCAGTGTATGGAAGACAAGCTTAATTGGATTTAAATGGCTTGGGCACTCAAGAATTTTCCATTTTTCGCTTTGAAAAAACTGGAACTTGAGTGCATGTTTCTGTACACCTCAGAATTTATTGCTGCAACTGTCATCAGCAGTTACATTACCAATGAAGACAATTACGCCAGTACCTGTGGCAGCCTAAGCCATGACACCCTGACCCCAATGTTTAACAGATGTGACAGCTCCTTTTTATCTTAACAATTTCTCTTGTCCTCACTGTGATACAGGTTCATCTTTGTCTCATCCTTCCACAAGTTCTTTTTCACAAACTATAATCTGGCGCTCCTGTGTTTGTGGCTAACTAGTGGTTTGCATCTTGCAATGTGGTCTCTGTATTTCGGTTTCTGAAGTCGTCTGTGTATATTACTATCTGACACATATACATATGTATACATATACATATGCTTTTGATCTGTTGGACTGGCATTTGTGGATTACTCATTACCATAGTGAGAAAACTTGTCATCAGTAGTTGAGGTCTTCCTTAGACTAACAGTCACTTTGTGATTACTGAGCTCACCAGTGAGTCCACTCTTCTTAGGATTACCCATATCAATTGTCTGGAATATCATTAAGGTTTGATGTCGCTACTGGCTTTATTCTTGTTTTTCAACGGCATAATGGTTTCTTTGATATTCCATTGGCACAGCTCTTGTCCTCATGTATATATCTATATATCTCTCTATAGATCTATGTCTAGGTTTAATCTTGCAGCTTCTTATATTTGTGTTTCTATCCCCCTAGATTCCAAGTCGTATGCTCAGATCTACTAGCCGTCTGCTTATTATTCCAACAGCCAATAATAAAAGTGGTAAGGCAGCCTTTTGCAGTTGTGCCCCAAAAATCTGGAATACTTTACCAATAGAAATACACAAACACACATACCCCTCAGAAAAACCCACTTTTTTAATTTAGCCTTCTTTTAACAATTTGGTTCTACCCTTAATAAAATAGAGATGAACAGAATTCTCAATACTCTTCAATGAATCTGCAATCTTTATTAATCTTTACTTTCTCAGTTTTGTCCACAGAAGAACCAGAAAAGATGTTCTACACCACTACCACATAAACAAATTCGTAGGAGCCACCTGTGATATTTGAATGAAGGCAGATATCCCAACCTGCCATGGGACCCACTGCATCGAATCCTCTAAAATGCAGCCTAAATAAATAATTCATTCTTTTTATTTAAGAATATTTGTTAGATATAAATGGCCAGTTGTTACTGGGCTCCGATACCCAACCCAACCAACCCCCAAGCTTAACTGGTACAAATTTGTCTGTCCATCTTAGCCAAATAACCTTATCAGGAACTTAAAAAAAGGTGCATTATTTTTTGTATATTTATGCATTATTTTCCTATCTAATTGTTTTTCATTGCATGTAATTACTCCTTTGATACCATGTAAACTACTTTAAGCTACACAGCTGAAAATGTGCTAAAAAAAAATAAGTGCTGAGTTCAGCACAAGCTGTTTATGGCCACCCCGTGACCCTGTGTTCGGATTCAGCGGGTTGGAAAATGGATGGATGGATGTTTATGGTCATTATATGCATGTCATTTGAATGGCTTCAGAGTATAAAGTTCGAAAAATATTGGATTTTGACCCAACTCCTTCAGTCCCTCTTTCATCGGACAGCCAGACCCTTCTCTAACAAAATTGATTTGATTATACTAAACAATTCTCTCATCTCAAATTACATAGTCTTTCATTAAAAGAACACTGTAAGAACTAATATATTGCTTGTGTTGCAAAAAGGCCCAACTTTAAAGACAATCCCGTATTTGTGTACAAATGGTTATATTTTAAAAAAATAATAATAAATTTGATGTTACTGATTAATGAAATGGCAAATAAAGAAACGTCTTCAATACAAGTCCAAATTGATAAATCTACAAATAGAACACTCTAGATAGCACCAATCTTGGCAATATTCACCAGGAAAATAAGAAGTTTATGGCAGCTTTTGTGTCAGAACTGAATGTACATAAACAGAAAAAGTTAGATACTAAATAAATGTACCTCTAGTTTTGTTTACAACTGGCTTTCAAACTCTCCTTCTCAACAAGCACATCATTGCAAACAATGCACCTGTGGTTCTTTATGTTTGCGCTTTACATCATCATCTTCTTCCTCTTTAGATCACGAACCACAAGCACATTACGCTTCTTAAAAAAACCGCCAGTCACCATTCCCTCAGAGAAAACCACCTACAATCAAAAACTGGGCAGTTTCCAATAATCACTATCTCTCCAACAAATCTAACAAATTGTTCCCTCTAGGCCCAACTGATCCTGAAATAGAGACTTTTTACAAACTAGTCATTAGAGATGTAGAACTTTTAGAAACAGAACATTTTTTTTTATGTTTAGCAACAATGTAAGGCTTTGATGGCCCTGAAAAAAAACACCATAACACCATTATTTGCCCAGCAGATAAATGCAGTGCTATTGTGCTAATGGGCACATCAGTACCTGGAAGAGGCTCCATGGCATGATCCTATATCTCACATCTTCTCCTTGATCACCTCTACTGTTAGCAGTTTTTTTTTTTTTTAATCCATAATATGACTTGAAATGTAATGTCATGTAATCACTATCCTCACACTTCTATGTTTTACCTTTTACTTAAAATACATAAAGATAGGATTCATCCTTCAATCCATCCAATTGTCTCTGGTATAGGTTTGGTAACTGATTACTCAGTTTGTTGATGCTTACGTTGCTCCTTTTGTTCTATTTTATCATTTTTACATAATGGGCTCGACAGATTTCATGGGGCACCTGAAGGCATTGCTTATGATAACCATGTTCTAGTCACTATGGAAATATAATTATTGTATACAAATTTTCCACAACACATTGCTCAACAAATAGTATATGACTTATTACACTTGTCACCTTAACAGCTAAATTTTATTGCATTTATGGCACAACTTATAAATACTGCATTAAATTGGAATTTTTTTTCATCTTCAATCAATTCTATTATCAGCATAGAGGAGTTGAGATGGGTGTTGCATTTCATCTGAATATAGAAAACCTTAATGCTGCTCATCTTGAAGGACAGTACTGTATATACACTCAAAAAACAACCCACCCATGGAAAATATATTTGTCTGGTTATGTATGCTATGAGGATTTTTTTTTGATCAGCAAGGGTGAAGCGGAGGTTCTTTTGTGTTTTCATAAATATCAACAATTGTGATACAAATGTCGTTTTCACTGAAATTTTTCAATATCACTGCTAGAAAATTAATTAATTTAAATTCTCACTATTTAGACACCCAACTGATCATAGTACTTTATTGCATGGGCCTAACTTTCATCCTAGATCTCGCAGTTCTTTAGGTTATGCCATATCTGTTCAGATCAATAGGATTTTACTTATCTGGCTAAATGAAAGCATACTTTCAACAGCTGGGTTAGCCCAAGGCAGGCATTTACAAAGCATATAAACATGCATTATTCATAAACAGGGATCTAGTTTTCACTGCACTGCAACCAACGGACTTCTTTGTAATATGTTTTCAACACAAGCTAATCTCCTCCACTATGTTAAAGTATTGGCACATTAACTTTAATCCATTTTTTAAAAAATCTACTAATTTGCATTTTCTCAGGAACAGAATATTAGGGGAAAAACCTGGGGGTTGGTGGCAGAATTGGCATTCCAGCCACCATAAAAAAAACTTCATACTGTTCCATTCCATCTGAACTAGTGTGGTGCCGAGGTGTCATCCGTTGCATGGCTGCACTCGGGTCCTAATCTGGGATCCTGAGTTTGTTTGTCATGTGGTGGGTGCAGCAATGCGCTGTATCAGTGTAATAATAATAATTAATTCTTTACATTTATATAGCGCTTTTCTCACTACTCAAAGCGCTCTCTGTGTGTTCCTAACCTCTCTCTCTCTCTCAGAATATTAGGGACTTTGTAGTAAACCATCTCTAGACAGTTTTCTCTC
This sequence comes from Erpetoichthys calabaricus, assembly GCF_900747795.2. Lineage (NCBI taxonomy): Eukaryota > Metazoa > Chordata > Cladistia > Polypteriformes > Polypteridae > Erpetoichthys > Erpetoichthys calabaricus. Next base: position 128,963,826 of record NC_041396.2, on the reverse strand, counting down.
TGCCCCCTTTCTAGTATTGTACAATCATTAAAACCAGGTACTTTTACATGTCTGTATTGCAGCAGTTGTTCAAGTATCCATAACAGTGACCTGATGATGATCAATTCTGACCCCATCACATTAAATCACTGCTCTAATTGCAGCACTAAAGGGGTAGTGTATTTACTGATTTATCCTTGCCCCCTTTTTTTTTTCTTTAAAAACAAGGGTAAAGCTTTTCATACCATGAAAACAAACCACAGTACAATCTTTAGGCTTAGACGTGTTTCCATATTTAGTTTGCAAGTTCAGTTTTTAATTTATGTCAAGTTTTATTCCAGTCAGTTACAGGCCATTACTGGTATACTTTTATATTTTAAAAAATAAAATGTGAATAAAAAGAAAGGTAAACATATAGTTTTGAGGCTTTCTGAAAAAGTTTTCTCCCATTTATTTAATTATTTTATTCTTAGAGGCAAGTCCCTATACATATATATAAACTCATGTTTCCACACAGCTCCATAAAAATTGGGAGACAGAACTACCATTGATAGATGGTGTATGTTCTTAGTATGTAATAAATATGTAAGGCAGGGTTGATGTGATGGCAGTTTAGAGGCATACCTGGGAAAAATGCCTCATACATGTCCGGCCCATGTGACTAGTAAGCTTCCTCTCCCCCACCCCCCAGGTTAACACTGTTTACCCCTGGCAGGTAGTGAACAATAAAAGACATCCTAAACATCTCATCTGTACTTAGCCAGGTAATCACACCTGGCAAGTAACCGCTCTATATGCGGTTGAAAAAATTACATCTTTCATCCTTGCTTCATGGAATGTCTGCACACTAATGGATTCGAGCATTACTGCCTGACCATCCCAGAGAACAGTCCCTGTAACCCAAGAGCTCCAATGCTACAGGGTGGACACTTGCAGTGATGGATCCTTCTGCATTGAGGGTGCCACCACAGCTGGGTATACATTCTTCTGGAAAGACTATCTAGTTAGCGATGCAGATCCACAGCATTAGTCTTGCTGTCAAGAACAAACTCCTCCCGAAAATCTCACAGTCTCCTTAATGACCCTGCATGTTCTACAAATGAAAGGTTCCCACAGAACAATCATCACCACATATGCTTCTTTGCTGGACTCTACAGGGGAAGAAAAGGACAACATCTGTTTCCCTTGACAAAGCAGTCAATGTTCCTGCCTCAGAAAATATTACCTTACTTGGAGGAAACCTCAACGCATGATAAGTTGAAACAAGCTCCAATGTCTGGAATGATGTAATCAGGAAACACAGACCCAGAAACATGAATGTTCATCTTCATTCATCTGCAGTCCATTACCAATAAAATGTTTCACCACCGTGACAAACCAGACATTTTTTCTTTTTTTTTTTTTTCCTCTAAGACTCTGTGAAGCGTCTTGAGTATGGGAAAGGCGCTATATAAATAAAAATGTATTATTACTATTATTATTATTATGGATGCATTCTCTATCACAGAACTGGCACCTCCTGGACTATATCATTGTCTGGTCTATCCACCATGCTATGTATGCTCAGACCACCTTCTAGAAAACAAACTTATCTTCAAGCTACACCTCAACATTGCATCCCTTGTGACCACTGACAGCAAAGACACAGACAATTCAAGTTATCTTCATACTCCGCTTAACATCTCCTGATCCCATTCACAAATGGTGATATCACAACTTCCAGTCCTGATGTTAATGAAATGGAGAAGGGTCTAACTGTAGCCCATAATACCTATGACATCTGACATGGTAAACCCCCTCCAATGTCAGTTTTTTTTACACACCCATCATTGTTTTTGTCAGAGCTCGAAGGAATGGTGGACTTTTAATAAATCTTTATGAAAGTTTTTTGAGCAAAGAACAACAAGACAGAGTTTGAGATGGAAATCAAAATGGCAGTAAGTTTATTGCAAGCTTTATTAATATTAGATAACATCATACTTTACTGCTACGGTACAAATTAAACCAGAGTGTAATAAAGATGTTAGTTGAATCAACTTTCAGGTGTCGTGCAATAAATACTAAGCGCTCTAAGAAAGTATTAACGGTTAAACAACAGACAGATCGGTTGGTGTAACGTATTGTTACAGGGCTGCTCGGAATATTCAATTCTGAATAGAAAATCGATAGATTCAGCAGTCTATTTTTTATAATAATTGTTATCATATGTAATTGACCATAGCTAAGTGTAACGGATCATAATCAAATATCAGTGAAAGCAATTAACTACTTATAATTGCCGAAACATCATTCACCATTTGTCCTGTATATCACGTATTTGCTAGTTAATCAGAAGGAAAACCTGCGAGTAACCTGGTATTTTAGATACCAAGATATATTTCAGAAAGACAATGAAGAGAGATTGAGCCAATATAAGGCGATATTCCACAGAAAGCTTCTTGTCTGCATAAGTTTCTAAGACAAACATAGTTAATAGTGGATAGACTATCTCTCTCCCCCCCAGTATAATAATGTTACTAGTCAAAGGTTTGAATACACTTTCGTCACTTTAGGTTATCATTTTTCATAGTTCTGTATATATATTTACAGTACATAATGGAAAAGTTTAACAAGTTGGTACAAACAAAAGTCAAGTGTTAAAGCAATACTCAATTACCTCCTGTTCAAGAAAGTTCAAATCAGACACTAGACAATAATGGGAAAAAGAACAGCCAGGATGGAATCGTGTTGTTATTATTATTGTTATTATTATTTTGTAAAGTTCTTTCACTGATAGTACAGTTTGTTTAAACTCTTTAAACAATATTCAATGTTTCGTGCTTACCTCTTCAGCATTCTTAAAAAGTACTGCTTTTGAAGTTTTTTTTCAACTAAAATAAAGTGAAATGTTTGTTTTCGTGCGTATTTGTCAGTTTTAAGAGCTTTATATTTTATATTCACCAGAGACACATGAGTATATTTAAGTCCACAGAGATAACTACAGTTGTGTTTGGTGCTCAGGAGTATGCTTGTCTATTTTGCTATAAAAGAACAGATTATGCAGGCACCATCAGCCACATAACAAAGCCACAAAAGGACAGTTGTGGTTCATGGAGGTATGTGAAGCTCTCCAGAATACATCTCATAATTTGTAAACTTTGATCAATTGACACTTTTAATACAATTGAATGCAACTAGATCTCAACCGTAACAAGATTTTTTTGACAAAAAACAGTATCCTGTGCACTGAAAAGCTTGCTTTGATTAATTTTAGATTAATTCATGACTGTGTATTCAAATTTTCTCTTAAAATATTTAGTAGAATGACAAATATAGCACAAATATTTTAATTTTTAACAATGTAAGTGTGGAGATACATTACCTACTATTGACAGGCAACATATAGCATATTTTCATAAATGTTTAAAAGCATCACTAGCTGTATCTTTTATTAGTTTGTTCCGATTAAAAGAAATAGCATGCTATTTTTTATTCATAGGATTTATTGTCATTTGTTTGGAAGACAGGCCACAAATTAGAAGATGGTGGTGTCTATTCATACTTCAGAAAGCCAGCATTAAAAGGTGTGTTACTTTTTAAGCTTTTTTTAACGTGAAGAACAGTTATCAGAATTTGTCAACTTACAGTATTTCTAATTTTTTTTTCTACCAGCCAAGACAGCTATCTTCAATTTCCACACATACAGATAGTGCTTCCTAATTATCAGTTTAAACGTTTTCTGAGACTAATTTTATATTAGAACTTCACAAAAAGACTTTAACCAACAGATCACAAACCAGATCTCTAGTGAGGCATTCATTGACATGTGCCTTTCTTCAGCCCTGCCATTGTGTCAATGGCATTATGGGGGCAGAGAATATTAGTCTTAACAATGGGGGTCTGTGTGCTTTAGAATGTAGTGATCATTTGCTTCAGGTAAACACTTTAAATTATGCATAACTTTTTACATTTAGCATTTCTGTTGCAATATGTTTAGGTGAATGTTTTAGCAGTTTTTAAATCATGCTTATTAAAATTAGGAATAATTAAAATTACAGATTTTAAATGATGAATTCAGCTTTCACAAGTGACTATGTTGTGGTAATTGGACTCTGTCTTTCAGGTACTCACTTCAGTACAATTCCTGTACTGTAGACTTACAAATTGAATTGAAATGGGTCTTACAGCAATGTATTAGTAAATAAAGATTTATGCTGACTTTTCAATTCAGAGTACTTAATCATTTTTAATTATTTGTGCACTTTCTGAATTGTTTCTAACTAGACATGACATTCCCTTGAAGGTGAACTGCTTTGGTTGTACACTAGAGTTTATTTATTTATTTTTTTAGCTCTTCCTCATGAATACAAGAAGTAGAGACAAAAAGCAAGAAAAAAATCAATACAGCTAGGCATTCCTATGACATGTTTTGGCCATACTGGTTTATTTCAGAGTGGCACAGTGGGTAACGCTGCTGCCTCGCAGTTGGGAGACCTGGGGACCTGGGTTCGCTTCCCAGGTCCTCCCTGCGTGGAGTTTGCATGTTCTCCCCGTGTCTGCGTGGGTTTCCTCCGGGCGCTCCAGTTTCCTCCCACAGTCCAAAGACATGCTGGTTAGGTGGATTGGTGATTCTAAATTGGCCCTAGTGTGTGCTTGGTGTGTAGGTGTGTTTGTGTGTGTCCTGCAGTGGGTTGGCACCCTGCCGGGATTGGTTCCTGCCTTGTGCCCTGTGTTGGCTGGGATTGGCTCCAGCAGACCCCCGTGACCCTGTGTTCGGATTCAGCGGGTTGGAAAATGGATGGTTTATTTCATAAGCCAATTTGACTGTTCTTCTAGTAAAAGTGGAGTTAATATGTTGATATAACTCCTTGTGACTGGCTGGATGGTAACAAACTTGTTGGGACAGTACTCAGGCCAAGATTTCTGGATATGGACGAGGATGAAGTAACACACACAATTGGAAAATTAAACCAAAGGGGAGGCGATGAACATACTGAAGTAGTCATGTCCTCCTTGTTATTTACTTTTGACTGCATGAAGGATATGCACTCATTTCTTGATGACATACAGGTTAAAAAAAATCCCATCAGTTTCTGCTGTTCTACAAATTAGAATGTTATGTTTTGTTAACCTACAAAATTTTCAAGGACCTACATGTGGCACAATGCCTACAGTGATGTAATTTTATTCAGTGGATTTGTTCAGTGACTCACTGTAAAGAAAGGTGGGGATGGACTGGCTTTCTAACCTGGTTCAATAGTTCCTGGTCTACTCAAAAGGACCCATAGAATGGATGGAGGACACAGATGGATATCCCAACTGGGATTGTGTGCTGTATTTCTTTAAATATATTCATATTTGAATCTGGATCTTGTGTGTGTGGTTTTGTCAAGGGTTTGGGTGCTAAAATGCCCCCACTTGTTACACTCCCCTGTGTGGTAGTTATAACAATGATTTTGTGTTTTCATACATTACTTTAACTTTAAAGATCCACAGTAGACTGTTAGCTTGTATGTTCAAGATGGGAATCTAAATTAAAAGCAAAAATGAGTTTGGACAAAAATCTTCAGCCCCTGGAACTGTATATGACAACCACTGTATCAAACAATGCCATGTTATAGTTCACTCCAAATCAGGATTATTAATATATACATGTGTATTTTATATAATTTATACATTTTAAATATACAAGACGAGGGGGCTTCGCTCGCCAACCTCTGTGTTTGGTTAATCGGATATACAATTTTTTTTTTTTTCTTTGGAATTGTTTCAATTTCATTATTTGCACTTTTACTTTAAAGCTTAATTAAAAACAATATTTTTTGGAGACACATTGTGACAACACAACGTATATACACATTACCTTTCTTTTTGCCTGTTAAAATTTGCATCGCTTCTCCATGATCATCAATATACATCTGACCGCATTGTGTATTCTTTGAAGTTTAACTTGTCGTTGCTTTAATTGTTCCGGGACCCCAGATTCTCACAGCGTATGATCCATTATTGTGTAAATCCACGTTTTGTGCATTGAATGATGTGAATGCGAAAAGACTTTGTTGTCTACTCTTTGCCTTTTATTTCTGACCTCGATTTGTCCTGCTATTTCTTCAATTACACCTTGTTCTGATGATTAATCACCTTTTGTTTGCGGTAATGCGATCTTTTCTTTGATACTGTTGCGACTGCCATGATAAAGTGTCACAAAAGTTTTACTTGAACAATCGCCGACTTCCTAACCCCAAACACAACTTTCTAGCACCCTCTCCAATGCCCCCCCGCATCAATCAATACCCCGCTATCATTCTTCCATACTGTACTCCGCCCTCCCTCAATTGGACCGAACAGTCACTTAAAACCAAAACGCCCTTAACCGGGCTGGGACGCTACAATACTTTCGAATTCTACTGCTTTCATATTCTGTACCTTTGTCTACATGTGTATCGCGCCATCGTTTGTTTCAGCCTTTCGAATTCCACTGCTTTCATAATCTCTTATCTGTCTTTTTTTCTCTCCAACGCCTTTGGGTCTCTATTCTCCGTATTGTCCTTGTATGCTGTATATGTGCTGAGAGCACATGATCTGTGTGTACTACGTGCTTTTACACGACTGAGTGTTTTTTGATAGGTATGCTCTTATATGATATCTTTTGTAAGTAGGGCGTGTCTTGCAAGAATCTCATTTTCCACATCCCCGTGAGAATCTCTTGGCACCAAGTCTCATGTTTACGGTCCCCGCGAGACAAAAGAAACTTGCCACGGAGCATCTCGCGGGTCTTTTAAATGTCTTCCGAGAAGATCACGTATCGTCACCTTGCTTTTGCTTTCCAGGATTTTATTTTATAATAGACAGATAAGTGGGGGGAATATATACAGGTGCTGGTCATAAAATTAGAATATCATGACAAAGTTGATTTATTTCAGTAATTCCATTCAAAAAGTGAAACTTGTATATTAGATTAATTCATTACACACAGACTGATGTATTTCAAATGTTTATTTCTTTTAATGTTGATGATTATAACTGGCAACTAATGAAAGTCCCAAATTCAGTATCTCAGAAAATTAGAATATTGTGAAAAGGTTCAATATTGAAGACACCTGGTGCCACACTCTAATCAGCTAATTTACTCAAAACACCTGCAAAAGCCTTTAAATGGTCTCTCAGTCTACTTCTGTAGGCTACACAATCATGGGGAAGACTGCTGACTTGACAGTTGTCCAAAAGACGACCATTGACACCTTGCACAAGGAGGGCAAGACACAAAAGGTCATTGCTAAAGAGGCTGGCTGTTCACAGAGCTCTGTGTCCAAGCACATTAATAGAGAGGGGAAGGGAAGGACAAGATGTGGTAGAAAAAAAGTGTACAAGCAATAGGGATAACCGCACCCTGGAAAGGATTGTGAAACAAAACCCATTCAAAAATGTGGGGGAGATTCAAAAAGAGTGGACTGCAGCTGGAGTCAGTGCTTCAAGAACCACCACGCACAGATGTATGCAAGACATGGGTTTCAGCTGTCGCATTCCTTGTGTCAAGCCACTCTTGAACAAGAGACAGCATCAGAAGCGTCTCGCCTGGGCTAAAGACAAAAAGGACTGGACTGCTGCTGAGTGGTCCAAAGTTTTGTTCTCTGATGAAAGTAAATTTTGCATTTCCTTTGGAAATCAAGGTCTCAGAGTCTGGAGGAAGAGAGGAGAGGCACAGAATCCACGTTGCGTGAGGTCCAGTGTAAAGTTTCCACAGTCAATGATGGTTTGGGGTGCCATGTCATCTGCTGGTGTTGGTCCATTGTGTTTTCTGAGGTCCAAGGTCAACACAGCCGTCTACCAGAAAGTTTTAGAGCACTTCATGCTTCCTGCTGCCGACGAACTTTATGGAGATGCAGATTTCATTTTCCAACAGGACCTGGCACCTGCACACAGTGCCAAAGCTACCAGTACCTGGTTTAAGGACCATGGTATCCCTGTTCTTGATTGGCCAGCAAACTCACCTGACCTTAACCCCATAGAAAATCTATGGGGTATTGTGAAGAGGAAGATGCAATACGCCAGACCCAACAATTCAGAAGAGCTGAAGGCCACTATCAGAGCAACATGGGCTCTCATAACACCTGAGCAGTGCCACAGACTGATCGACTCAATGCCACGCCGCATTGCTGCAGTAGTCCAGGCCAAAGGAGCCCCAACTAAATATTGAGTGCTGTACATGCTCATACTTTTCATGTTCATACCTTTCAGTTGGCCAACATTTCTAAAAATCCTTTTTTTGCATTGGTCTTAATTGATATTCTAATTTTCTGAGATACTGAATTTGGGACTTTCATTAGTTGTCAGTTATAATCGTCAACATTAAAAGAAATAAACATTTGAAATACATCAGTCTGTGTGTAATGAATGAATCTAACATACAAGTTTCACTTTTTGAATGGAATTACTGAAATGAATCAGCTTTGTCCTGATATTCTAATTTTATGACCAGCACCTGTATGTGTGTTCCATGGTTTATATCTTTTGTAATGTTTATTCATGCTTTTTCATGTCCATAACAGTCTGTATGATGCATGTGATAACTCATTTTATAACTAACTACTCTCACTCAGCCTTCTTACTAAATTTTAACTTGGTATAGAACTTTGCTCCCCTTCATCGCCATGATGCATATTGGTACACAAGTTAAATCTTATACTCCACATCATCTTGGCATATCTGGTTAATTTAAAAACTGCTCTTACAGAGGTATGTTTATAGAAAATGGCTTAGCATTCAACATTGTTCTGCCAACAGAACTGGATGTTAGACTTCATAGCAAATACACCGAAGGCTTAGCAAATTACCACCCTCAACCCAGGCACAGTATGGGGTAGTGTGCTGATCCCCCGGTATGATTGTGTGTCTGGACACCACACCAGCTCCATCAGTAGAAATGCTAATGACATCACGGTCATAGGCCTGATCACCAACAATAATGAAATGTTTTACACACAAGAGGTCTACCTGCTGACTCAGCAGTTCCAGGAGCAGATCATAGACTTCAGAGAACGGATTAGAGTATGGTTTGTTTGAGGCCAGGGGGGTGGGTGTTGTGGAAAAGGTGTTTAAATTTGGTACAGTAACAATCATTGATGAATTGACGAGGGAACAGCATGGTTTGTTTATTGCCAAGTTCACCAATGCCTTCCCGAGATGTCTCATAGGTGCTGGCTGGAGTCCATCTTCACTGACTGCATCACATCCTGATATAGCACACATGCTTGGGTCACTACAGAGGGTGGTGAAACTCACAAAATATTGCTAGCACCTAGCTGCCTTCTTTCCAGGATATCTAAAAGACATTCTGCCAAGATTATTCAGCACCTGGCAATCCTACACAGCTGTTTTTCTTACTCCTCCCTTCTGGCAAATAGTAAAAGAAACGATGGCCCTCACTGTGGATTCAGAGAAAGTGTTTTAGTTGTGGAGTTGCTGAACAGGCACTCGTCATAACAATTATAAGAAAAATACTATGTATAAATATTTGAAATGTACTGTATTCTATGAAATATTGTATTCTAGGTATATTTTTGCGTTTTATTATATTATCACTGTTCTGGGGAGACATGCAAGTAACAATATTCTACTGTATGCACGAGACAGTAAATACTGTAGGTTTAATGATGAGATCACCTCGGGAGGATAGCCTGTTGAATGCACACTGCAATTGACCCACTATTTATCCATCCATCATCCAACCCGCTATATAAAAAAAAAAAAAAAAAAAAAAAAAGACGACTCAACGATCGTTCAACATAAAAACAAAGTTGGGGCTCAAAACTGCTTTTGCAATCTACTTAAATGTTGCATGAAAAAGGTTTAAGAACAATCACAAGTGTCTCAAACTCAAGTTATTGAAACTTGTAAAATTACATAAATTTCCTGGCTGTCACATGCCATTCCATTGATATGGACATGACATATTTCACACATACAGCTTTTAGTAATGAAAATGTTGATGGATCAAATCCGTAAATAAATGGTTTCCTAAAATGTTTCCCTGTCAGTTTTAAAACCAATTTTATATATAGCACTTTTTGCAAACCTTTTACAAATTAATTCAGCTTAATATTGTTTTACATGTGTATAATTTGCTAGTGGAATATGAAACATTTATAAATTGAAATCTCTAGGTACGAATTTCATGGGGTGCATTCTTTTTGAAACACTGGATGGTAATATGATGTGTTACTTTTACTATAATGCAACAAACAGTTCAGGGAAAAAAACAAACGAACAACTATTCAAAATAGATATAAAGTACAGTGTGTTTTTTTTTTTTTTAATATACATATCGGCAAAGTCCAAACCAAGAATGCTTGGTTAGTATGACACGAAGTCATTTATGTTTGTTCCAAATAGAAAACTGCTGTAATTTGTACAACTACAGCGCACTTTGCAATAAGTGCGTCAATACTGTCTCGCAGAGGACATGATGCAAGCGCCGCTGGGAAAGGGAATTACGATAATCGCGTCATCACATGGACGTCAACAGTGCTGTCAAGAGCGTTCCGTGACTGACGCTATGGGTTCTGTGATCTGGAGGACATTTCGTGGCTGATACCAGGAGGTATTGCAGTCTGCAATTACACTCGGTTGCTAAAATGTGGACCTCAATACTCACAGCCCCCCAGTCCTCCTCCAAGAAAGCCCTTAGATTCTCCAAGGGGAAGAATCCAGACTGGTTCAAGGAGGCCATAGACAAGATGTTCCACCTCCTGGAGGCCAAAAATGCAGAGTTTCAAACACACCTTGCAAATCCATTGACAGTTTCACTCCTGAAGTAGTGGGTGGTGGGGGGAACAAAATCAATTACATAATGCAGGCTATGGGACATCAAGAACGACATGTAGATTAACAAGACCAATGGAGTTCCACAACGCTATCAAAGGAATTTACGGTCCTTCGATGTAATGTTGCTCTAGTCCAGACCACAGATGGCAGGACACAGATGTTGCATTGTTGGGTATAGCACTTTTGGGATCTCGAACAAAATCAGCCCAGCAGATCCTTCAGTCCTCAAGGAGATCTCCACACTCCCCCCAAGTCCCTGAACTAGAGGAGTGTCCAGTTCTTTAGTAAATCCAATCTGCTGTACAGGCCCTTGAAGCTTGAGTGGGCTGACAATGATCTAGGAGCTCCAGTATACAAACAATGTTCCCACTGTAGCTCTTCACCTGGAAAGACTTCAGAGGACTGCCGCATCCTTGCGCCTGGATGGGCCAGGAAATTAGTACCCCAAAGACATTGACCCTTCACGCTGCCTTCCACCGCACAGATCCTCCAATCGACATCTGCTGTATTTTGTCACCTACGCGAGCTCTGCATGCCAACTAATGTTTTGGTCGTGTGTATATCAAAGCTACGGTATGGATGCAACTCCTGGACTCCCTGCTGCAAGCAAATCTGCAACCTAGAAGTGTTCCACTTCTGCTGCCTCCAGAAGACCCTGGGCATCACTTGGGAGGACAGGGTTTTACACGCTGAAATTCTAAAATGCTGCTCATCAATCAGCATGGAGGCTATTCTGATCAGCTATATTTTACTCTAGATCATGTACAATATCCACATGAATGAGTCAACTTACCCAGATAGAGAGTTCACTATACAGGACTAAAGGCCTGCTCAAGACACAAGCTAGGGCTTGCATACTGTGAAGACAGATCATCATTGAGTCTGTTGCTTCAAAACAAACAACCCATAAACCAGAGTTGAACAGAGTGAAAAGACATCACTATCAGCGCCAATCCACTGTGTCAGGGGGGCAATTCCCATGCTCATTAAGATCTGGGTCTGTCTTTGCCGAAGTGGGCTGCTCTTCCACTAGTATACACACTGGAAGGGAGAGTGACAGACATGGACAATGCCACTGGTAGACGGAGTATCAGCCATGACCGGTAGTTGCTTCCATCTCATTAGAATATTCTTTTGTACTACTTACGTGAAGAAAAAGTCAACGTTTCCTACTTATCCTTTACATCCTTGTTGTGCTACTAAACATAAACATAGATGGGTTTACAGCATTTTCACAAGCTCTAGTATACCCGAGAGGATGGAGTTATTAGGAGCCCACTGTACATATGGATTAATTGGGAGAGTTTTGGTTTTAGGAGATTTGTCTCATGCCCTGTGACTGCATAAGGCAAGATGTTTGTAAAGGAGTCTAACCATTTGATTTCCAAAATTTAAACGGTCATTTCCTAAGATTGAAGACCTGAAAATTTGTGGCAAGAAGATTGTTGAAACATTCAAATCACCACATGCGATTAACAAGCTGCTGAATATTTTGGGTCAATCTCTCGGCTGTAGCAGGACCTGTCAGTTGAAGAGTTACCTACCGTGTCAGTCTGCATTTGTTTCTATGTTGTACATTTAATGAAAGGATTCACCATTGACTGGACCAGCATTTCTAGGACTAGTATAAAGTTTGTTACTGTGCTTTCTCACTTTTTCAATCCTAAGATTAGGTTTTCTTTTTTTCTCTCTATTTAGACAAAGGACTGCTTTTACTAGTGGGTTCTGGATACTCTACAAATACACAGTACGTTCTGATTTGGTTGCGATGCTGTCCCCTCCCTACAGTGAACAGTACTTTAAAGAACATCCTGCATATTTAAATCCACTGAAAAAGTTCAACCAGTTTATTTGTAAAAGTTTTTTGCCCCATTTGTCATAATGCAGTTAAAAGCAACAATCAAGTTAAGATGGTACATGAAGAATGGGGTGGTCCGATTTTTGATTAGGAAAATACTGCATGAACCAAATATTCTGAACATCTAGCAATTCAACAGCTATGCAAGACTGGAGCTTGGTTGTCTGGAATTAAAACCTTGTAGGCACAAGCATCCAGACTACTAATTTGCCCATTGGTGCATTTGTATGTTGGTTCAATTAAACTAGTGTTTTACCAACAAAAAAAGAATGAATAAATTAATGTGGATCAATGCCTTTTTTTTTTTATATTATATATTATATTTAATCAGAATGTTGTACAATCTTTGTCAAGGTTACCATTTGCCTTTTTAGATGTGTGCTTTATCTACTGTTACACCCATTTATTCTATCAGTGCAAATGTACGATCACTTTTTGTCGTATCACATTTTTCTTTTTGTATACTTTTGGCGTTGCACAGATTCAGGATGGTAAATGCAGTGATGTGTTTAAACTCAAGCTGTACATTTCCAGAAACTGCATGAAATGAGGTGGGATATTCTATGGCTTCCCCATGAAACATTTTTATCTGTGAAAAAGTAATGAATATTAAAATACCAGCAACTTATGCAAAATTTTCAAGCCTATTAAGGCTATGATCTAAATAAACATTTTAGAATGCAAATATTAAAACATTTAGAAAGCTGTAGGCCAACCTAGCTGAATTTTACAATTTCATTTTTTTCTACTCGTACTAGGCAGCACCAATTAAGTGTTAATGCAAGAGATTGTTTAACTACTTCCTGGTGTAATGCAACAATTACTTTGTCCAGTCAGTCTAAATTGATACCTTAGGTGTGAGCTTTGTCTAACAGTACAAGGTCCTATTACTTCCCTGTACCATGTCTTAGTGACTGTTTAAGCCAGGTACATACCAGAGGAACTGTGATTAAAGTCTGGCATTCTTCTAGGTCTTTTAGTTTTATCTTTCGTTGTCCGAGTTTTGGCTTTTAAGATGTTGGCTGGGGGCGAAGAGGAGTCGTCGGAGGATGAGGAGAACAGCTCTAAGAATTGACCACTCTCCCTACACAAGGAACATTTCTTTGTTGAACAAGCAAAATCTTTTGATAGCTGCAAATCCTCTCTTTCTGCATAATTTCTAATAGCTCCACTGTGATGCTCTGCACGCTCTCGTTGCCAGATTGAGTGTGAAGGTGCAATTGCCATTACCTAAAATAGAACAATGAAGTTAATTATTCTTCAGTAATCATCCATCCATCCATCCATTATCTAACCCGCTATATCCTAACTACAGGGTCACAGGGGTCTACTGGAGCCAATCCCAGCCAATACAGGGCGCAAGGCAGGAAACAAACCCCGGGCAGGGCGCCAGCCTACCACAGGGTACGTACACACACACACACACACACACACCCCAAGCACACACTAGGGACAATTTACAATCACCAATGCACCTAACCTGCATGTCTTTGGACTGTGGGAGGAGACCCGAGTACCCAGAGGAAACGTAATCAGTAATGCCAATAACCAAAACAAATATATAAATACCTCTTCACAGCACAGCCGGCTTACAACAGCCCGGTATTTTATGCGAGCCCATAGCAAATCCCTTTGCATCAGAAATTTGTGAAAATGCTTCCTCCAATTTTTACCCAAAGCCCATGGAAATATTTCATACTTGCTTTCTTCGTCATCTTCTTCCATTGTATTTGCCAAGTACCTACAGGGTACATTTTCAGACATTTTATATTTTAGTGGAAGCAAAAAAAAAATAAATTTTATATCAGATCTTGGGTTATATGGATTTCAACTCTCAGATTGTATACTTTTTATATGAGACTAAATGATAACACACCTTAGAAAAATTACATTTTTTTATACTTCATCATTAAAAGGCTGATATGCCAAAATTGCAGACAATATCCTTAAAAGGACAGTTCATAATTTTCACAAACAAAAATGTGTTCTTTACATATGCAGCCTTAAAAGAATACACTTGCACTTACAGGGCAACAAAGAAGTTCATTCTAGTATGCTCCACAATGCTGAATTTGGCCCTCTTGAAATACACAAATGTCATAGCCAACAAGTACTAGAGAAAGAAAGAAAGCAGTAATATTGTAAAGAGAGCTTTCATGCAAGATTTATTTCACATGGGAGGAAAATAAAATAAAAGAAAAACACCACACACACGCAACAGCTTTAAGTAACAAGTGTAATCAAAACAGCTATAAAATTACTAGGGATTCTGGCCATCAGATCCCTTAATCCAGCTCAGTGTTGCAATACACAGGATAACAGTACACTGAACATTTTCATAGTACAACACTAAACTATTACTTGTGTGGTCATTTGGTTTTTTTAATATATAGGTTTTAAATATACATGCACTCAATTTCAGTACTCACATATTCAAGTTTAGGATTGAAAGGAAGTATAATCTATCCCAGCAGTGCTGGTGGCAACATATAAGCCAACTGTGAATAGGACACCAGCCAATCTTGGAGGACACTTGCTCAACACCCAAAATAATTTACAAAGACACAATTTAGCGTTACCAAAAAATGTAACCATGTATGAAAATTTTGGGGGATGGAAAAGGGAAAAACAACAATGCTGACATCTGAACTTAGCATAGTGATGTAATGATTAATGATATTGACTTAACTCCAACAGATAAAAGTGAAAGTGTTGCATAGTAGAAAATGCAAGCAATAATAAATTGCACTGTTCTCAAAATACTACTACTCTTCCACAGAGAGAGATTTATACAGTATATATTTCTACAAATGAAACCAACTACATACCTACACAAAGAGGCAACAGTGGAATGCACTTAAAGAGCTGTCAAATTTACAGAGCACTTATTATGTAGAGCCCATCTGCTGGGCTTGAACAGTATAGCTTGTCCAGATTGACTGGAAGTTGATAGGGAAAATCTCTTGACCCAGATTCAACTTACACAAAGTTTCTTCAGACTTCAGCAATACTTAAGTGCCAGAAATCCATTTAACAAAGATACTTTTGTAGCTTACCAATGCAAGCAGGTTACTCTTGTAATACAAATCTGGTTGTACCCACAATCCTTTGTTAGACAAAGGCTTTACAGAGTATGAATATGCAAGAGAATATTAAGCATATAGTGGATAACATGTTAACCTATTACAAACAGATTCATATATGGAACATGAGATCATCCTGTATTAGGTTACATAGAATGAAGTTCAAGTATCCCCAAGTCTGCAGTGACCTCGAAGCCTTACATTCTAAAATGAATTCATCCGGCTTACAACTGTTGCACAACTAAAAAGCTTTATAGACAAAAGTTGTTACATGAAAGATTCTCCACAACAAGGTATAGCAGTTAATAAGCAGCACTTTCCCCACACCTGCCCCTTCAGATCTTAACTGTACACTCTTCCATTATAACTTGATACACAAACTTTATTGTAATAAGTTACTGACACTGCAACACAGTTAGTGATGTTATATTATCTGAAAGTTCTGACAGTCAGATGCACATAGCAAAATGTCATTTAAGTGTCCAATAATTTATAAAATTACCAAAAGTCATTATCTGAATATTTGATCCAAGGAAACTTTCTAATGCAAAACCATTTACCTTGTCTGTAATTTTGCAGCAGCAGTCCATCCACAGGAAATCTTGTATCAAATCATCATCTGAAAACAAAATTTGCATTCAAGAAAAAAAGTGCAGTACTTAACAATATTGTTCTAATATGTATACGCATTCACACTAACAAAAAAACAAATTCATTAAGATCTGTACTAATTACTATATTTTAAATATTTTAACTAGCTAATAAATATTAAACACTTCTGTAGACTTAAAGTCATAATAATGTTCGATGCGAGGAATATTACCCTTTCTACATACCAAACAGTTTAAAAAAAGCTGTCATTTCCTGACGTCCTATAAGTAAAGATGGACTACCCTCAAGGTGGTTTGTTTTGTTGCTTTTATTTTTTGTTTGATGCTCTTCTGGCAGAACTGGTCTTTTTAGGTGTAAACTCTTCTTGTGTTGCAGTGACCTGGAAGCAACTGATTTCATATGTACAACAACTGAAGCGGGAGTCTTGCAGCAGTTTTGTGTTACCTTAATCATTATTCGGTCTTGCACAAATCACTGGAAATCTGTTGAAATAAAAAGGATGACCCAACAAACACTCTTCAGTTTACATTTATAGATCAAAATGATCATGGTTTATGCATAAACTTTAGAAATTTAGTTTTTTTTTTTTTATACCAATACAAAAACACTTTTTAATAATAGTCTTCAGTAAACAAAGTTTTTAATGCCCAAGCCATTTTAAACCATACCACACTGAACTACTCTTACTGACCAAATCTGGAGTGGTTTCTTAATACTGTAGTTTCCTTTATTTCTGGGACATGGTCTTATGAAAAGGTTAGTAAAGAATGTGAAGATATTTAATCGAAGGGCAATCTATAATGTTATCACTGTTCAAAATGATACACACACACTTACTGCCACATACTTGGGGGTTAATGCACCCCTGGACGCCAACTACTTTTTGCTGCACTTTAAGTAAACGTCACAATTCACAAAGAAAATGTGAAATTTTAATGGAGCATTTTTTTTCCATGCAAACAGCATCACAATTACTGCAACACCGATCATTTTACACACTGACAATGAACTGTAAAAACTATTTTAAAAAAACTGCTGGAACAATATGTACAAAGTGCAACTGACGCCATTGATAATTCAGTAAATCACCGAGCCAACTGCGCTTGAACTGGCCGCACGCAAGCACACAGAGATAAGCGCGGATGCTTGCAGGCTTGTCTAGTGCAGCGGCTGAATCCCAGGGAGAGTGATGCTACAGTTCTGCCAGGGCCGGCAGTGGTTACGAGCTGGCTGCTCAACGAATATACGGCACGGACTGATCAGCTCCGGCGGGCTGGCAAATTGCTGTGGGAGAGAGACTATAGCCGGTGGCGGCGTTCAATGAATGTACGTCGCCGAAAATACTCGGCCCTACGTGCTGTCAAATTGCACTGAGACACGGCTATAGCCGATTGCAGCATTCAACGAATGTAAGTCGCCAAATATACTCAGCACAGGACCGGCGTGCTGGCAAGTTGCACTGAAAACCGACTTTAGCCGGTTGCGGCGTTCAACTAACGTACTTTGCCGAATATTCTCGGTTCCGGCGGTTTAAAGGAATATTTTTAGCAAAAGTCTCCTCTCCCGATTATTATTACTCTTTTGTATTTTACACAAGAAAACTTCCACACGAATACACACAAACAAATAATACATAAAGTACGGTGATGGTTAAGTTTATCATCTGATAAAGTAGTCGGGTGAGATAAAACAGAGAGTCACACAGTGGTAGTTAAGAGTGGGAACTCAAGATGCAACTTTGTAAAGTCCCGTTGCCTACCCATCAGACCACACAACATTTGGCAGTTTAAGAATCTTCAATAAATGAACCAAGACTACATTTTTGCGAAAGTGAAAAAAAGCTTTAAAAAAACAGAACGGTGGTTTAGACGACCCAATAGAAGAATACAAAAACTCCGGGTAAACGATTCGAGCTTCTGTACGTGGGATGTGTCCTAGTGAACTGATGTGTCACCCTGAAGCCTATTTAGCACCAACGAAATAAATAGATTTTTCAAAAATGCGAGGTTTTGGCCTGGAACATTCGTGATTGAGTAAAACCTTTAGGCAGTTTTATTTTCAACTTTTCTGCGTGCGTTGAAATTTAACCTCATTTTTCCAACAGAAACAGTTGCGTATTTCACGTACGTGCAGCTATGTACATTTATATTGCAAAATTAACTCGGAATAAAGGATATTTTTGCTACAGGAGGCATCATATTAAAAACATACCAAATTGGAAACATACAATTAAAACATTCGCCTTTTTTCACCGTATCACAAGAAGACTGACAAATTGCCAACAGCCATTAACTTGAAGATGAAAAGCAAACAACGGATTGAGATAAACACAATTACCACAAAATGTCTTATCTCACCTGCTACTTCAGAGTAAATTCAGTTTGCGGCTAGCCATTTGACGTGTAATGTAAAGGGAATATATTAGTAACAACACCGTTAAAATTACACGAGATGTGTGCGTGTTTCCCTACCAGAAAGACGAAAAGACCTCGGAACAAACGGGCGGGAAAAGGAAGGCGAGCGGCAGAGCTATAGTTAATTATTTTCATTTTTTTTTTCTTCTTTCGTATAATATTTAAACGTTATATGAAATTACCCAACTCACATGTGGATTCCAGATCTTAAAAGGTGAAATAAGGATTCCCGTTACGGGGGTGCTGAAGAAGGAAGTTGCACCCTACTCCGCAGTTCCCACTGCGAACATAATAGCCAAGTTCTAATAGTCAATTCGCGCCTGCAAATTACGCTTGCTTAATTAGCAGTCGTGTTTGCATTCGCTGTCCCAATTGCAGCGGAAAGTGTGATTTTTTTTTTTTATCCGGATCATGAGGGACTTAACTTCCTTGTAACAGCCAGCTGCAGGTAGGATATTGTTAAAATTCTTACTTGACTGGCGCTATAAACTAACGGCAGATACAAGAGGATGTCCCTTTCAAGCTAATTCGCATCGAAGGAAGACTTCTCTGTTTTTTAAACCACGATAGAATAATGTACACCAGTGCTCCGCAACCTTTTCTCACCTACGACACACCAAATTTCTTCCTAGAATTCCGCGGCACATCAAAAGCCAAAATATATAGCAGTGGCGTAGCTAGGGCGGGGAGGTGTGGCGGTCCGCTTCGAGCGCCAGCTATTTAGGGGCGTCCAAACTACGGTAGTTTCCTTTTTTTTTTTTTGTTCCTTGAGGAGGCGCAAAAAAAAATTTCTTTCAGCTTTGGGGCGTCAAATTTTTCACCGCCCCGGGTCAACATGATCTCCAGCTAAGCCACTGATATATAGATATTAATTTAATACACAAATTTTACAATAAATTTTCATTTTTTATTAAGTATACATTTATTTTAAGTATACATATATTTACTTTTATGCAATCTTAATAATTATTATAACATAATGACTGATTAATGTGATACCTGCGCCTGTTTCAATGAACACAAAAGTTTTATATTCGGCTCAATATTTGACAGCGCAACCCGAAGTTCTTGGTCAAGATCTTTTAAGCATGACCGCTTATCATTTTTTAATTAACACAAGAGTTGTTTGTCTTTTTTGGCGTAACTGGGATGGTTTGAATTTAGATGGCGATTTAGTTTACTGGGTGCCATTGCCTCGTTTGATAGCTGATCACCGCAAATGATGCATTGTGGCTTTGGAGCCGTTTCGTCACCACACCACGAGAATCCATATCGAATGTAGTCTTCGTTGTACTT
The DNA here is from genome assembly GCF_900747795.2 of Erpetoichthys calabaricus. Taxonomy (NCBI): domain Eukaryota; kingdom Metazoa; phylum Chordata; class Cladistia; order Polypteriformes; family Polypteridae; genus Erpetoichthys; species Erpetoichthys calabaricus. The sequence goes on along the minus strand of NC_041396.2, from coordinate 128,943,781 downwards.
CCTTTTTACAATCTTCTTTGTTTTTTTTTTTTTTGCAACACTTGTGCTGGGTTCTTCATCATCTGTAAGTGAAGACGAATCTTTTCCATGTAAAAATTTATCCATATTTAAAGGGGTATAAAACTAAATATGAATCACACGAAGAACGTTAATCATACACAATTCAGCAACACAACTAATAGTAATGAACGATAACTACTGTCGCAAGACGAGTGAATGCGACGTAGCACGACTAATACGTCGGCTTGAATTGAATCTAGGTGAGGGCATGGAGCGATCTGCCTATCAAAGAATACTACGGAGTTGTCTGGCGACTACGTAGGGCCTACGTCGTAGGTGTCAGGCACCAGGCGATGGGATTTATTATTTCAGAGAAATGACACATAACATTATGAAACCTTTAAAAGGCTATTTACGCGAATATTTCATTGCACGTATTCTCGTTATTGTGTTTCTAAGGAGGACTGTTGAAATATTATTTAGTTAGAAAACTGTCTAATTTGACCGCGTCACACCTGTATCTGCTCAAGGCACACCAGTGTGCCGTGGCACACCGGTTGCGGAGCACTGATGTACACCATCAGGGCCTGATTTTCCTATAGGCTAACTAGGCTTCAGCCTAGGGCCTCAAGATCAAGAGGGGCCTACATTCAAATTGTTAGCAAAATTTTATTATCTCTCATGTAATTTACAAACTTAAAAATGGAAGGTGAAAGGGCCTCATAAGTGGAATAGCCTAGGGCCTCTTTTCATATAAATCCGGCCCTGTACACCATATTCTTAAACCCGTTTTAGAAATTTGGGTAGCAAAGGGGGTTGAAGCAAATCCCAGAATGTATGACAAACCCAAATTCGTATTTACAAATATCTCAAATTTTAAGATTTATATTTAAGGAAGAAAATGGTTTCTATTCCAATGTGCAGTATATGGATTACAATGTGATTGTTATAACAAATGCACGTTGTTGTAAACAAAAGAAACATTCAGTCTAATTGAAAACACTGTACAGTCACTCAAGTAAATCAAAGAAGTTAAGATTCATTCATTTTAAACACCAGAACACCCTAGTGATGTGTCGTTCGCGAACGAGCCGGCTCTAAGAGCCGATGCTTTGAAGCGAACGAGAAGAGCCGAAGCTTCAGCCAGCTGCTCCTGCTCAGTTCTGCTGAAAAGAGAAGGGTCCGGCTGCAGGTCGCAGACTTGGCCTTCCACGCCTCCTGCCTTCCACAGTCCGCCCCACAACCGCCTATAGTCCGTAGAAAGAGAAGAAGAGCTGCTGTACAGTTTTTCCAATTCGAAAAAGAAAAGGAGCTGAAAACGTTTTCCGACACGGAACAATGGCACAACAGAACCAGGTATGGACTCCCAGAATAAAAAGCACAGTATATTTAAAGAAACTTTAGATCCATTAAACAAAACTAATGAGATGTACGATTATATACAGTATAGCGAATCCAAGTGTTCTCTGTTTATCGTCATTACTGACATATCCAGTGCCGGATTAACCAATAGGCACATGTAGCATATGCTACGGGCCCCGCAATTTCGGGGGCCCCCAAATGGTGGACCCAATATTTAATGAAAAAGGGTAGCATTGAAAAACTGGTCTTTAAAAATATTATCTTTATGTTTTTAAACTGTAAATTTCTTACACAACAAAACTTTAGGGGCCCAACACATAAAATTCACATAAATATTATAAGATTATTATAATCGAGAGTAAAATAATTATTTAGTCCGGTTTGAACTGTTCAGAATCTAAACTTCAGATGATGCAGACCAAAAGGGCCCCCAAATTTGAAATGTGCTACGGGCCCCCAAAGCTCTTAATCCGGCCCTGGACATATCCTATTTTTAAGCATATCGTTTTAATTATTTTTTACCTCTTGTATTGTTTCTTTTTAATATTTGCCGTAGTATTTCATCTATATTAACTTTTTCACTTATTTATGAGATGCTATGTAGAGAATCTGCAATATTAGTGTACAATATGAAAGGTATTTATGTTTATCGTCGTCATTAATGTATGTTAAATATCTTATCTTAACTTAGTTAAGTTAGCTATTTATAAAAGCATGTTAGCGCTTTCTGCCAAATTAGTATTACATATTATTTTTGTTTTGATTTCCACAGTCGCATTTCACCATAAAGGCAGAGAATATAAAAACAGCGTTGATAACATTGATTAAATATCCAAATGAATCCAAGTGCCCTCTTTGTAAAAAGCACAGAGACTACAGCATCCTGCTACGTCACCTTCAGAGTCATGAAGGCCACATTGTCAAGTATGCAGGTAGTATATGTATGCTAAGAGTGTGTGCTTGCAAACAATACTGACATTTAGATTTCTGAACTGGAACTTTTTTTATATACAGGTTAAAAAGCTGAGCATTTTCCGTTGTTTGGCAGGTTTTACTATTTACAGATGTAACACAGGGTGTGTCCCAAGTGGCCAATTCCATTGTTGTTTTTGTTTAAAAGTCATTGTCAACAGTTTATTGTATGGCAGTTTTTAATATTTTTCTTTGATTAAATTTTTTTACCCCTTGTATTAGGGCCTCCCTAGCGTGTGCTTGGTGTGTGCTTGGTGTGTGTGCGCCCTGCGGTGGGCTGGGATTGGCTCCAGCAGACCCCCATGACCCTGTAGTTAGGATATATAGCGGGTTGGATAATGGATGGATGGATGTATTAGGGCCCAAGCCAAATGAATAGCCATGGCTGTGGAATTTCCATGTTGATGGTATGACCATTTCATATTGTAACTATCATTTTTTGTATGTCTGTATTTAATGTTGTGTTCAGGTTTCCAACGGACCATTTTGTGGTGTCTCTGTATTTCATCCTCGAGGCCCCCTTCAATTTTAATGAGTTGTGTCTCAACTTTAGTCCTCTCTTCTTTCATTGTAGTATTTGTAGAGGGAGGATTATATCTGGTTGCTGGTTCCCATTTTTGTCACCTTCCACAATTTGTGTTGGATATTTGTGTTATGTTTATTTTATTATATATATTTTTTTTTAATTTCAACATACTGTCCATAGTGGTTTTGAAGTTCCAGAAATGCCTACCTTTCAAAATCCAGATCATTTAAATGTATGTTTATAATGGTTTGCATAAATATTTTTGTAACATTAAACTCCTTTTAACAACGTGACTCTGCTCAGTCCTCTTTAGAATGACATGCTGGCTTTGTGGAAGAGCTGGTGTAGAATGTTACTTGAGAACTCCAGCACCAAGGGGTAAATGAAATTTAAATTTCCTTTAATAACTCTAATTTAGTTCTGCAGCAATATGGCAAATATACTTAGCCATATTGCAAATCAAAGACAAATAGTCCAAATGTTTACCATTATAAACTTAGTGCTTCTTTTTGAAATCACTGAAGTAACTGTTCACATCAGACTGAGCGAGCAAACGCCTTTCTAAATGAAGGCCAAGAACCATACAAAAAATTAGAAGGTACAGAAACAATGAACAGCCAGGACAGGGTCATTTTTGGTGCTTATTCTTTTGGTTCTTTTTTAACATTTTCTTAGGTAAATATTATTTTCTATGTTTTTAGGTTTAGACTTTATTGAGCCATTAATGAGAAGACAGAGTAAAGACTTGGCACTACATCTGAAATAAACAAATGTCTTGCTATTCTGTTCCATAGCACTACATTCTGCAGATTTCAGATTTTTTCTTTTAGAAGAAACGTCAGCGTTCCTTCTCCAACATCCAGCACAGGGCACTGATGAGCAGGTACAGACGCATCATTTTGTAAACTTCCATAAGAAAGCTAAATTACATTTTGTGGATGCTGGCTTACAATGCCTGTGGTATAGTGAATAAAATGTATAAAAAGACTTAATGCTTGTCTCAGATGCCGACTGTTAATCGTTAAGCAGTAGGAGTCAAAGCCCAAAAGACTAAAAACCTGTTTTATATCTTCTGACAAACTGTAGTACTAGTACAACTCTTAAAGGCCTTAAAACATTTGAAATGCATTGTGTGCTGTATTGATAATAGTGTATTGTAAGAAACATTGAAGACTTGTAGAATCTGTGATCGAAAGCAGTAATGTTAATAATGTATAATAAATTAAATTTACTGTACATTATTTTTTTTTACTTTCCTTACATTCCTTGTAAATGTCGAGGAAAAGGCTATGAGCTTTATGATGACCATTTAAAGACTTTTCTTTCTTTCTTTCTTTTTTAATATAATGTATTACAGCAGCATGGAATCCTTCAGCATTTCACCGAGGCACAGAAGTGGTGTGCTGAGAACATTTCTGTGTTCAGAGGGCGAATCTCACTCCCTGCATTACTGTCAATGGACAAAGACGACACTGAGGAGGCCCTTCAGAAATTTGATTTGCTATCTGAATTTCCAGAAGAAGAGGAGAGGGAATATGTCTTTAGACATATTTTTTTTCACATATGGAAGACATGCATCTGTTTTTAGATTAACGTGAGAGGAAAAAGGAAAATGACTGAGTTTTGTGAGAAAATGTAACAAACATACATGTCCCTCATTGTTCAGTTACAACCTACAATTCTTGTTCTATATTTTATATATTCTTTAACTTTTTTGTAATAAATGTTGCAAACCAACTTCATCTTTACAGTCCATTGTCTTAGTGTTATGTATTAAAATAATGTTTTATAAAGCAGGGCAAGGCAATATCTATACTAATAAAAGGCAAAGCCCTCACTGACTGACTGACTGACTGACTGACTCACTCATCACTAATTCTCCAACTTCCCGTGTAGGTAGAAGGCTGAAATTTGGCAGTCTCATTCCTTACAGCTTACTTACAAAAGTTAGGCAGGTTTCATTTCGAAATTCTACGCGTAATGGTCATAACTGGAACCTGTTTTCTGTCCATATACTCTTAATGGAGGAGGCGGAGTCACGTATCGCGTCATCACGTATTACGCCTCCTACGTAATCACGTGAACAAAACGAGGAAATGATTTACAGCACGAGTCAAACGTGGGAACGAAGGTAAATGACGTTAATTGTTGAGTGTCTTTTAATACTGTGTAAGCATACATATTAACACATGTGCAATTAAACGTGTGCATTTATGGGGTGATTTCTCAGGCTTAAAAGCTCGCCTTTTATTAAAAAGGAAAATGCAAACTGTTTTCATTCTGAAGGGCACAAACCACGTTACATTTCAGCCGTTAAACATGCAAAAATGTCGGTACACCAGATAAATAAGCGCAACATATTATCAGTTGTATTGTATGCTTACAATACATATAGAAATGTGTTAATCGTTAACTAATATTATGGGATGGTGTTTTTCGACTCGCGCCTTGATTTAAACGATTGCATGTCTTGGTGGGTTTGCGTAGCTTATTGTCAATATCTTTACAGCTCTTTTTAAGACTTAATTTAAAAAGGTTTTCTTCTTAATTAAAATTTAAAAGCAATACTTCACCGCTGCGAAGCCCCTCTAGTGCTGACGTCCGAGGTTCGATTACCGTAAGCGAGTGCAGTGAGTGTGTACGCCTGATGAGCCAACAATAAGGGGGAAAGACATATCGCGTACTCTTTGCATTATTTGACAGTAAACTATTTTCATCCATTCTATGATCTGCTTCTCACAACTGAAGGCACCGCGGCTGATGTTACCTGACTTGCTGGCCAACCATAAGCGTTACCTGGTAGGTAACCACCCACTCACTTCACTCCCTTACGGGAATCGAACCTCGGATGTCAGCGCTAGAGGCGAAGCCCCTAAAATTGCGCCACGGCGTGTGGTTCGTTTATTTGACAGCATGTAGATCAGGGTAATTACATTCACGGCATTTGTAGTCTGATTCACAATCTGATTGTATGGGTGGTTACCTACCAGGCAACACTTATGGTTAGCCAGCAAGTCAGCTCGAAGTGATCACTCGAGTGAAGGCAGCTTCACAAAAAAACAGATCCTTAACAAACTGTTATTGGTATATTTTCCCTCAATTTTAAAAGGTTTTCTTTTCTTCTTAATAAAAATTTTAAAGCAGTACTTCGCCGGTGCGAAGCGCGGGGATTTGAGCGACTGACGCATACAGACATATTCATGAGTGCAGGTACTTCGGAAAGAAAGCACCGTGTAAACCTAAAGTTTAAATTAAGTTCATAGACCTACAAAAGGTTGCCATTGATTTGAGGCAAGATTGCTTTTCTCATGTACAACTGGAAGACCTTATATGGCGTTCGTTTATAAAACAGCGGAAAAGCTGTGTTAAGGCTGCTTCACAAAAAAACAGATCCTTAACAAATTGTTATTGGGATAACCCTCAATTTAAAAAGCCTTTCTTCTTAATAAAAATTTAAAAGCAGTACTTCGCGGGGATTTAGATATAGATAGATAGATATATATATATATATATAGATATAGATCTAGATCTAGATATATAGATATAGATAGTGTGACAGACGACCGGCTACGGACTCCGGTCGCCACCCCCAGGCCGCTAGGAGGAGCCCTCCGGACAGCATATTCGTGCCCCGAGTTCCAGCAGGGCCTCATGGACTTTGTAGTGTCGTTACACAGCCCTGCTGGATACCTTGGGGGCCGCCAGGAGTAGCTGTAGGGGGCTAGTGGGCTCTTGTGTGCCCTATAACCCGGGAGTGCATCCCAGTCACGTGACTGGAAGAAGCGATGTGCTCCCGGGATGAAGAAAAGGACTTTGCCCTGACCCGGAAGGAAAACGGACTTGTGGGTTTGGCTTGGAGCCACTTCCGGGTCAGGGGATATAAAAGGACTCTGGGTAAGCCCAGACACTGAGCTGAGCTGGGAGGTAGGGTGGTGACGTGTCTGGGAGTGGAGGAGGATTGTTTATTGAGAAAGAGTATTGTGGTTAATGAGTGTGGTGTGGAGAGTGCTTTGTGCACCGTATAATTATAAAATAAATATAATTTATACTTTCACCGGGTCATCAGAGTGGTACCTGAGGGTTCGAGAGGTGGACACGAGCATCTACTGCTACAATAGATATAGATCTAGATATATATATATAGATATATAGATAGATATAGATCTAGATATATATATATAGATATAGATCTAGATATATATATATAGATAGATATAGATCTAGATATATATATGTATGTATGTCTATATATATATATATATATATATATATATATATATATATATATATATATATGTAAGCTTATAAGTACTGCCTTACTTCTCTTTAAGAAAGGAAGATGTAATGATACTTGATTTAAACGATTCCATGTCTTGGTGGGTTTGCGTAGCTTATTGTCAATATCTTTACACCTGTTTTTAAGACTTATTGACTGAAACGGGCTTTCACGAAAAAAGTTAGGGCTTTGCTACAGGATACACCTTCCACAAGTTAAGGAAGTAAAAATAAAAGTGTATATTTCTGTTTTATTTAAACCTTTTAAGTTTGTATGCATAGCCCCATTTGGCTGTTTTAGTTTTTTTTTTTCTTTCTTCAGTAATATTTAATCTCCTTAAAGAAAAAGAACATATGCATTTTACTTTTTTTGTATCTCTTTAGTAATATTTTAGTGTAAAAGGATAACCAGTATTTAAACCTTTTATGTTACTTTATAAATTTATTTTACACAATGTTGAAAAATTAATAAGAAAGCTACATATTTTGGCAGCTGCTGCTTTAATTTTCAATGAAATGAAAAAAGCTCTCCAAGAGAAAACCTCAATGAAGAAGAAACAGTTTGCACTATCTAAAAGGAGAACCCCTCATTTATAAAGGTTTTGCTGCAGATGACTTAACTGAAAATAAATGAATAGTTCCTATGTGTATAATACATATTTATCTATTTTACTTATGCCTTTATTCCAGCAACTTGCAACATCTGAGGTACAATTTGTTACATTACTTTTGTTTTTTGCAGCACAGGCAGGTGAAGTGACTTCCTCAGGGTCACACAGTGGTGTCAGTACCAGGATTTCAACTGACAAGCTCCAGGTTTGCTGAAATATTACTGAAGAAAGAAAAAAAACGAAAACGGGCAAATAGGGCTATGCATACAAATGTCCATCCATCCATTATCCAACCTGCTATATCCTAAATACAGGAGCCAATAAGTAGATATGTATATATATAGTATATATATATATATATAATATATATATATGTGAATGTATGTATATATGTATGTCTATATTTATATATATATATATATATATATATATATGTAGATATGTAAATTTGTATATGTATATATATATATATATATATATATATATATGTATATGTAGATATGTGTATATGTAGATATGTATATATATGTATATATGTTTATGTATATATATGGTTACATAACCTCTTTAACACACTACTTCTCTGCTGCGAAGCGCGGGTATTTTGCGAGTTTAGTTATAAACCACATTTACAACAGCAGCCAGAACTGAACCAATGTGCTGTACAAGAAAGGGTAAAAGAAGCAGTTCAAATATACCGTATGTACGCATCACAAAACTGCAAGAATAACCAGCCATTACATAAAAGATAAACTTAAAATTCCCATATATACATATTTATAATCCTGAATGTACGTGAGCCAAAATATACAAAAAATGTCAACCTTTTGGAGGGTCAAATGGCAGCAAGAACAAATAAGACATTAATGATGACTTAAAAATGGCCTGTGATGGAGCAGACCTAATATAATAAGGTGAGCCATTCCAGAAAAAAGGAGCAGCCACCACAAACACCCGATTCCTCCTTTGCTTCAGCCTCGACCTCGGCACAACTAAGAGCATCGGGCTAGTAGACCACAGGGATCTTGTTGGCATATACAAGTGAAGAGATTCCAAGAGGCAAGATGGGGCTGATCCACTCAAACATTTGAAAACAAGAAACAGAATTTTAAAATCAATTCTGAAATGGACCAGAAGCCAGTGAAGTGAGGTCAGTATTGGTGAAATATGGCCACACTTACGAGAGCCTTCAATAAGCGAACAGCAAAGTTGTGGAATAGTTGTAGGCGTTGTAACAGGGCTTGACCAATACCTACATACAAAGAACTGCAATAGTCCAAACGAGATGCTGTAAAAGATTGGATGGCCTTTTCAAGATCACAGAAAGAAAGAAAAGCCTTTACCTTAAAGTCTCAGCTGGAAAAAGCTTCATTTAACTTCACAATTTATCTGTTTGTCGAGTTTGAATGAGCTGTCACAGATCACACCTGGACTAACTGAAGCTTTATGATATGTATATGGAAAGGGGTCCAAGAGCAATAAACACCATTTATTATCATTTAGTTTAAGAAGATGCATTGCCATCCAGGTTTTAATATCATTCAAGCACACATGGAGAGTCTGTATTTTCTTGCTTTGATTTTAGTGGCCTGCGGTGGGTTGGCACCCTGCCCAGGATTGGTTCCCTGCCTTGTGCCCTGTGTTGGCTGGGATTGGCTCCAGCAGACCCCCGTGACCCTGTGTTCGGATTCAGCGGGTTGGAAAATGGATGGATGGATGGATGGATTTTAGTGGCAAATATATTTAAGTGTCATCAGTATAGAGAAGCTATACTTGTTAACAATGGAGCCTAAAGGTAACATGCCTATCAAAAAGATAGCTGGTCCAAGAATGGAACCCCACAAGTAAGAGGAGCTACAGAGGATGAGAACTCACTCAAATGAATAGAAACGCTCCTATTTCTTAGATAAGATTTAAACCATTTCAGGGCATTACTTTGGATAACTACATACTGTTCAAGGCAGGATATAAGAATCATAAGATCCACAGCATCAAAAGCTGAGGTAAGATCTAGCAGTACAAGAATGGCAGAATCTCCAGGATTAGTAATTGGGAAGAGGTCACTGTTAACCTTTAACAAGGATGTTTCAGTGTTGCAAGAACATCTGTATCTGGATTGGAATTTTTCCAGAATACTATTTTCATCTAGAAATGTTTGAGGTAGGACAACTTTTTCAAAGACTTTAGATAAAAAAGGCAGTTTAGAAATTGGCCTGAAATTTGACACATTAGAGGGTCCTTATTTTGTTTTTTATAATACGTTTCTGCACCACAGCGTATTTCAAGGCAGCAGGAACACAACCAGAAATCAAGCTAGCATTTATTAAGGTAACAATACTTGGTCTGACAGAATCAAAAAAAACATTAACTAATCAAGAGGGGACACTGACCAGGGGGCACTTTGTGGGATTCCGGCGTTACACCAAATCAGACAACAGAGACGATGACACACGCAGGCACAAAGTGGTCAAAGACAGCTGAACATACTATGGGAAGAATCTTGAGCAGGCAGTGACACCGATGACCTAATAACGGTAATCTTATTTACAAAAAAGTAAGTTGGGGTATGCAACAAATGACAAATTCCTAATACAAGAAATGGTATATGGCGATTAAATGATTTAAAATCACTAAAAAATTGATTTGTAATTATTGTATCGACCCAAACGAATCATTTTTAAAGTTAAGTTTAAAATCTGTTAGTTCAGTTCCAAAATAAATAAAAACGACGGTTTATGGAAGTGCAACTTTCAATAATGCAAATGTTTGCATTTCTTTAGAAAAACAAACGATATAATATCTATTAAGCAATTTGAGAGATTGCTTCACTTTTTTTGATAAGTACATATTTATAAATTAGGGTCCCAGGGAGGACAATTATGCATTAAAATTAAAAACCAGTTAAACATTTGAAAGTTTAATAACTCCACTTGAAATTTATCAACATTATAGCAGCAGCGAAGAACAAAATTAAGAAAACACAATTCAAGACAAACAATGGAAATGAAGGTATGAACTGTATTAGTAAGCTGGATCATTTAAAAAGTTGTTCAATATAAACAGTTTGTGTGTGTCCTGCGGTGGGTTGGCACCCTGCCCAGGATTGTTTCCTGCCTTGTGCCCTGTGTTGGCTGGGATTGGCTCCAGCAGACCCCCGTGACCCTGTGTTCGGATTCAGCGGGTTGGAAAATGGATGGATGGATAGTTTTTCAACGAAAGCGATGTTACAGAGGACGGACGCGAATGCTGGCGTGGTGTGGAAGGCAGGAGGCGCGGAAGGCCGGGGGCGTGGAAAGCAGGGGGCGTGGAAAGCCGAGTCTGCGACCTGCAGCCGGATACAATTGGCTGAAAAATCCATTTGGCAGGGGCGGGACTTTACTTATATGGGCACACAGAACATTGGCTCATAATGCCGGCTCGTTCACGAACAACACATCGGACTAGGATCGTACCATTATGTGAAAGAAGGAAGGGGGGCAGACGCTCCGAAGACAGCGAGTGTTGGTACAGGCCAGGTACACAGAGCGACGCTGTCGAGGAGCCAGATTTAAATGCAAGCGCATCGTGAAGAAAAAAAGAAGAGTGAAGAAATGAGCGAAAGCCGAAAAAAAGGCAGCATCTGGCTGCATTTCAGTGATATTGGAGACTGCAAAGCTAAGTGCAGAATTTGTAATATGAAAATATCCGTTAGAGCAGGGTCAACAACAAACCTGCACAGACATATAAGAACCACCCACCCATCCGTGTAACTGGAGGAGAGCGTGCCCTCTCTCCTGCCATCCACTGACGCTGGAAAAAAGCCAAGTACTTCTGCTGCAGCATCCACTGTCTTACCAAAAACTGCAGGTATAACACAGTCTTCAGTTCAAACCAAAATAAGCACATTTATTCCAAAACAAATGACGCCAAACAAACAAATAAGTGTCAATGAGGAGCTGGCTAAAATGATAGCTAGCGACTTTTAACCATTTTTCATTGTGGAGGACAGAGGATTTACAACTTATGTACAGGCCTTAAACCCCATGTATGTTTTCCCTAGCAGAAAAACTTTGTCCCAAACAATTATTCCATGACTATATATCTGAGGATGGAGTACAACACTGCTTTCAGAAACCACTGCTCTGGAAAAAAGGTAGCATTTAATGACAACAGAGCTGTGGATGAGGCATTTCAAAGAATAAGTTCAGCAGCAACAAGATGCAACCCCAGCAGCCTGTCTGCTCCTCCATCAGAGGGCCAAGAGGAAGAAATTGGAGCAGGGGCATGTTCACAGGAACCACAAGCTTCTGCTGTGTGGAGGCTCTTTGACGAAAAAGCAACAGGAGACACTGCAAGGAGAAATCCCACAGCTGATGCTATGCTGGAGTTGAGGTTCTATCTTGAGGAGCACCTCATCCAAAGATCCGAAGACCCACTGAGTTGGTGGGAGGCCAAGGCTGCAGTCTACCCACGTCTGGTTAAGGTAATGGTAGGAAGACTTTGCATTGTCGCTACATCGGTCCCCTCAGAAAGAGTCTTCTCAAAAACAGGACAAATAATCACGGAGAGGAGAAATCGCATCAGCCCATCTAAGCTGAGGCATCTGGCATTTCAGAATGCCAACCTGACCTAAAAAGTTTTATTCAAAGAGTCATAGTGTTGTGTTGTTGTTGTTGAGTTTGGCCTTTATTTAATTTATTTGCTGTGGTTTTGTGTTAAGTTGTTCATTTAAAGCTTTTATTAAAATGTTAAACAATAGTAACTGTGTATTTATTGTAATGAAAAAATGCATAAAAATACGTAATGTCTGAAAACAATGAATAAGAAATTGCTTATACACAAACCATTCATAATTGCTTAATTAGGCTAAAATATAAGCATCCAAGTGATACTAAATGAAGAGCCATTCGGGAGCCGTAAGAGCCGGCTCTTTAAAGGGAGCCGATCCAAAAGTGCCGAAGCTTTGAAAAGAGCTGGTGCTCTAACGAAACATTCTACCCATCGAAATGATCTGCTTACTGATACTACGCATGCGCAGACCAAAATTACGCAACTTTTCTTGAAGCTTACCAACTGCTTGTCGATCTGTCCTACCTAGTGTTGAAGTTTGAGGTAAGTGTTACTGTATTTCAGTAATATGTATGCTTTTCTTAGCCTTACTACATTAATGCATTTATTACAGTTTACTGCATAGGTATTTTTAACTGATGACATGGTATAACGTTATAAGTTTAATGCTACGACTTAAAATAAACGGATGGGTTTAACATATACGGTGTATATACCATTCATGCCAAGTAATCTGTTGCTTTTGTTGACATAGTGTGTAATAAATATACTGTTAATTTAATGTGCTAATTACAACTTGTTTATTTTGCTTTTTTAAGCTATGAAAAAAAAGTGGGAAGAAATTTATAACTCACAAAAGGAGGGCTAATGGATGTGTTAACCAGTGAGTCTGCCATGAGAACTGCAAGGATGGACATAGCCTGTGCTCTCCTTGAATACAGAGATAATACAATGATATGATTCACATACAGTAATATATTTTATCATACAGTTCATAAGGATTCTTCTGCAAAAGTTCTGTTAATGTGAAAGGAGCATCCCAATGTTCTAAGGTCCAATACTTGTTTGTAATGATATCTGATTAACATCTTTGATATTGCATTTTGGAAAACCTAACATGATGCAACACACTTTCAAATTTTAAGTTAGGTTTGCTTGAAGAATTATTTTGTCAGAAGCCGCAAATATTAGCATACTAGCAATAAAATAATTGAAAGTAAATTAAATATTGAGTGAAGATTATTTTCTTATTTTGAATAACAGCAGTGTGTTACACCTAACACTACTATTGCTTTTTCAAAATACTGAAAATTAATCAAATGACTGATGTTAAAGCTTGTATACTAATGAGAACAACTGTGATTATAGGCAATGCAGAAGGTTATTGCTTGGTTTGTTCCAAGCTGGAAGATGATCCCAACAAAAGCACAATTGAAATGGTAACAATATTTCAACATGTACCATCCACAATAATATAATATCCTACTATGCTCATTTTCAGTCTTCATAATTTTGTTCTTGGGGTCTAGTAATATAACTTAACAAGTAACATATTAACTGCTTCTACACCTGCTTGGCCGCATCAGAAGAAATAGTTAATTGAATCAGTCACTATTATTACTGTTTCCATATTCAGACTAATCGTTATGTTTTATTTTTCAGGTGCAGTGTGATATGTGCAGTCGCTGGGCACATTTTGAATGTGAAAAATACAATGAAAAAATTGAAATAGCATATGTTTGTAAAAAATGTATAGATAAATAAGTATTGTTCTTTGGTCTTTGTTGTTGGAGTGTTTTATTGTTCACAAATGTATGTAAATTAAAGCCTTTCTATTCTTCCTATGATGTGCTATTGTTTTATTTGAAATGCCCTCAAATAAGGTGCTTTATGGACCTTAAAAGTTTCACTTAATATGTTCAATAGAAAATATTACACATACTTTATAATGTTGCATGTAATACAGTTGTTGTTTATTTTGTTATACTGTACTATACTGTACAGTATATAATGTGTCAGCTTTGCAGTATATTTCAGTCCTTGGAAATGTGTTACTGATGTACCCATATGCATTATGAAGGTAGGATGTTTAGTTAGTGTTATTTACCCCATCGAGATGATCTACCCATATGCATTATAAAGGTAGGATGTTTAGTTAGTGTTATTTACCCCATCGAGATGATCTACCCATGTGTATAATAAAGGTAGGATGTTTAGTTAGTGTTATTTACCCCATCGAGATGATCTACCCATATGCATTATAAAGGTAGGATGTTTAGTTAGTGTTATTTACTCCATCGAGATGATCTACCCATATGCATTATGAAGGTAGGATGTTTAGTTACTGTTATTTACCCCATCGAGATGATCTACCCATATGCATTATGAAGGTAGGATGTTTAGTTAGTGTTATTTACCCCATCGAGATGATCTACCCATATGCATTATGAAGGTAGGATGTTTAGTTAGTATTATTTACTCCATCGAGATGATCTACCCATATGCATTATGAAGGTAGGATGTTTAGTTAGTGTTATTTACCCCATCGAGATGATCTACCCATGTGTATAATAAAGGTAGGATGTTTAGTTAGTGTTATTTACCCCATCGAGATGATCTACCCATATGCATTATAAAGGTAGGATGTTTCGATAAGGTAGCACCAATCGATAGATATATCTGTCGAAATAAACTACGGTAGGGTACTTCGACAAAGTAGGACAAATCGTCAGAACACCGGAGTTCCCATCACTAAGAACACCCCATCTTTATCCAAGACAGGGTTATTTACCGGAGGCGTGACCGCTGGGGGGGGCACTGCCCCCACCCAGTGACAAGCCGTGCCCACCCTGCGAAATACTCTGTCTGTCCAATGAAAACTCTGGAGAAGAATAACATTTGACTTTCCAAAACTGAGTTGCTTTCCAATTGGCCCGTTTGAATTTGGGGCGTATCCGTCAGTGCCTCCTGCCCTCCTCCACTAGACAGGCACCGTGCTGCTCACAGTTCACTCACTTCGCCGCACATTTTGCTGTACGTTTTGAATCTGTTCACCGCATTCTTTGATTAAAACAGCGTATACGTTCCGTTCTTCTTTTATTTTCTGGTTGGTAACACCAAAGGCTATGCATTGGTGGCTTATTAAAAAGCAGACATCTTCAACCTCTGTCCCTCTACAAGCTGCTGGCTCCACGGTTCAGCCCAGCACCGCTGCTACCAACACGGAGCACAGCGCACCCACGTCGGGAACTGAAACTCCAAAAGATGTAGATAAGCCTACACAATTCTCCAGCTCCGCGCCCGTGTCGGGTACTCCAAACCTCTGCCTTCAACAAAATATACAGTCCGGTCTGCCTGACTTAAATATGGACAGCCCATCCCAGACCATTTTAATTAATTATCCCAAGCGCGCATTCGGAAAGACACTCAGATGTTTTAGTGCAAGCTGGTATCAGTCTCGACCATGGCTTGAATATACTGTTGTCCGTGATGCCAGCTTTTGCTTTGCCTGCCGGAAATTTAGTTTTTCCGATTCTGACCGCGAGGACATATTCACCAAACACGGCTACACTAATTGGAAAAAAGCTCTAGGTAAAGACGGAGGCGGCTTCCACAAACACGCGTATAGTATCCCGCACGTCAGAGCCATGTCTACATGGAAACAGTATCGGCACAGGGCAGAGACGGGTGAAAGCATAGTTCAACTACTGGGTCCAACCCAGATAGAAAAGAATAGATACTATGTGAAAAGCACTGGGGAGGCCGTTCAGTTCCTTGCAGTCAATGAACTGGCTCTGCGTGGTCACAATCACGAAGGTGGGGAGGAGGGACTTTTCCTTAAGTTCTTTGATTACACAATCAAAAAAGATGCCAAACTTGCAGAAATTGTAAAATACATCCCAAACAACGCAAAATACACATCCAATGTAATTCAAAATGAAATAATTGAGACTCTTGCCAAAATGGTGGTAAAAGATATGAGGACCAAATATGAAAAAGCTGACTCTCCTGGACTTTGCATTAAAAGTGATGGTACCAGGGATCGCTGTAACATTAAGAATTTGTCTGTAGTGATTAGATTTGTCCAGAACTCCATCCCTGAAGAACACCTGATTGGCTCTCATATGTTGTATACATTTGACTTTATTGATATTTACCTTGTAGATGCAGTTCTATATTTGTTCACAAAAAATAATACAAGTTCCATTGCCTCTGTTAATTTAATTGAACAATAGGTTATGATTTATGCCACAATTTTTGCTTTTATATGTTACTGTATATAGAACTATGTTGTTATTATTATTTGACCCCTCCTACAAAAATGGGGATGGATAGATGGATATTTTTTGCCCCCCCAGACAAGCCAAATGCTCACCCACATATGATGTTCTGGTCACACCTCTGTTATTTACTAACAAAAAGCCTGTTATATTACACTTCCTCATATTTATTAAAATGGAAGTTGCACAGAAATGTCAGGAATCGTGCAGATTTACTTTAGAACAACATTAATGAATTCTGCAGAGATCCATGCAAAGAAATAGGATTTTTTATCTAGTTTTAAGTAATATGACATTTTCATATATAGTTACTGATTTTGCATTAGAATTCTTCCATTTGAGACATTAATCAATGTGTTTGAGTATTATCAATAAATAGTCAAATTCCATCCAATATTTCTCCAAACTATGTTGTAAGAGGTTTTAGAATGATTAAAAATATGACACTGATAGATTAACAAATATCTTCACCCAAAGGTCTTAATTTAGGACAGTCCCAAAATCAATGACCTATAGGGTCCAAGCCCTAATATATTTTATATAATTTTATTCTGGAGAAGTGTGTCTGATGTACTATTTTAAGATGAACATCTTGTACAGAGGGCGGCACGGTGGTGCAGTGGGTAGCGCTGCTGCCTCGCAGTTGGGAGACCTGGGGACCCGGGTTCGCTTCCCGGGTCCTCCCTGCGTGGAGTTTGCATGTTCTCCCCGTGTCTGCGTGGGTTTCCTCCAGGCGCTCCGGTTTCCTCCCACAGTCCAAAGACATGCAGGTTAGGTGGATTGGCGATTCTAAATTGGCCCTAGTGTATGCATGGTGTGTGGGTGTGTTTGTGTGTGTCCTGCGGTGGGTTGGCACCCTGCCCGGGATTGGTTCCTGCCTTGTGCCCTGTGTTAGCTGGGACTGGCTCCAGCTGACCCCTGTGACCCTGTGTTCGGATTCAGCGGGTTGGAAAATGGATGGATGGATGGATCTTGTACAGATTGATTAAGAATGAAAATTGTGAATAATCAAATTCAGCTTCTTGCCTGAGATATTAATGGAGAGTTTGCTGGTTGTGAGCACTGCAACAACAATTGATTTAAGCTGAATATACATGATATTTTCATTATACACTGAATTTTTTCAAGTGACAAAAATGGAGAATTAACAAAGCTTGATATATTTTTTAACAAAGTTTCTGACCTGTGAATAGGAAAATAAGTGTATTGAGGGAATTCTATATTTACAACAGAGTTAATGAAATGGTGTAAATTCTGCCAGTATAGAGATCTCTGAAAGTCCACATACTTAAAAGACTTTTATTAATTAAATACCATATAATTGAGAGAGGAGTAGAACAGAAAATTATTCTGTAATGAAGCAGTTTCCTGCATTGGTTTTTGAGTGAACGAAACACAACCTGACTGTTGGTAAATTGATAATTATTGATGACTGGAGCATATAGTAATGCATATAGGGAGGAGTTCATACAATGATTTCTTTCTAGAGACAGCCAACTAGGTTTATTTTCATTATACTCCCATTGTTTCAAATTATGAACATTCTTATTCCATTGATAAAGCTGGAAGGAACAACCTCTTTGTTTTCAGTCTTTGTAGATTATAATACATGGAATTTGTCCCTTACAAATCGATGAGCTTACAACAGAGCTGAGCATTTTAAAAAATGTTAATATATACTGTATAGGTAATACTCTGAAAAAATAAGATTTTGAGAAAGATGATAATTTTAACATCATTAATTCTACTCACTAGGGAGAGAGAGCTATCAGCATCTTGTTAATTGTAATCTGTCAAAATGCCAAAACTGAATTTTCTTGTAACTGCAAGACACAGGAAAAAGTTTAGTGAAAAATGCTTTAATTTAATAGTCATTTAGCAAACCAGATAATTGATGGTTATAATATCACCAACATCACTTCTGGTGTCTGTCCACCTGGATTCTCTTCTTCCTGTTTGGAGAGCTGAAAATCAGACTCTCCACCATCTTTGCCAGTTCCACAATGAATTCATGTCTGTCTCATGTCAACAGGAATGACTGATGGGTCCATCCCAGGTATTGTTGCCATTACATAAGGATGACGATATTGAGACTTATTTTTTGATATCTGAGTTTACTGCTACCCATAATCACTGGGAGCATACAGAGTGGACGCATATTCCCGAAGAGGCAGCCTCAATGGGCTTATTATGACCTCAATGAGCAGGTCGTCACAAATTATGAACTAAAAGCTGAGGTGCTTCTGAGTTGGCATTGGTCCAGACCAGCAGGCAAGAGCTTGTAAAGAGTGGGCATGTGACCCAGAGCAACCATTCCACTCCCAATTATTTGTACTCTGGGAAGAGTTCAGTGCTGGCTAAGGCCAGAGTCCAATAGCCAACAAAAAATTATCTAATTAGTAACCAGTGACCTCCTAATAAACACCCTCCCCAGTTAACCAACCCAGCCGGTTTGGTGACTGGAACATAAAATCATCTTATGACCTCACGGCAGGGCCACCCTCAAGTGACATTAAGTGGTCTAGCAAGTTGAGTACTCGGAATGGCCAGTTGACTGCCTCCGAGGTGACATATCGCTATTCCTCAGCCTATCCACAATGAGATGGAGTCATTGGGAGAACCTATTGAGGAGCACAATGCCACTACTTGTCCTAGCTTTGGTGAGCTAGTTGACTGAAGTTGGGTGTGAGGTGAAAGGTATTATTTCACAGCCAATCCCCTGGCCCTTCCTTGTACTGGTGTGGTGATTATAAATAAGCATAAGGTAACTACATACCATTGTTGTACACTATTATGTGCTACTGCAACAATGGGAATCTGGATCAAACAGTCTAACTTGTATACAAGGGGAACCCAGTGGTATAGTTCCACCTCATGTCTAATCACATATCAAGGGGCAACACAGAAAATTAGGGTGGATGTTTCACACAGCCCGCCATGTCCTGTGATCCTCGGGCAAGACTGGTCAAAGTAACTGCGGAGAAGCACTAACCACCCCAATGGAACCACTGGGCCTTGTCATAAATGGTATGAACCAATCCCAAGCTGTCTGCACACCACACTTTCTGCTGGCTGATGAGCAGGGTTACATGATTACTCAGTGTGACATGGGCTGGCTTGTATGGACGTCTCCATGGAGCTGAATCATCATCCACTCCACCCACTGAGGTTGCTCCAGACCCCCACTCAGACTTATATTTTCAATTTTGGCAAACATTGGCCTCTTAAAAGAGAACAATGGAGCAATAATTCCTTGAAGCTTACCAAGAATGCAGTTGTTCTAATAGACAGACAACAACATTAAATT
The DNA here is from genome assembly GCF_900747795.2 of Erpetoichthys calabaricus. Classification (NCBI taxonomy): domain Eukaryota; kingdom Metazoa; phylum Chordata; class Cladistia; order Polypteriformes; family Polypteridae; genus Erpetoichthys; species Erpetoichthys calabaricus. The sequence continues at coordinate 128,923,900 of NC_041396.2, read as the reverse complement.
CTATGCTACCCGGTCCACACTTTGTGCTTATTAATGATTTATTGTATCATGTAGCCGAGCACAAGGGTGAGATGAGGCCATTGCTTTTTGTCCCACAAACCTACCGGTGGCAGGTTTGTGAGTTAGTACATACTCACCCCCTGGGCTCCCACTTGGGATATTAACCTCCTTAGAATTACATTTTTGTCTCAAAAAACATATAAAAAGTGTTGCATTTCTTGGTTTAGAAAATGACATTTTTATTAAATCTAATTTTTCTGCAATAAAACTTGCAAAACATTAAAAGTACAAAGCCTAAAATGTGGAAAGTATAATAATGATACAAATAATGAATAATATGAGGATGATAATGATGATGATGATGAAGATGAACAAGTGCCACTTTCGGATTCACCACAATCACTTTCCGTTTCACTAACCATTTCCATTTCACTACCTAAAGACAGATTCACCTTGTCATCACGGCTGATGAAAGGTGTTTCTTACAAGATGCCACTATGAGGCTAGGAAAAGACATGTCTGCACTATTGCTCGAGTAACGCTCAGCACTAATGCTATTGGCACTTTTACAGCTAGAGTAATGCTCGTTCTAAGACTTATGTGAGATGTGTCTATACCATTGCCCAAGTAACACTCAGAACTAATGCTTTTAGCACTGTTTTCACAGCCCAAGTGATCCTCAGGTCTAACACTTAAGGAGGTTAATGAGAAGGTCCACTGCTTTTGTGCTTCCTGTTCAGAAGAGGCACTCCCATCCACTTAAATTTTTTTAATATATGGCATAGTTATGAGATAGATTTGAGAAAATCAGGCCTATTCTAAAAGAACACATGGAGCATGTGCAAACAGCACTGGCCTGCGATTACAATTATGGCTCAACCCTTTGTGAGTTCCATCCTGGAGATTAAGTCATGGTCCTCATTCCCAATTCACATTCCAGATTACTGGCATATTGGCAACATTCCTACAAAATTAAGGAGAGAAAATGGCTGGTAGATTATTTGGTAAAACAACTGAATCACCGACCAGTGGAACAAATATACCATGTGAACTTGCTGAAGCCATGGAATGACAGGGATCCCAATCCCTACTCCGACCAGCCTTGTTCCTCCTTTGCTTTCATAAAATGACCATTTCTCTTTAGATTTGACACCCACACAACAACAAGAGCTCGAAGTAGCAATCTTGTTTGTCCCAGAATTGATGACTGAAAAACCATGAAGGACCTCTCTGATTGTGCATGACATCATCACAGGGCCAGGAGTTGTCATCAGAGAACACCAGTACTGCCTCCTGAAGGCAAATCCTGCAGAAGTGGAGCTTAAGATTAGGAGAATGGTAGATCTTGGTGTAATTGAAGAAAGTTTTAGTCCCTGGTCTAGTCCCATTGTCCTAGTCTCAGTTGGATAGCAGTTGGCGCTTTTAAATTGACTTCTGCTGACTTAATCAAGTCTCCCAATTCAATACTTACCTGATGCCAGAAGTGGATGAGCTCCTTGAGCGATTCAGGAGAGCTCATTATTTGACCACACTTGACATGACGATAGGGTACTGGCATATTCCTTTAACTTAATCTACAAAGGAGATTAAGACCATGTTCAGTACCCCTGGCAGCCACTAGCAGTATCGTGTCCCCCAATTTAGATTACATGAGGCACTGGCAACCTACCAGTGTTTGTTGAATAGAGTGCTACATCCCCACAATGCCTGTAGTGCCGCTTATCAAGATGACTTCGTCATCTACTACAGCACCTGGGAGGAACACATACAGCGGGTACGTATGATGCTCCTGGCACTTAGAGAGGCCAGTCTATTGATCAACCTGAAGATATGTTTCTTTGGGTTGAAGGAGGCCAAATGTTTAGGCTACCTGGTGGGTAGAGGCACAGTATGACCACAATGTGCCAAAGTTGATGCCATTTTGAAATGGCCCTGTCTGAAAACCAAGCATCAGGTCCAAGCCTTTTTAGTTTTAGTTGGGTACTACCGCCGGTTTATTCCTTGTTTTTCTGAAAGGGCAGTGTCCTTGACAGAACTTACAAAGTAGCAGGCTCATAATATAGTGGTATGGTATGCTAAAAAGGACGCAACATATCTTGACTTAAAACAGACCATTACGTCAACACTTACTGTATATTGATGTCTCCTCTCTACCTTTTGTTTTACAGACCGATGCTTTGAACACAGGTGTCAGTGCCATGTTGAGCCAAAGCATAGATGGTGTTGAACACCCTGTCATGTTCCTGAGCCAGAAACTACTAGATCGGGAAACCTGGTATGTGGCAGTGGAAAGAGAAGTCTTGGCGATAAAGTGGTCTATTAATCAACCAAGATACTACCTTCTGGGTGATGAGTTCATTCTGGTGTTGGACTATGCAGCTCTACATTGGATGGCTGTTCACAAAGAGTCAAATCCACGGGTCACTAGATGATTTTTGGATCTTTAGGCTTATCGTTTTAATGTCCTCCATTGTCATGGTTTTCTCAATGCCAATGCCAATGCACTTTATTGGGCATGTCCTCATGGTTTGGATTGCTCGACCCAATAGTCTGGGCTAAGGGGGGGGGGGGGGGGGGGGGGTTGTGACACATATTGGAGACAGCTGAAGGACTCTAGTGACTGTAATTGTACCACCACAACAGGGACTGGTGCTGTGTTTTAATGCCTCTCTCTTTTCTCCCTCTGCAGACCGGATGATTGACAGCTATGGGACTGCTGACATGACTTCACTTCAGCAGGTATTATATATATATATATATATATATATATATATATATACAGTGGTGTGAAAAACTATTTGCCCCCTTCCTGATTTCTTATTCTTTTGCATGTTTGTCACACAAAATGTTTCTGATCATCAAACACATTTAACCATTAGTCAAATATAACACAAGTAAACACAAAATGCAGTTTGTAAATGGTGGTTTTTATTATTTAGGGAGAAAAAAAAATCCAAACCTACATGGCCCTGTGTGAAAAAGTAATTGCCCCCTGAACCTAATAACTGGTTGGGCCACCCTTAGCAGCAATAACTGCAATCAAGCGTTTGCGATAACTTGCAATGAGTCTTTTACAGTGCTCTGGAGGAATTTTGGCCCACTCGTCTTTGCAAAATTGTTGTAATTCAGCTTTATTTGAGGGCTTTCTAGCATGAACTGCCTTTTTAAGGTCATGCCATAGCATCTCAATTGGATTCAGGTCAGGACTTTGACTAGGCCACTCCAAAGTCTTCATTTTGTTTTTCTTCAGCCATTCAGAGGTAGATTTGCTGGTGTGTTTTGGGTCATTGTCCTGTTGCAGCACCCAAGATCGCTTCAGCTTGAGTTGACGAACAGATGGCCGGACATTCTCCTTCAGGATTTTTTGGTAGACAGTAGAATTCATGGTTCCATCTATCACAGCAAGCCTTCCAGGTCCTGAAGCAGCAAAACAACCCCAGACCACCACACTACCACCACCATATTTTACTGTTGGTATGATGTTCTTTTTCTGAAATGCTGTGTTCCTTTTACGCCAGATGTAACGGGACATTTGCCTTCCAAAAAGTTCAACTTTTGACTCATCAGTCCACAAGGTATTTTCCCAAAAGTCTTGGCAATCATTGAGATGTTTCTTAGCAAAATTGAGACAAGCCCTAATGTTCTTTTTGCTTAACAGTGGTTTGCGTCTTGGAAATCTGCCATGCAGGCCGTTTTTGCCCAGTCTCTTTCTTATGGTGGAGTCGTGAACACTGACCTTAATTGAGGCAAGTGAGGCCTGCAGTTCTTTAGACGTTGTCCTGGGGTCTTTTGTGACCTCTCGGATGAGTCGTCTCTGCGCTCTTGGGGTAATTTTGGTCGGCCGGCCACTCCTGGGAAGGTTCACCACTGTTCCATGTTTTTGCCATTTGTGGATAATGGCTCCCACTGTGGTTCGCTGGAGTCCCAAAGCTTCAGAAATGGCTTTATAACCTTTACCAGACTGATAGATCTCAATTACTTCTGTTCTCATTTGTTCCTGAATTTCTTTGGATCTTGGCATGATGTCTAGCTTTTGAGGTGCTTTTGGTCTACTTCTCTGTGTCAGGCAGCTCCTATTTAAGTGATTTCTTGATTGAAACAGGTGTGGCAGTAATCAGGCCTGGGGGTGGCTACGGAAATTGAACTCAGGTGTGATACACCACAGTTAGGTTATTTTTTAACAAGGGGGCAATTACTTTTTCACACAGGACCATGTAGGTTTGGATTTTTTTTCTCCCTAAATAATAAACACCATCATTTAAAAACTGCATTTTGTGTTTACTTGTGTTATATTTGACTAATGGTTAAATGTGTTTGATGATCAGAAACATTTTGTGTGACAAACATGCAAAAGAATAAGAAATCAGGAAGGGGGCAAATAGTTTTTCACACCACTGTATATATATATATATATATACAGGTGCTGGTTATAAAATTAGAATATCATGACAAAGTTGATTTATTTCAGTAATTCCATTCAAAAAGTGAAACTTGTATATTAGATTCATTCATTACACACAGACTGATGTATTTCAAATGTTTATTTCTTTTAATGTTGATGATTATTACTAACAACTAATGAAAGTCCCAAATTCAGTATCTCGGAAAATTAGAATATCAATTAAGACCAATGCAAAAAAAGGATTTTTAGAAATGTTGGCCAACTGAAAGGTATGAACATGAAAAGTATGAGCATGTACAGCACTCGATATTTAGTTGGGGCTCCTTTGGCCTGGATTACTGCAGCAATGCGGCGTGGCATGGAGTCGATCAGTCTGTGGCACTGCTCAGGTGTTATGAGAGCCCATGTTGCTCTGATAGTGGCCTTCAGCTCTTCTGAATTGTTGGGTCTGGTGTATTGCATCTTCCTCTTCACAATACCCCATAGATTTTCTATGAGGTTAAGGTCAGGCGAGTTTGCTGGCCAATCAAGAACAGGGATACCATGGTCCTTAAACCAGGTACTGGTAGGTTTGGCACTGTGTGCAGGTGCCAGGTCCTGTTGGAAAATGAAATCTGCATCTCCATAAAGTTCGTCAGCAGCAGGAAGCATGAAGTGCTCTAAAACTTCCTGGTAGACGGCTGCGTTGACCTTGGACCTCAGAAAACACAATGGACCAACACCAGCAGATGACATGGCACCCCAAACCATCACTGACTGGAAACTTTACACTGGACCTCAAGCAACATGGATTCTGTGCCTCTCCTCTCTTCCTCCAGACTCTGGGACCTTGATTTCCAAAGGAAATGCTAAATTTACTTTCATCAGAGAACATAACTTTGGACCACTCAGCAGCAGTCCAAAGGCGAGACGCTTCTGACGCTGTCTCTTGTTCAAGAGTGACTTGACACAAGGAATGCGACAGCTGAAACCCATGTCTTGCATACGTCTGTGCGTGGTAGTTCTTGAAGCACTGACTCCAGCTGCAGTCCACTCTTTGTGAATCTCCCCCACATTTTTGAATGGGTTTTGTTTCACAATCCTCTCCAGGATGCGGTTATCCCTATTGCTTGTACACTTTTTTCTACCACATCTTGTCCTTCCCTTTGCCTCTCTATTAATGTGCTTGGACACAGAGCTCTGTGAACAGCCAACCTCTTTAGCAATGACCTTTTGTGTCTTGCCCTCCTTGTGCGAGGTGTCAATGGTCGTCTTTTGGACAACTGTCAAGTCAGCAGTCTTCCCCATGATTGTGTAGCCTACAGAACTAGACTGAGAGACCATTTAAAGGCTTTTGCAGGTGTTTTGAGTTAATTAGCTGATTAGAGTGTGGCACCAGGTGTCTTCAATATTGAAACTTTTCACAATATTCTAATTTTCCGAGATACTGAATTTGGGACTTTCATTAGTTGTCAGTTATAATCATCAACATTAAAAGAAATAAACATTTGAAATACATCAGTCTGTGTGTAATGAATGAATCTAATATACAAGTTTCACTTTTTGAATGGAATTACTGAAATAAATCAACTTTGTCATGATATTCTAATTTTATGACCAGTACCTGTATATATATATATATATATATATATATATATATATATATATATATATATATATATATATATATATATATATACAGTATATGTAGGCAGGGTTATTAATGAATTAATTAATGATCCTTACAATTTTCCAACCATTAGAACACTTTTGAAATTGAGCTGTAGAAGAATTAATGTTTATCAATTGCAAATATCACTGGTTATATGAAAGATTAATTAAACTGAATGAAGTTGATCGTTAATCCATTATTTGGGACACAATTTTTCCATTACAGGGTTGTTCATTGTTCACTGTTTACTACAGGCCTCATTCACCAATTAGAAGAAAAAGACATTTCCTAAAATAAACAATAGGCATATTCAATGAATAGTACAGTTTTGCCTGCTTTGTCAATTATGTTTATTACAGCAACCTGCTATTTTGAATATTTCTGATGAAACCTTTGGGATGGCAGACATGCAAAGCCATAAATTATGGAAATTTACTAGTACCCCGTGACCCTGAATTGGAATAACTGGGTTTAAAAATGAATAATTGGAATCACAGCATATGCTTTTGATTTCAATTCAGATTAGTGTAAATAGGACAAATTATTACAGCACAACTTGCAGTTTTTACTTGAATTTTTTGCTCATTGAATAATTCATATTTAGTTTTAAATAAATTAGAAATTTAAAAAATAGTGTTACGTTTCTGAATTTAACATTGATACATTTTCAATATTAAGAACCTCTGATTTGTGGAATCACAGTACAAATAGGTTAATACAAATTATGTCATTTGAAAAAGTAAAGAGAAGAAGATTCAACAAATAACTACAGGTGCTAAAATAAGTGAGTACAAAGTTTTAAAACCAACATAAAGCACCCTAACTAGTCTTACCTGTACAGCTTAGTTTAAATCAAGTAAGTAAACACCAGACAATTTCAGTAATAGCATTACAAGTGCTGGTTTGTTTGTAAAGTGCTATAAAACTAAATCAAAATGTTGTAGAATACAGCAGTCTGCTATGAAAAAAATAAAGTACAAATTAAAAAGAGAAATTCAAGTCTTCTTCTTCTTTCGACTGCTTCCATTAGGGGTTGCCACAGCAGATCATCGTCTTCCATATCTTTCTGTCCTCTGCATCTTGCTCTGTTACACCCATCACCTGCTTGTCCTCTCTCACCACATCCATAAACCTTCGCTTAGGCCTTCCTCTTTTTCTCTTCCCTGGCAGTTCTATCCTTAGCATCTTTCACCCAATATACCCAGCATCTCTCCTCTGCACATGTCCAAGCCAACGCAATCTCGCCTCTCTGACTTTGACACCAACTTGAGCTGACCCTCTAATGTACTAATTTCTAATCCTATCCATCCTCGTCACACCCAGTGTAAATCTTAGCATCTTTAACTCTGCTACCTCCAGCTCTGTCTCCTGCTTTCCGGTCAGTGCCACCATCTCCAACCCATATAACATAGCTGGTCTCACTACTGTCCTGTAGACCTTCCGTTTCACTCTTGCTGATACCCGTCTGTTACAAATTACTCCTGACACTCTTCTCCACCCTTTCCACCCTGCCTGCACTGTCTTTTTCACCTCTCTTCCACAATCCCTATTATTCTGTACTGTTGATCCCAAGTATTTAAACTCATCCACCTTTGCCAACTCTACTCCCTGCATCCTCACCATTCCACTGACCTCCCTCTCATTTACACACATGTACTCTGTCTTGTTCCTACTGACCTTCATTCATCTCCTCTCTAGAGCATATCTCCACCTCTCCAGGGTCTCCTCAACCTGCTCCCTACTATCGCTACAGATCACAATGTCATCAGCAAACATCATAGTCCACGGGGACTCCTGTCTAATCTCGTCTGTCAGCCTGTCTATCACCATTGCAAATAAGAATGGGCTCAGAGCCAATCCCTGATGTAATCCCACCTCCAACTTGAATGCATCCGCCACTCCTACCGCAGACCTCACCACTGTCACTCTTCCCTTGTACATATCCTGTACAACTTTAACATACTTCTCTGCCACTCCCGACTTCCTCATACAATACCACAACTCCTCTCGAGGCACCCTGTCATATGCTTTCTCCAGGTCCACAAAGACGCAATGCAACTCCTTCTGGCCTTCTCTAAACTTCTCCATCAACATCCTCAGAGCAAACATTGCATCTGTGGTGCTCTTTCTTGGCATGAAACCATACTGCTGTTCACTAATCATCACCTCACTTCTTAACCTAGCTTTTACTACTCTTTCCCATAACTTCATGCTGTGGCTCATCAATTGTATTCCCCTGTAGTTACTGCAGTCCTGCACACCCTCCTTTTTCTCTTTACTAAAATGTAGGTTTCAATCAAAATGATCCATCAGGGTAACAAAAATGATTACACATGGTGAGTAGTTCAGCTTTAAATCAAAGCATCTCTATGCTTATCTTTTTGAAGCAGATGTCCACATACATATGGTATTTACTATACATGAAAAGTTAAAGGAAACTTTCAATCTTAAAAAAGAACATTGCTACTCTAAAACCTGAGAGTAGAGGCTAAGAATTGACCTGTTGGTCACAAAAGAACACTTTTTTGTTTAACACAGCAGTGCCTAAATTCAGGATAACCATCTATTCACTGTCAAGGTTAGTGGTAAAAGTGTCATGATTTGTACTTGTTTATCTTTCCATAGATCTAATCAATTTGGTATCTTTAAGTGAAGTATGAATTCAGACTCAAACCAAGATAATCTGGAAGAAAATTCTTAACTCTGTCAGTGAGATGAAGTTGGGCTAAAAAGGTTTCTTCAGCATGGTCACGGTCATAAACATTGCAACAAATCTACAAAACAGTTTTCTGAAGAAGTGTGGTCAAAGTTCATCAAACCTGAGATATTGAAAAGTCAGTCAGTCAGTCATTGTCCAACCCGCTATATCCTAACACAGGGTCACGGGGGTCTGCGATATTGAAAAGTAATTCTAGAAAAGTTTTGGTTGTTGTCATGGATAGTAAAATATGCTTTATTGCATTTAAACAATTATTTACATTTGCAAAATGATTTTCACTTAAATAAACATATTTGAATTATAACACAAGGCATGAATCAACTATTCACAGGCAGCAGCCAGGTGAAGGGTTCAAACCCAGTTCTGTGAAGCAGCAGCAAACACTGGGCCCCACACTCTAATTTTTGCCATGCTAAATTCTTGAGTACTTAGATCCTTTTAAATTTTTTAAAGGCAGATTCCATTTTCCTTAATATGTTCTTGACCATAACCAAGAAATGTTATTGAAAAAAAATGTAAGTTATAATAAATGACACCAAGCAATATCATTAAATAACGCAGTACTTTTACGACATTACTGTATTTTTAAGTAAAGGATACTACCGCCTTTATTATAGTAAGAAGGCTGACAAACGTCCAAAAACTATAAACATCCAACCCATTCACCAAAGACAATTTAATGGAATTTTGAATTACCACTTACATCAAGCACGAAGTTCGATCGTACATCACGGTACAGACCAAAATCTAAAAAAATCTTACAAATTAAAATAAAAATGCTTTTTATTTGTAAAATAAATGTAAATGTGAGGGTTTCTGAAAAAAGACCTCATCGGAGAAACACATTACATTTAATACCGTGCTGGGCTGCTGATGTTAAATTTCTTGATATCAAAATCTATTCACTTCACTCCGGGGAAACCTCATTTGAAATAGAAGGTGGAATATTTCACATTGCAGCACGTGTCTACTCAATTTATATCTGTGATGAATGAGAAAATCGAGCAGGGGCAGTTGCTCCAACGCAATTGTCTCGTTCATCCAAGAAAGAGCAGTAGTTAGAGCATGGAAAAATTACAGTACTGTACACGGAATGGTCTTATCTAACAAAAAAACTTTACGTAAAGAAAAATTAAACATTCTTTCGGCAGTAGAAGTGGGTGACAGCGTATCCATTCACAAATCCTCAACAAGAAACAGAAAATATGTTCTGATCTGTATTATATACAAGTTAAAGTAGCCAGGCACCATTTAAAAACTTGGAAGGAGCATGTGGATGTGGTACAAAGTAGAATTTACGGAACTCTTGTTTTCAGAGCATAATTTCCGGGGATATGGGACAGACCGGAAGCTGCGTGGCGAAGTGAGCACATTGTTGCCTGGTGAAGAGTGAGAGACTGGGAGCTGGACAGTTTGCTGCATACATAGAGCCATGACGCTGACCCTGACGGTGAATTCTGCTAGCCCTCCGCTTGGTGAGTGAGGGATGGAGATGGGTACCGAGTTGTTCTAATGCATTATTTTACCCGTTTGGCGTTACTTGTCAGTATAAAGTAAAGGGCCAAGTGTAAGAAGAGATGGGGGTTGGGTAATTTGGGTGCGTGGCTGATGCAAGAGCACAGAAATGTTAGAGTGGCAGGAGAGATGCGTTTTGTAAAAGGAGACAAGCATGACACAGTCATTGGGAAACTGTATTATGGAGTTTACTTTCTTGCTATTTTGGAGTTTACTTTCTTGCTATTTTATGTGGTATTTATTGGATTTGACTTTTCTTTAGTAAAAGGCTGACCACGTAAAGAACAATTTTAGATACATTTAAGGTGGTTAAGTTAAAAGAAATTAAAAAGCGAATTAACATTTAAAGATGTTTTTAGGACAAACATTCAAATTTGAATCGTAAACGGTCACCCACTAGCTGTGATGATAGAACTGTAAAGCCAACCTAATGGTATACAATTTTGATTTTACCTTTAAGCCATGGTTCACTTTTTCCCTTTCACTTTTTTATTACAGTCAGACCTTATAAGCCTATTGCATACATTTACTGTATTTCAGTCAGATTGTTCAATATCAAAGCCCATTTGGAAGTGCTTGCTACAAATGCGACTTCCATTAATTTTCAGAGAGCCCAGCAGCATCAGACTCAAGATAGGAGTGAACTTACTACAGGAGCATCACCTGTTGGTCAGAGATCTAAAAGTGAAAGAGTTTTGGTTCTCTCCAGGGCTTTTCAGTTAGATCTGAGTAGAGGCCAGAGTATGTAAATGATATTAGTCAAAGAGTCATGTTTTTTCCCTCTATTTTTAGTAACTGTTGTAACTGCAAAGGAATTAAAATAAGTGGAAATTGCAAAATTAGGTTTGGGTTTCAAAATAATTTTGTACATACACTGTCAGTATTTATCACTTTCTTACATATATTTCACTAATAAACACAAACAATTCACCCTGTTCATTATATCACACATCTGTAAACTGTTCATCTCTGTGTTCACACTACTGTATAAACACGCATAAATGGATTCTGATGGGGTCTTTCCTAAAATTGCTGGTCCCAGTAACAAAGGCACTTGTCGAGTCAGAAATCGAGGGAAACTCACGACACACCCGGCAGAACATTATGTTATTTAGCTTGTCATATTCCAGCCACAGAATTTCTTTTGTCCATGAAACCAAAAAGCTGCACTTTCTTTTTGCCTCATAGTCTGATTTGTCATAACTTTTCTGCTTTGTGGTAGGCTTTTCTTTGGCTGTCCCTTTTTCACCCTGACCTGTCTTATTTGGCTCAGCAGAACTAAAATACCTGTGTAAATCCATCTATTTTTACACACGCACACACATAACGGTCAGCGATTTTTTACAATTCTCTGCGCAATCAACCTGTATCACATGTTTAAGCTTGCTGCGGGAGATTTCACTTGTCACGTTTGAATAGTAAGCTAATGAGTGATAAGACGATGTCAGAGGAATTGATGCGCAATTAATCCGTCACTGACCAATCAGTACTGCCGCTCTCTATACACAGTTCGCGCGATCGCAAAGTGAAAGTGACAGTAAAAAACAAGCGCGAATTTAAACGCGATTTCAATATTTCACATATTGACAGTGGCTCATCGATGCCCGAAAATGACATAATTACCCAGCTACATTTGCGAAAGAATGCAAAAGCATTGACATATATTTTTCCTTCCTATGATAGCCCGACTGGCAGGGCTGAGATAGATTTTGGTAGCCCGACTGGAAGACACAAAAGCCCCGGGACGTCGGGCTAGCGATTTTGCGAGCCCTGAATTGTGACTCTCCATGGCCAGAAGAGTACCTGGTACTTGAGAATACCACTGTTCCATCCTTACAGAAAATGGCAAAGTCAAAGTTAGCGGAGTGTCTAGTGAAGACGGTCAATTGACTGTCTGAATATTCACCACTGAAGCAGCAACTGAGGTCTTGCCCTATCACAGTCACACTCCTGATGGATCAGATGCGTCTGTCACATTAGACCAGTTTCCTTTTAGAGGCTCTGTTGGGTGCATGTATAATGAAAAATGTTGGATTGGTGTGATTCGTGACAAGAGTGCAGTGGAATCAGACATCCTTATGTTTCATGCATCCAAATTGTCCTGCACAGTCTTTCCTTTGGCCACCTAGAGATGATATTTGTTGGGTACTATTATGGTGTGTCATTGCACTGCTTAGTGCACCTACAACGGTCAGTGGAAGGCAATGCCATCATGATCTTAATGACAAAGATGTCCTACACTTCGCTTCGATTGCAGTACCAAAATTTTAACATTTCATTATAACTAGCGTTGTACTTTATGATAAATCAAGCAGCTGTTGTTCATGTGTTGTACTTAATGTGCCTTTGGTGATTTATTTTTTTGCATTAATCCTATATCCAAGTTAGTGATGAAGAACTTGATGATTATCATTACTGACAAATGGTGAATTTAATATGTATAGAATGGAAAATACAAATGAAAGTTTTGCATATGAAAAGTAATACTTGGCTTTTTTTTGTTTTTTGTTTTTTTTTTTTTTTATAAAGAAGGGACCCTGCAGCAAAAATTATTGAAAAATGTCTGAAGATTCCCTCACTGCATTAAGCTGGTCTGAAAATTAGACCCAAAATGATTTTTTCACATTTGAGAGGTCTGCTGTTCAAACACTGATTCACTTTGTTTGTTTATAACCTTTTGAAAAGCCCTGTGTAGGTATCTAAACATGGAGAAAAGTTCAGCAGGCTGTATCATTTAGAAGTATGAAAAGCCAAAGAAGCAACATATTTGTTATTCCATTTTTGAAGGTCTGCTATTACCAAGTGGTGTCATCTGGAAGAAAAATTTAAAATTTGTTGTGTACTATACATATAACAGTGCCAGTATGCAAAATTTGAGCCTTCTAAGTGGTTTAGTACTCGAGATATGGTCTTGTGAAATTACTGAGAAAATAACAGTGTCAAATTTGACACCCCTCTTCTCTTACAAAATTGGCTCTATCTTGTAAAGTATTGATCTTGCATTAAAATAAACTTATAGGGTGTCTCCTGGATAACATGAGTACACCTGGTATTTTTTTTCAGAATTTTTTGAGACTGATGTGTGTGAGATTTCAGGAAAATCAGTTGAGTTGACATGGGTTGAATGACCCATCCCGAAGTAAAAATGTTTAAATACTGCCGAAATGTAATGTTCCTTCATCACCAATAATCTAGAGTGTCAGGAGTAATTTGTGACAGACGGGTATCAGCAAGAGTGAAAGGGAAGGTCTACAGGACAGCAGTGAGACCAGCTATGTTATATAGGTTAGAGAAGGTGGCACTGACCAGAAAGCAGGAGACGGAGCTGGAGGTAGCAGAGTTAAAGATGCTGAGATTCGCACTGGGTGTGACGAGGATGGATAGGATTAGAAATGAGTACATTAGAGGGTCAGCTCAAGTTGGACGGTTGGGAGACAGTCAGAGAGGCACGATTGTGTTGGTTTGGACATGTGCAGAGGAGAGATGCTGGGTATATTGGGAGAAGGATGCTAAGGATAGAGCTGCCAGGGAAGAGGAAAAGAGGAAGGCCTAAGCGAAGGGTTATGGATGTGGTGAGAAAGGACATGCAGGTGATGGGTGTAACAGAACAAGATGCAGAGGACAGAAAGATATGGAAGACGATGATCTGCTGTGGCAACCCCTAACGGGAGCAGCCAAAAGAAGATCACCAATAAGCTTTAGTTTATCAGCAAACACACAGCTTCGCACTAATTAATTTCCCCTTTGGCAAGAACCAATGAAAGGGTGTTTAAAAAAAATCTTCTGGAAGGCAAAATCTGGCCCAAGGTTGACTAACTGAGTAGAGCTGGTGTGCTCTGTCCATTTCAGAATAAATAGACTGGTTTCAAGGACTGACTTGTTACGTTTATCCCTATAAGTTCAAGATGCAAGACCCATCGCAGGTTGAAAATAAACAGAAACACTTATATCGGAGGCTAATTTACCATCTCCAGTTTCCATGATCTGCATATCTTTGAACTGTAGGGGAACTGTGGAAAAGTGTGTTTATGGGTCCGCATCAGTATGCTAGTTTTTAAAGTAGAAACAGTATGCTGGGCTCAGGGGGCTGTTGTATGTGTGCATGGTGTATCCGAGCAGTCATGGGATATTGAGATGAGGAGATAGGTTGGACATGAATGCACATGCATACGCCTGCAGCTCAGTCATTTTCCTCATTAGTGCCCTGGGATCTAAATTAAAATGCTTACGCTTGCTTGTGTGCAAAAGAGCCAAAGCAGGATAGACAGAGTGAGAACGAAAAACGTAAGAAAGGGTGTTAAGAGATTGGAATTTAAAAAGGAAAAACCAGAGAGGCAGGATCAGGGCTGAGCTTGTGCAGCAGAATAGAGACAAGCAGTCGGAATGCGGCTTTAGGTGGAGCGAGTGAATGTCACACTTCGGGCAGGGTCGCTCCTGCCGAGCACCCAAGGAGCAGGAGCGACTATCCTCTTTGAGCAACATCTGCAGACATCTGTTTGAATGAATGGCTCATGATGGCTTTTATGGACAAGATTAAACTTGCGTTTTAACCTTGGTGTTTTAACTTATTTTTGGGATTATTTATTTATTGGATTGTAACCTCCACATAAAACTGTTTTTATTATTTATTTATTTATTTGAAAGACTGCACTTTTCTTTGAACACTTTGAATTTTAATAAAAGCACTAAATACTTTGCACATTTCCTTTATGTGTGACCTCATTGCCCAGTCCATCTTGGTTTACATCTATGAATGTCCCAGGTTCAAGTGGGGTATGTCATCTGTGAGTATGAAGCTGGTCCATCTGGCAGAAACCTGCAAACTCCACAAAGGCAACACCCAGAACTTGAACCTCTGTCTCCTTGTTAGGAGGCAGCAGCACTAACACTGTACCACTGTGACACCTAGTTTTATTGTGATCTTGTATGTTATTACAACTGGTCAGTTGTAGTTGTATGTTTAAAATAGTCAGAATTATCTTCTATTCATGTTTTGTAATTGTGTATCCCAGTATAGGATAATTCTTTAGTCCCTCTCTTGCTTTTTTTAAAGCTTTTTGAAAAGTAAAGACTTGTATGCTCCATTAACTTAAATGCAATTGTTTTGCTGTTTTGTTTTGTGAGTGGAGATATAGTGTCTATATTGTAAGCTTGACCAGACATATACAAAGTGAAATCGTCCACATAATTCTGTCACAGTTGCACTTATACTGAAGTGCTCGGCAATTGATTTGCAGCATGGCATGTTTTTTATGTAGCTGTGTTTTTTGTTTTAAGGTGCCCTACTGACTGCAGAGCATGTTAAGTCAACTGTGAATGTGGCAATAGACCAAGGAAAAGAAACCAGTTTGAAAGTTGCAGAGTAAGTATGAAACCAACCAATGTTTCACCACTCCCACAGCAGAATCCTTATTTTGAACAGTCCTTCCTATTTAGAACTTTCTCAGGTTATTTCAGGTTTTGTTTTGCTGGAATACTTTAAGCTGTATTTGCAGTTGATATTGTAATATAATGTTGTTTTGTTATTATGAAGCAGCAAAACCACAGGGAATTTGTAATTTTCTCAACTAAAACCATACTGTTTATACACAGGTGTGAGTAAGTGGATGCTAACATTTTTGCCCTATTCTAGCTCAGCTTCTTCTCCAAGATTCTTAGCATATTTGATTATAGCAATCTGCATTTCCTGATGTAAGTACTTATATACATTTTATTTATTTACAGCAGTGTGTCTTTTAATGATGTGAACTCAATTGTACGATATTTGGCTCGATTGTCTCCTAGCCATGTCTTGTATGGCACCAACTTGTTGGAGCAAGCTGAGGTAAGCAACATTTGGTTATGTTCTTTTGTCCAATTTCATTCTTTTTCTGCCTTTAAAGTCAAATTTTTTTAGCAAATAGCTGTTTGTTCAATGAATCATTCACAACTGAGAAGCACAGCATCATTTTGTAGAGACAGTCGCACATTGTTGTGGTGAAAGCTTGTATTTCTCAGAGCACCTAAGAAGAACACTCTTGAATGATGTCATGGATTTACTCATGAGTGGAAGGTAAACATCCAGCCCTTTTTAGTTAGGGATGTGTTTACATTATTGATAAATTTTATAATCAACAGATGATGTCTATATAGAATTTTAAATATGAAATAGAAAAATTAACTTTATGGCTTTTGAAATGTTTGTGATTGCCTTATGTTGCATTTTGAAAGGTGCCACCTATGTGTTTGTCTGGTAAGAGGGTCCTCTCACTAGAGTGTTTCAATTGATCAAACATCTCCTTTATGTATGTATGTGTCATTAATTAGTAATCCTTCCACTTGCTTTCAAGTAGTAGCTGTGTTTTGAAATATGTTGGCTGTACTCTCTGCACACCACATCACATTTTGAAAGGAAATGTTGATAGGAGTCTTCTATTTGGCTGTCATTTTAGTTTTTGGTAAAGGTTTTTATTAACTAGTGTATGTTGGTAATGAAGAGCGTTTGTATCTTCTAGCTCTCTCCATGTTTACTTTAGTAATAAATTGGCATAAAATGTAAAAATAGATAAGTACAGCATCAAGTTTCCTTGGCTGTATTTATGAATTCTTATGTTAGATGGTACATCGTTGTTAATTATGTTTAAAAAAAAAAAACAAAAAAAAAACACATTCGTGCTTTGTAGTGTGAAGTAAATTACAGTATGTGTCATCTTATTGACTGTGTCGGCAGGAAGTAGTGAGATTTTTTTTTTATTGTTTAATATAGATGTTTGTACACTGTTGTATTTTGTGATTTTTTTTTTTTTTTGGGTAGATTTGGGTCAGGTTGTTTAGGTTAATCAGGTGATGTTTGTGCAGCGTGGTCTTCAATAGTGCCACGGATTTTCATTGGGGTTGAGATCAGGCAATTGCAGGACATGTATCTTTTTGTCCGTAAACTACTCTAAATTTAATTTGGTGTTAATTTTGGGATCCTTGAATGAATGTCATGATACCAGAGTTTTTGTATTCGATTCAAATACCAGTTAAATTTCATAATACTTTATACCTATTTGATACCATGGCAAAAAGAGAAAACAGCAGCTTTAAAATAGAGCTATATGATTCAAGGAATTGCCCAGCTATCACTGAAGTAAACTTTTATATTGGCTTATTTCAAATTACATTGCAAGACTTTAATTTAATTTATCATAGACATGGGAATCACTCCTGAGTAAATACAAATTGTGGGGATTTTAATATAGGGCTTATAAAGAATATCATCATGGATTACCTGATATTTCTTGCCATGTGCTCATTCAATTTTTTCTCTGACATTTTCTCTCCTGTAACTGAAAAATTACAGAGAACTGTAAAATGTATTTGTATAATAGTTTACTTTTGCATATGAAGTTTAGTCATTGAAAATATATCTGCCAAATTTCCTTGGTACCTGTTTGTGTTTTGGGAAATGATTTTCCAGGCTGTTGCTTTAACACTTCTCTCTCTTATTTTTGCTGGAACAAATTTCTGGAATTGACACAATGAAAATTGAGAAAAGTAAAATGATAGAAAAAGTAACATAACAATAACTTCTGCAGATCATTTATGATCATTAAAATGCATGTAAATGGCTTCTGCTTAACCAAGTTTAGCTGGCTTTCTGATCCTTGGTTTTACAGGCCATAGTCTTAAATGCTGCATAATGATCTCATTTTTTTTTCCAATGAAATTAATCTAACCATAACTGAAAGAATGAAATTTTAGAAAATCATAAAAGCATACAATGATAAAGTGGTAGGTTTTTTTTAATGAACAAGAACATTTCTGCCTTGCTGCAGGAAATTCTGTTTCTGTGCCTTTTTGTTGACCACATTAGAAGTTGCACTGTACAATCTCTGACTGTCCGCACTAGTGCACATGTATTCTTTTGCATTGTAGTATTTTATTTACCAGACAGTATTATTCAAAGCAATCTGTAAAATGAGTTTCATTGTTTACTAGACAGTTGCAAAGTTAACATGTACCAAACGAACTTTTAAAGGATATAAGCATATATATATATATATATAATTCACTAAGTCCATGGCAAGCAAGACACACGCAAGACCGAACCCCGCCCACCAACAATTCACCAAGCAGCCGACCGTGGCACATGCACTACAGAGCCAACAATTCATGTGAGAGCGAAAGCATTTGCCAGGAATGTTTTCATTAATCAAGAAAGAAAGTCGGAGGTTCGAAGATGATCACATACCGTCGTAGTTCCGACCATAAACGATGCCGACTGGCGATCCGGCGGCGCTATTCCCATGACCTGCCGGGCAGCCATTACTCCCACTGGCATGCCTCCGCATAAAGTCAAACTTAAAATTTGTTCAGTCGTCATGCTTCTCAGAAACCTCATGCCAGCAAGAAGTCTGTAAAGACGCTAGACTGACTGTTCTCAGCATTCACCGCAATGTACTGAAGTGTAAAACAATCGCAGCTCCTACCTCACAAACTGTCCATATTCCCCAGATTTCCCTGACCCCATCAGATTCAAATTTGCCTTTTACATGCAGACAATTTCCTGTTAGATTGGCCTTTGCAATGACAATTAATAAGGCACAGGGCCAAACTTTCAAAAAGATATGCCTGTATCTGCCAAAACCAGATTTCAGTCACGGAGAATTGTATGTTGCTCTCTCCAGAGTTCCATCTTTTCATTCACTTAAGGCACACCGGCACGTGTGCGAGAGAGACAGACGCACACACACAGGCGCGCGACAGAGAGAGAGAGACACACACACACACACACACACACACAGGCGCGAGAGAGAGAGAGAATCCCTGACCCCATCAGATTCAAATTTGCCTTTTACGTTTACACACACACAATTTCCTGTTAGATTGGCCTTTGCAATGACAATTAATAAGGCACAGGGACACACTTTCAAAACGATATGCCTGTATCTGCCAAACCCAGTTTTCAGTCACGGACAATTGTATGTTGCTCTCTCCAGAGTTCCATCTTTTCATTCAATTATAGTCATATCCTCAAACCCACCCCATTTGGACAACTGTGTCTTTCAGGAAGTGTTCACCCATCAATACATAATTATGCGGCGTATGCTACGCCGCGGGTTGACTAGTAGGTTATAATTAGCTTAGTTGTTAGATGAATAAAGGGAATTGCTTAACTCGTGGAATGCAGAGTGATTAAGTAATGATCTAATAACATTATAGGTTAACATTTTAGAAACATGTAGTGGCTGATCCTAAGTGTTATGTTCAAAATCAGATCTGAAAAATTCCACAGTATTGCACAGCACACCTTAAGTAACACAATGATGAAATAAATGCAAGGTAAAACCAACTTTTTACATTCGATTTTTTTTTTTGCCATCCAAGATTATTTTTTAATAAATTTGAGTTATATTAGTACCAGTAATGGCGCACTGCACAATAACGTGCAGTGAATACACTTGACTTGAACATTCATAGTTTTCATACTCTTTCTTTGTACGTTTTAGCATTTGTTTGCTCAGTGGTTGGTGCGCTTGCTGCTTCCTGAGCAGCTCTTCTTTACTCCACCCTAATGGCTTGCTTCTTCACTTCTTTCATCAGCATCTTTTCGTATTAAAACTGTTTAAGTCAGTGTTTGTGTTGCAATTACTTAGGCACGTTTATTTTTTTAATTTTCAGTTAAACTGGCTGTAAGAGCCATTTTCCTTGTTCTATAAGATTCATGAATGTTTATTAGATGACAATGCATAAACTATGGAAGGTTTCTATAACCCCCGTGAATAGAATCGTTTTGGTATGTTAATGCCATTTCTAATAGCTTGGAGTAAACATTATTCTTCAGTTAGTTAGTGTCAGCCTTGCCTTGTATAAGGTGTAGAGGCATACGGTTTTTAACCGTGACCGCACGTTATCGTGCCTGGGCACTTGGCTATGTGCCAACCGGCTTACGAGCCTTTAAGTAGAAAAGAACAAATTAAGAAACTTTAAGTAGGAAAGAAGAAATTAAGAACCTTTAAGTATAAAAATACTAAAGTCTTTCAAGAAAAGCTAAGTTTATAGAAGATTCATTTTTCCCTTTTTTTTTTTTTTTTTTTTTTTTTTTTTTTTTGCCTTTTATTCTACGTGTGTAACTATTTTTTTTTTTTTTTTATTCTTGTTTGGATTATTCGCTTTTAACTTTCACTAAAAAACCTTTAAAATGAACTCTTGGACTCTGTGAATTCTTTTGACAAGCGTCTTACCCGTGCCTGATGACACCTTATATTTTTGCAGCTACACTGGCACTTAAGGGGAAGTGACGGCGAAGGTGGTAGGGAATGAGAATAGTGCTGTATGCATGTGCTGCACAGTTTGCTTTTGCTTGAACTAAAATACTTTCTTGAAGAATTGGACAATGAAAATTTTTATTAACTGAAAGCCAGTGGGCACAAGTAAAAGAACTAGAAGTCTACTTTCTTACTCCTTTACTGTCACCAAGAGGTTGCAATATGAAGATTTAACACCCGGTAAATTTTTCTTGAGATGGAAGAGCTTGATATATTGCCTGAACAAAAGTGGAGGGTTAATAGCTGATGGCATTGTATCCTCAATGAAGAAAAGAGAGTCTGTTACTGGATAATCAAATCTTGTTAGCTGCTGTTTATGTTGATCCAATGAGCCGAATTTTGTTGAGCAGTGACCAGATTGCCAATGGGGAAAAAAGGTACTCTGTGATGTAGCAGTTTGCATGAAGGGATTACTACTACCTGAAACATCACTGGATGAAGCTATAACCACTGGTAACTCAGGATCATCCTCTTCAAAAGAAGAATTAGACTTTGATTCCTACTTGGACAAAATGGAAGTTTTAAAAGCAAAGCAACATTGCCTATGCATGAAAGATAAATGACCAGTAAATGTCCAAATAAACAGATTCCATCAGGAGTTTTTTTTTTTAAAGAATTAAAAGAATTTTAAAAATGTGATCATCGAAACTGACTGTAGAAGAAGCCATCCTTGTTGGTCCAGAGATTATTAGTGATGTGGCCAGAACTGTGACAGCAATGCCACCCACCCAAGTCAGTGTTGAACGACTATTTTCAGCTCTAAAAATAATCAAGTCAGATTTAAGAGATTTTATGAAAGAGGATCTGACAGAAGCAATTCTGTTTCATAGAACATTGCATTGAGTTAATTTTGGATTGCATTTAACAGCTATTCTACTCTACAACTATATTCCATGTTTAATATATAAACTGTTTTAGGTTTTCCAGGTTTTGTTTTTGTTTTTTGTTCATGTAGTTAAGCTTTGTTTTTGTTTAAAAACTACCGAAGAATGTGGTTTATATTTTTTGAACTCGTAAAGTTCCTGATTTTTGTGCATGCTACTACTTACCACTTGATAAAAACAATAAGTAAAACCTTATTGTTTTCATTCTTTTATCTTTTGTTTAACTGACCAATACGGTAGAGTGTCAGCTTCCTAGCCAGTAGTTCTGTGGTTAAATGATGTATATGTTGCCGGTCTTCAATCAACATGGAAAATACATTAGCACATTAAATTCAGAGGAGTCAGGGAGTCGGAGTCAGAAGTACCGGAAACTAAGGCGTTTTAAGTCGAAAAATTAATCTACCGACTCCACAGCCCTGGTTTGAAGTGATCTGGTAACAGTGACGTTCAATACTTCATGGTGATCCCCACTCCCATCAATGTCATATACTAATATACACACGCTCTGACCTCCAAAGGATAAAATGGTAATTTGGTTCTACTTGAAACACTGCTGTGGGCAAATAGGAATTTATAGAGCTATGTAGATGAGATAATAAATCTGAAATAAACTGATTATTCTATACAAGTATACCAAAACAGTCAGTGCCTTTTTTTTTTAAAGCTGGAGCCAACTGTGCCATTATCCTTCTGAATTCATATTGTACATTGCAAGTTTGCAATACCAATCAACACTCTGTGTTATGCACTTATTTGCAGATTGTTGTTTGCATGCAAGATAACAAATGACAAAATATGTGCTATAGACAAGCCACGATAAAACAATGAAGTATGAATTTTTTTTTTTTTTTTTTTTTTTTTTTTTTGTAACACATGCCAAGTTGCTTTTTTTTTTTTTTGAGGATGGTAAAGAACAACTGAGAATGCAGTGTTTGAGTGAGTAAAAGTATCATATAGTAACTTCTAGTTTCCGGTTGATAGATATTTATTCAAATCCATTTTATGAGATCTAATTTTACAGTTTTATACCAATACAGCATTGCAATTTGCCACCAATTTAAAAAAAAAAAAAAAAAAAAACTTTGAAGGAATCATCTTTCAATCATCGTAATAACATTACTGAATATTTGTGGGTAAATCAACTAATTATTCGTAATCCTCAAGCATCTTTCCATGCAGGAACAACCCCCCTATGATAGCATCATACATCCTTGATATTTTAAAATGATACGACAATGTGAGCTTTTAAGACATTGCATGTCTCTAATGACTAAATTAGTGCAACCTTTCCATATAGGCCTATGTTCTTCAGAACTCTTAAGATGGTTGACTGGTCCACCTTTATTCCACACTCTGCTTTCGAACTCTGTATCACCTTCAGACTGATTGTCTTCTCAGTAGCCTCTCATATAAGTTTTTAAGAGTTTTGAGGAATAATAATTTCATATTCTGAACATTTTAATAGGAATTGAAATTAACTTTTGAAAGTTATATAAACTGCATAATGTGTTAGGCTTTTTAATAGATAGATAGATACTTTATTAATCCCAGGGGGAAATTCACATACTCCAGCAGCAAAAAATATTAAATTAAAGAGTAATAAAAAATGCAGGTAAAAAACAGACAATAACTTGAATAATGTTCAACGTTTACCCCCTCTGGTGGAGTTGAAGAGTCGCATAGTTTGGGGGAGGAATGATCTTCTCAGTCTGTCAGTGGAGCAGGACAGTGACAGCAGTCAATGATTGTATGCCTGTCAGAAATATTTTATGTTTCTATATTGGGTTTGTTGTTAACAGCTTTTCTGCTTTTTTACTTTCTAAACATGGGTATCATTGTGCTTGTTACAAGTACTCTCATTCACCTGTTAATTTTGTTTCTGAAGATTGACCATTGGTTGGAGTTTAGTAGCAGACATCTGTCAGGCCAGTTGGGATCAGCTCTGCAGGAACTGAACAGTGCTCTATCTCTCCGGACATTTCTAGTTGGAAATTCCATCTCTCTGGCTGACTTCTGTGTGTGGTCATCTCTCAAAGGTGAACTTTTAAGGAAGCCGTATCAAAATGGCTTTTACTTTTTTGTTTTCTTACCTTTTAAGATGTATTAAGTATTGACAACTAATACATTTCTCAAGTAATGGTCAGAGCATACTCCTAGAATTTCAGTTGATGCCAGTTGAAGTTACTATCAGATTCTAAGGTTGCATTATTAATGGCAATCAATAACTTAAAAGGTTGATGGTGTTGTAGTGCTTTAGTGCCTGCCTTTTTAAAAAAACAAAAAAAAATAGTAATTTCTTAATATTCTGTTCATGTTGAGTAGCTGAACTTTGAGAATGCCTCTTTGATCTTATTAAAGATGTTCCAACACTCCTCATTTACAACTTTTGTTATTCTCAACAGTAAATAGCACCTGGCAAAAATATTTCTCAGAGGGTCAGGCTCCTTGCCACATTAAACGCTGGTTCAGCTTTCTAAGTAATCATGAAGTCTTCAAATCCGTTGGTGGCAAATGGACCTGTGCATCAGTTCAACCACAGAGCAAACTAGTAAGTAACTCTTATCTCGCATTTACAGACAGTTTTTAGTGTGAGGGGCTCAATGGTAGAATATCATAATGCAGACTGATAGTGAAAGAACAGACTGCAGAAACATGTTTTTTCTTGATTCTCACGACATATATTTTTTTAAATGTATGTTTTCTCTGGAGTGGCAAAGTGTATAGGACTGCTGACTCACATATGCAGTGTCCCGAGTTTAGTTTCCATACCTGGTTGTTTTCTATAAGGGTTTTTCCTTTTGCTCCCACATCACCAGAGGCATACAAGTTTGGTTAGTTGGCAATTCTAAAGTGTCCCTATTTTTAGTGAGTGAGTGTGTTTGTGTGTACAGTGTATGTGTTTTTAAGTCCTGTGATGGACTTAGCACCCTGTCCATGTTCCCAGAACTCCCAGATCTGCATGTGCCTTGTTCTGCCATAAACTTTGTTTATTGTGCTGTGGAAAGTTATTTACTTGTAAAAGATTAATGTTTTATGTTTTAATTACAGTGGTTAAAGATAACTGGAATGAGTCTTTGCACATTGAGGAAATATAAAGGTCGATTACACATCTTGAACTGAAATAGAGGAGTACCAGCAAGCCTGCGATTCTCAAAAGAATCGCAAATCCAAGAATGGCAATCACTTTCTGTTCCCTCCGATACTTGGAGGGATGAAATATGGAGGGTGTGTGCGTCCTGGGAAAGTTCATTTAATTAAATAAACATATTTGTACTAAAGCAGTTTCTTTTTGGAGCTGTGACTCATCTGGGTGCCTTCGTTTATTGTTTTTATCCATGCACTCTCTTTTTTTGTTTTTCTATGGCTGTGTCGTCCGGTGAGGTGGTGTGGGCGCTCGCGTCCGGGCGGCTGTACAACCTGGCGTGCACGCTTTATCTCTAGTTTAGTTCAGGGTCGTAACCATGGTAAAGTTTTGATTTAATTAAATAAACATATTTGTACTAAAGCGGTTTCTTTGTGTGGGCGCCTTCGTTCATTGTTTTTATCCATACGGGCTCGTTTACAGGTCGTAGCCATACGGGCTCGTGTTTGTATTACTAATCGTTGAGCTCCTTCCATTTGGAGCCGTGACTCCTAGCCTCCATGTATTGTTTTTATCCATGCGGTCTCATCTTTGTTGTTCTGTGGCTGTGTCGTTAGGTAGAAGTTGTTTACTGTTGGGAAGCATACTCCAACTTACACACACTGACTGCTGGCACAGTGGATTAGAGCAGGTGTAGTTTACAGGTTGTGGTGTTTGGGCGCCACCTACTGACTCCGGGAAGCCACTGCGTTTGACTCTGGGGTGCCGCGGCGCAGTGCGCATGCTCTTCGGTGCGTCCGCCGTGCATAAATTAAACTGTCGTTTAGTAATATAGATGGACCACTATTGACCTGCATTTGTTCTTTCTTCAGACAACAGACAAGAAGCAGGATGTTGGGAAATTTGTTGAACTTCCTGGAGCTGAGATGGGAAAAGTAGTAGTAAGGTTCCCCCCTGAGGCTAGTGGGTGAGTTACTGCTACAGATTTTTTTTGGCGGCTGGTGATTATATAATCTGTTAATATAACACAACTGTAAGTAGCACCCAGGTTTACGAGTGTTGTGTGGGATTTCCAAGATTTTCTGCTTGCTCCTCGTATTTCTTTCCTGCTACTTTGTGTGCTTCTTAACATCCTTAATGTTATTTATTATCATTTACAAACAATTGTGTTTTTCTTCTAACCAATTATTTCTCCAAATAGGAAATTTGTATACAGTATATACTCATCTAATTATTTTTCACTTTATCTTTTCTATTTTTGCATTGTGACCCATCACAACTGAAAAGAGCAACAGCTTGTGGCCTGATACCTCAGCTCATTTCTAGTTTTTCTCCTCAAAACTAAGTAACCAGTGCTTTTCTGCAGTGCTTAATATTAATAATTTTGGCAAATTAACATGTGTTGTCAAATGGGAATGTAGTGGTCATGTTTAATTTACCCTTTGGAAGATGAAATGTCAATTGTTTTTGTCCCACTGTTAACACTAGAATTACCAACGCCTATGAAAAAACTCGTAAATCCAGCCCACCTTAAATTCCTTGCACTTCTCCATCAGTGTCTTTTGTCTTGTAAATGTGCTAAACAAGGCAAGCAGCCTACTATTCCATACCCCCCACTACCGCAGAACGGCCACAAATTTCTCCCTGTTCCAGTCTTCATTATCTGGGAGTGAAGTTCTGGAGTTCTAGAATGGAAATAATAGATTGTTATTTGGAACACATGCAGTTCATGTGTGTTCCGTTTCTATAATAATCTTTGTAAACACATCGTTAAAACAAACGTTTTCCATATTTTAGTAATAAATGACAAAATGTAGACATAAACCATATAATGTGTAAAGCCTGAAGTGCAAAGATCAAATAAACACTTTTCACACATATAATCTTATAATCAAGAGTCCCCCGGTTCAGTCCTGACTGCCTCGTATATTTACTGTTTATACAATACACACATTTTTGATTTGCATCTGTAACACCTGCTGTAAAGTTACCGTTTTTTTTCCCCCCACTTTTGTTCTTTGTCACGATACATACTACCGCAACCTCCCCAAAGGGTATCTGACACTGTTAATGTTTATCTGAAACTGGGAATAACTGTAGATGTGAGTGGTGTTTTGAGACAAACAAACTGGAAATTCTCTGATCTGGATGGATAAAAGCTGACACACAAACGCTGGTGAATCTGCCTTCTTCCTATCTCATTGTCACTTGAACTTTTTTATTCAATTTTATTGAGTGTTCCTGCTTATGCTGAATTAGTATGCGCCTTATGGTCCATGATGTCAAAGCCGCACCGACATTAAACAGAGACATAGGTATATTTGATATTTGGAATTATTTATTGTATGACCTGTATAGTCCATTTCGGAAAACCTTGTGGCATGGATGCAACATTATTCATATTCATTAGTGTACCTTCTTGCACTTGTAATCGGTGAACGCGTCCCCTCCCCCTGATCTTTTCCCAGTGGACCCCGTATATGACTTGCACAGTAAATGTGCGTTGATTGCCGCCAGGTCATGCTTGTTATAGCACAAGCAACCGGCCACCTGCGTGCTCCTGCATACACTGAATAAGTTCACGCCTTCTGGTGCATGCTGTCAGTGCAGCACCGGGGAAAAAAAGAAAGAGACAAATATATGTGACATTTTGAAGAAATCTTTGTATGACCTGAATAGTGCCAAAAAGAAAACATCATCACACTACTGCAATATTATTTGAAAACGAACACCGTCAGATCGGGTGTAAATTTATGCTGGTGCTGTTAGTTAGTGTCAGATCAAGAGGGGAGGGAGAGCGTGAATGTGACTGAGAGAATAAAAGTGAAAAAAGCTAACTTTTACAAGTAACATAAATTTACACCCGATCTGTTCATTTTCAAATGAAAATGATAAAGTATACATCTTAGTATTTAAATTGTTCAGAGAGCTGTAACATGAACGTAATGAACGAGAAAGCACGTTCAAGAAGCAAGTAGTGATTTACACACACAGAGTACATATAAGAACATATAGAATATGAAGTATTTAATGTGCTACTTTAGTTACAATGGAATTCAAGAAACTAGTTAATTAAACAATTTTAAGCTGAAGTTTATGATGTTCTACTTTTAATGACAAAAGTACGTGATTAAACTGGAAATTTCGAGATTAAAGTTGATATTTGGACATTTTTTCAGCTGTGTCCCTATTTTGCTTTTCTTTTCTCTGTACCCTAATACACTTCCATATGACACTCAGACGGTGGGCTCGCCTTTTCACGGCGACTTTGATATCTGACCACTTCTTACAAACGATCAGAGTAGACAAAACAGCTTCAGTCAAGAGGTTTTTCACTTTTTTGACGTAGATCACATTACAAGCAAGCCATATATTATAGTTGTGTCATCATTTTTGAAAATCATGTTTACAATTTGGAGAGAATATTCAAGTATTCATTTTTGATTATTGAAAACACCATTTCATTGTGGATGGTAGTCAAACATTAATTTTTAAAAAGTGTCAACTAGGTTTCCAGATCATTAACCTTGATACATATCGCCTTTTCATTTTTCTTGTGTCTTTGAACAAACGATCTTCTACTGCCAAGTAATGTTGTAATGCATGTCCTTCTCCAGGCTAAGTGCACAATTTAAAACAATCAGTTTTTATTATATTATTTATATAAAAATTTTTAGTAGATAACTTCATCAAATTTCTGAGGCCCAAAATTTAAGATTGTTTTAAGAACATTTTACTGCTGTTATGTCTGGTGTTAAAATGCACTTTCTGTGTTATTTGGCAGCTACCTGCACATTGGTCATGCTAAAGCAGCTCTTCTGAACCAACACTATCAGGTGCAATTCAAAGGCAAGCTGATAATGCGTTTTGATGATACCAACCCTGAAAAAGAAAAAGAAGACTTTGAAAAGGTCAGTTGCTTAATGTAATGTGTTTTTTTACTGTTAATAATATTTCCTCCTGTATTCTCTAATGCGGGGGTGTCAAACTTTGATCCCATAGGGTTGAAGTGGCTTCAAGTTTTTGTTTTCCAGCTATTTTTTTAAATTAATAAAAAATAAAAATACCTTCTAATGGAACAGCCATCATTTGCCTTGATTGCAGTATGCTTCCCTTTTAAGATTCAGATTTTTTTCCCTCCTTAACCAGCAGACAAGCAATAAGGTAGAGCCAACAGGTGACCAGCTAATGAGATTTGTGTTTGTTTGTCCATTGTACATATCTGTTTCATTGAAATATTTGGAAAGGAAAAAGATGTCTCTTGTTCACCAAACATTTGGATGGTGCACTTACAAAAAAAAAAAAAAAAATCTGATTAAGAAATTGGGTGGAGTTAGCATTTTGGTCCTCTAGGAACTAAGCTTGTTTTAGCTGCTCATCTGTTGGGTCACTTTCCATCCTTAAACATTGTTTTGGCTGCTGGTTAAGGAAAAAATAATCAAATAGGTCTGAATCTTACAAAGAAGGTCAGTTTAAATTGAGGCAGAAGTGTGATTCAGATATACCTGGAAAGAAAACTTCCAGGAGTTTTTTCACCCTGGTGTAGTGATACTATTTCAGGACAGGAGTTATTTTTGTTAATATGTTGCAAACGCAGTTCCAAATCACTTGGTATATTATATTTTTGGCTGTAACACAGTTTTTTTTATTTATTTTTATTTTTTTTTGAAACCCGTAGCTTTTAAAATTTGGTTTGCAAAATTGGCAGCCTTTGCTTAACTCTATCATTTGTTCAGATTTAACAATTATCTCCACTCTAGCATTTGCCAGTATCATATTCACATATGCAGGAAGGTCTCTTACCTTCTTACCTGTAAACACTGCAATTAATCCACTATGCAAGATCCCTTGAATCTGGTATAAACTTGTGTATCAAGAGGCTAAAGACTTTCTGACACATAAAAAGCCTAGTTAAATATGCTGCTTGAGTCTCTTCTGGTTTGTTTATTAACATTAACATCATCTGATTTTACATAAATTTGTAATTAGATTTTGTTTTATTTATCTTGAAATTTTGTTTTATTCACAAATCATCAACCAACACATTAAGCATATAGGAAAAAATGTGCCAAATTATTATACATAATAAGAAAAAAAACCTATGAGTATGTGTATTCCACTTAAGGATTTTGGGTAATTAATAATAATAATAATAATAATAATAATAATAATTCTTTGCATTTATATAGCGCTTTTCTCACTACTCAAAGCGCTTAGCAATTGCAGGTTAAGGGCCTTGCTCAAGGACCCAACAGAGCAGATTCCCTTTTGGAACTTTATGAGATTCGAACCGGCAACCATCCGATTGCCAATGCCGATGCCTAGCCTCAGAGCCACCTAAAGTCTCTAGAACAAAACTAGAAATTCTGAATAAATTAATATATCATGAGTCGTAATGGGTATGGTAGAACTGTCAGTCAGTAACTGAAGATAAAATGTTTCATATTTTAAAATGAGTATACATACAGGGTGCGGTATAAAGATCTCCCACATTACGAGGGAGAACTGTGTGGGCTGTAGTTTGGGTAGAGCAGTGGGCTAGGTCTCATTCCGTAGGTTGGGTTCTACCGTTTTCAGTAACCATCATGAGTTGGACCAGTGAACATTGGAGCTTTGATGTTCAAGTGTATTATGAGAACAACCGTTCTGTAATAGCGATGCAGAGAGTGTTCCGTACATGCTTTGCGCTCGGTCGAAATGCATCTGTACCAGATAGGAAGAAGATTTTGCTATGGATTTCTAAACTTCAGGCAACTGGGTCCACACTGAAAAGAAAATCACCTGGCAGACGTAGGACAGAACATGTGTGGTTTCAACAGGACTGGGCCACAGCTCACACACCATGGTGTTCGCTCAGGTTGTTGAGGGAAATGTTCCCTGGGCATTTGATCTCTTTAAGGGGAGATGTGGGGTGGCCGGCACGGTCACCAGATTTAAGCCCATGTGACTTTTTCCTTTGGGAATACATAAAGAAAAAGGTTTTTCAAACATCATTCTCGATCTCTTGAGGATTTGAAGGAACGGATAGGACAGGGAATCAATGCCATTCCGCCTGAGATGACCCGGAGAGTGAAGGAGGACTTCCGGGAACATCATCAGCAATGTGTTGCCAATGATGGCCGCCATTTGTCTGATATGACTTTTAAAACCCATTAAAACAAAACTGTTTTTTACGTATTTTTCAGAAATATATACGATTTGTTTTAGATAGCTTTGTTCATTTTTTATACCCCTTCAAAATGTGGGAGATCTTTATGCCCCACCCTGTATTTAGATATACAAAGTTTTTTTATTTTTTTATTTTGTTATTCTGTAGGGACACTCTTACATGATTTATTGTTACTTGTATTGGTCTAATAACAGTCCCTACGCACTTGTACTCATAATAGTTCTGTCTTATAGCTTTTACTCTTTACCAAATGAGTACCGTACTCAAAAATCAGGCAGCAGAAAATTTAAAGATGAGACTAGGCATAAAATACAAAACATAGCAAAATTTGTAAGTTAACTGTAATCCTCTTATACAAAGTCGTGAAGGGAATTGCATTTCCCTGTGAAGTTGCAGATAATGCATCAAAAAACCTAACTGTGGTAAGTAGCGTACACCACAGACGGATGGACCACGTCACAAAGAGAGAGAAGAATTCCTCCACTTGAACCTGGAGCAGCAACAAAACCAAGGACTCCATGTAACATCGGATATCATCTTCAAACACTTGGTGTTGTAAAACTATTTATCTGTGTCAGGATAAATTACAACTCTACCCAGTAAACAGCCAGCTTCTTTTGTGTTATGTTTGTCTGTCTAGTCATTCTTGAATCTTATATGTCAATGTACAATATATGCAATTATTGTATTGTACTTATCAAAAATTGTAATACTCTATTCCTTAAAACAAGGATTTATTATTACCATGCCTATAATTGAACCAGCTCTCTTAGGCCTTCAGAAAGAAGGGTATAGAAGCCTATGAATTTGAGAAAGGATTTAAACATATCTTCAAATGATAGGAAATTAACCTTTCCACTGTTGAGAAAACCAACTACAAGTGCGGAAGATTTCAAACAGTTACCAGCTTATCTAGTCCAGGCCACCCCAGCAAGTTCATTCCAGGAGGAGAATGAAAGAGGCTGAAAAGTCTCTTGAGAATCACAGAATTTCATTACAGGGCCTACTGGTAGCTCTTGCCACTGTTGCATCAACACTTAGACTCAAAGGGCCAAACTGTGGTCATTACTTATTTTTAATCTTAAATGCCTTGCAAGAAAGCTGCCAGGCACTTGTATTCACAGCAGGAGGGGCTTGAGATTCCCATACTTATCGGGAAGAGTCCACGTGACTTCTGCCAAGAGCCAGCAGTTGTAAAAACTGCTGTGACGTATAGCAGTGCACCTTTGCAGTTCTGTTATTCAGTTTAGCTGGGGTGCTTTTGAGGGAAGACAGCCTGTTTAATGCACTACGCACAAAGTTTTAAGTGGGAAGAGTGTTTGTATGCAGTGAGATTCGGGCGCTGAACAAGGAAAGTGACGCATTATTGGGGCTCTTTTGGTCTTGCAAATATTGATTGAAGTGAGTCTGTACCACAGGTGCTTCGATATCATCTATACTAATAAAAGGCAAAGCCCTCACTGACCCACTCATCACTAATTCTACAACTTCCCGTGTAGGTAGAAGGCTGAAATTTGGCAGGCTTATTCCTTACAGCTTACTTACAAAAGTTAAGCAGGTTTCGTTTCGAAATTCTACGCGTAACGGTCGACAACGTCCGCCATGTTAAACTTTCTTATTTATGGCCCCATCTTCACGAAATTTGGTAGGCGGCTTCCCTGCACTAACCGAAACCAATGTATGTACTTATTTCGGTGGTATGACGCCACTGTCGGCCACCATATTGAACTTTCCAACGGTCTTTGTTACTTATGGGCCCATCTTCAAGAAATTTGGTACGCGAGTTCCCAGCGCTAACTGAATCCTACTTACATACATACAGTGGGTACGGAAAGTATTCAGACCCCCTTCAATTTTTCACTCTTTGTTATATTGCAGCCATTTGCTAAAATCATTTAAATTAATTTTTTTCCTCATTAATGTACACACAGCACCCCATATTGACAGACAAAAAAAAGAATTTTTGAAATTGTTGCAGATTTATTAAAAAAGAAAAACTGAAATATCACATGGTCCTAAATATTCAGACCCTTTGCTGTGACACTCATATATTTAACTCAGGTGCTTTCCATTTCTTCTGATCATCCTTGAGATCACCTTCATTTGAGTCCAGCTGTGTTTGATTATACTGATTGGACTTGATTAGGAAAGCCACACACCTGTCTATATAAGACCTTACAGCTCACAATGCATGTCAGAGCAAATGAGAATCATGAGGTCAAAGGAACTGCCTGAAGAGCTCAGAGACAGAATTGTGGCAAGGCACAGATCTGGCCAAGGTTACAAAAAAATTTCTGCTGCACTTAAGGTTCCCAAGAG
Organism: Erpetoichthys calabaricus; assembly: GCF_900747795.2. NCBI lineage: Eukaryota > Metazoa > Chordata > Cladistia > Polypteriformes > Polypteridae > Erpetoichthys > Erpetoichthys calabaricus. The sequence continues at coordinate 128,890,867 of NC_041396.2, read as the reverse complement.
CACAGTGGCCTCCATAATCCTTAAATGGAAGACATTTGGGACGACCAGAACCCTTCCTAGAGCTGGCCATCTGGCCAAGCTGAGCTACTGGGGGAGAAGAGCCTTGGTGAGAGAGGTAAAGAAGAACCCAAAGATCACTTTGGCTGAGCTCCAGAGATGCAGTCAGGAGATGGGAGAAAGTTGTAGAAAGTCAACCATCACTGCAGCCCTCCACCAGTCAGGGCTTTATGGCAGAGTGGCCTGTCGGAAGCCTCTCCTCAGTGCAAGACACATGATAGCCCACATGGAGTTTGCTGAAAGACACCTGAAGGACTCTGAGATGGTGAGAAATAAGATTCTCTGGTTAGATGAGACCAAGATAGAACTTTTTGGCCTTAATTCTAAGCAGTATGTGTGGAGACAACCAGGCACTGCTCATCACTTGTCCAATACAGTCCCCACAGTGAAGCATGGCGGTGTCAGCATCATGCTGTGGGGGTGTTTCTCAGCTGCAGGGACAGGACGACTGGTTGCAATCGAGGGAAAGATGAATGCGGCCAAGTACAGGGATATCCTGGACAAAAACCTTCTCCAGAGTGCTAAGGACCTCAGACTGGGCCGAAGGTTTACCTTCCAACAAGACAATGACCCTAAGCACACAGCTAAAATAACGAAGGAGTGGCTTCACAACAACTCTGTGACTGTTCTTGAATGGCCCAGCCAGAGCCCTGACTTAAACCCAATTGAGCATCTCTGGAGAGACCTAAAAATGGTTGTCCACCAACGTTTACCATCCAACCTGACAGAACTGGAGAGGATCTGCAAGGAGGAATGGCAGAGGATCCCCAATATCCAGGTGTGAAAAACTTGTTGCATCTTTCCCAAGAAGACTCATGGCTGTATTAGCTCAAAAGGGTGCTTCTACTAAATACTGAGCAAAGGGTCTGAATACTCAGGACCATGTGATATTTCAGTTTTTCTTTTTTAATAAATCTGCAACAATTTCAAAAATTCTTTTTTTTGTCTGTCAATATGGGGTGCTGTGTGTACATTAATGAGGAAAAAAATTAATTTAAATGATTTTAGCAAATGGCTGCAATATAACAAAGAGTGAAAAATTGAAGGGGGTCTGAATACTTTCCGTACCCACTGTATATACGTCCATATCCTGCAGCTCGGTTGCCGTGTGAGGCGGTGTTGGGTCCCCCCATCCCCACACCTCCCACATAGTTGGCTGCCTGCCTATATAAGGCCATCCGTCGCTCCGGTCTCTTCATTCCCTTCATTGCTTCGCCACGGTATTCACGTCTCCCTGCTGGTAACTGCAGCCTTTTTATTTAATCCATGGCTTCTCCGCTGTTTTATTGTTCGTTTATTACGATTATAGTTACTGTGTAGGTATTTTAGACTTCGTTTACGTTGTTCAGGTACCCATTTCCTTTATCGTTCCAACCGTACCCCCATTAACATGTCTATCGAGGTGATCACAATCGATCAAAGAACTGTCACTTACCGAGTGGTTTCCATGCCCAGAGATGGCGACTGCCTTTTCCATTCTGTGTGTTACATATTGCATAGCCATATCAGGCTCACTCTTGATATCCGGAGGAACATTGTGTCTTATGTATTGAATGACTGGGACAGGTTCAAGGTGTGGACTGATGACGGTACAGGAGATAATTATACTACGCAGGAACACTATAAGAGTGAAATGCTTAAGCCCTTCACCTATGGTTCTGAATGTGAGTTGATGGCTGCCGCTGAACTGTAATATTTTACACCTTTGGACAACCGCCAATGCCTCTTAAACATCTTAGATTCACAGGTGACGATTTGAGTAGTGGACACTTTGATGTTTATGAATGTTTAAACTCTCAAAAGCTGGCTGCGAAGTTATCAATGAAACCCCTTTCAATTCAAATGCCTCCAATTTACAGTAAGGCTCTGCTTCGCAATGACAATAAGTCTCAGGGACAGACCCTACAAAAGGTTGATATTGATTTGAGGCAAGATTGCTTTTCACATGGCCAACTATACGTTGCATGCTCAAGAGTAATCTCGGCGCACAGCTTGGTCATATTACAACCGGAGGGCCGAACTGACAATGTGGTATACAAAGAGATCCTTAACAAATAATTATTGGTATATTTTCCCTCAGTTTAAAAAGGTTTACTTTTCTCTCTATTATAAAAAGAAATCCTGTCCCCTGTCCTGATAGTCTACGATACGTGATCCTCTCGGAAGATAATTTAAAGACCCGCGAGACGAAAGAGACCTGCCACGGTGCGTCTCACGGGAACATAGAACGAGAGTCTTGCAAGATACACCCTACTTACAAGCAATATCAAAAAACACAAATCAGTACACACAGTTCCAGGGCTCTCAGTGCATATAAAGTGTATAAGGTCAATACGGTAGAAATGAAACATTAACGATTAAATGAAGAAGAAAAGTGCGGAGAAAAGAGACCCAAAAGCGATGGAGAGAAAAAAAATGGGTACAAAAAAAAGTAAAACGCCATAAACATGTTAAAAAACAAGGGGGCAAAAAACACACAGATCAGATGAGAGATAATGAAAACAGGGAAACACATGCAGAGCAAGATACAGAATATGAAAACAGAAAAAAAATAGTGTCAAAACAAAGAAACTAAAGATTGCATTAGTGCAAACGGCCAGAGTTACTTATTACAATGATGTGCAATCCACAATGGCCAGAAATCCGGAGATTCCTGAAAATGCCACCAGCTACATCGGCACAAGATATTCCAACGTTCGTAAGTAGATTGTTTTATCAGAAAGTATTAATTTTATTGAAAGAACTTGAAACGGTATTCGGGAAAATCCGAGCATACATTTACACGATCAAATTTCAAAAACGGGGTTTACCTCACATGCATTTATTGGTTACTTTACAAAAAAAATTATTAACTGCTGATGATGTCGACCGTTTTGTCTGTGCTGAAATTCCAAACAGAGAAAGCTATCCTGAGTTATGGTACAAAGTCATTAAACACATGTCTCACGGGCCTCATTTAAAAGATTCAGCATGTTGGGACTCGAAAGAAAAAAAGTGTTTAAAAAAATTTCCAAAAGCTTTCGTTCAGACAACAGATATGACAATAGCTGGCTTTCCAGACTATCGTCACAAAAAACACACTTATCACTGAAAGAAAGATGAAAAAATTGTGATGATCGATAATTCAATGATTGTACCATATAACCCGTATTTACTAAAGACTCGACTGTCATATTAATGTCGAGTATTGTGCATCAGTGATGAGTATTAAGTACATCTAGAAGTACATTCATAAAGGACACGATAGAGTACATGTAACTTTTATCGAAAGAACAAGCACAGGACGAAGTTCAAGCATATTTAGATACGCGATACATTAGTGCAATGGAAAGCGGATGGCATTTAATGGAATTACCAATGAACGGACGAAGTCATTCTGTCTACCCATGAGACCAAAGACACGCCCTACTTACAATCTATCAAATAGGACAATAGGCAGCAAAATATTCAGTCTTGTGAAGGATTTGAGCACACACAGATCCAGGGCTCTCAGCGCATAGAAAGCGTATAAGGTACGTTATAAATTAAATGGCGACATCTAAGCGAAGAAGAAAGCAACGCGGAGAAAAGAGACTCATGCGTTGGACAGAAAAAAGAGCAAAAAAGAATAATCGAGGTGCAAATTCAGAAAATAAGGAAAGTAATTAAACTTAAAGTAATTAAATGCTAAACACATGCAGAGCAGGTTAGAGACTATGAAACGAGTGAAATTAGAAAGGCTCAAAAACAAAAACGTTGGCGCTATACACATGTGGAGAAAGTTAAAGGATATGAAAGTAGGAAAATTAGAAAATATAAAAAAAGAAAGTAAAGATCGCAGTAGCGCAAACAAACAAACTAACTGCCTCATTTAACTATTCACCAGTCTAACTTTGGCTTTGCACAATAATTACGACACTGTTGCACCGTAACACTTAATTCTACTTTATTCACATAATTATACTTATTTATTATGTTATACTATACTGTTAAACTTTCTATCTATGACTTTTTGTTAACTCTTTTAGGGCTAATTTTTTTTTGTTTCTTTTCTCCCAGGGCTGAATATTTTTCCAAAAACTAACTTTTTTTAAAAAAAGAACACAAAGCAATTGAAATCAACAAAAAATATTTACTTTTGACAGTGTTACTGTCTTGCATGTTGTATGAGCCTGCATACTCTATGATTTCACATACATATCACATACATTTTACACAGCAAAATCCTGCAAAGTCTGATCTCGCTCAAAGCAGCCAATTTCAATCATTGCCACATTGCACTGCTTACAATATGTGTTGCTTTGGTGCCTACTTTTCAGTTGTCTGTTGCTGCACTTTCTCACATATATTGTTAGTGTGTACTGTAGAGAGACAAGTCACCCGTTTGCCATTGTGCCATGCCACTGCCACCAAGTTTTCTGCCCGCATGAAAACCGTATTGTCACCTTTTTTCATCTTCATCCTGTCTGGTTTCATGTGTATCCTGTTCACCCTCACTGTGCCACAAGCTCCAATTCCTCTGCTCTGTAACTCAATGAACAATTCTGGGCATGTATAAAAATTGTCCAAATGTACATAACATGACCCAAATGTTCATAGCCCTGATGCAGCTCCAGCACAACCTGACTTGTCAAGGGACAGTTCTCTCTTTGAAAGAAATACTTTCCTGTATATGTAATTACTTTCAGGCAGAAACCAGTGTTTGCTTCTGCCAGTACAAAATCCTTTATGCCATACTTTGTGGGCTTATCTGGCATATATTTGCAGAAAAAAAGGTGTCCCTTTTATTTAGTCATAAATTCATGCACAGATAACTCACAGCCAGGCTGATAAAATTGTTTCTATGTTGGTTCCACAATGTCAAGCAGGGGCTGAACTTTATGCATGGCGTTATAGCCTGGCTCACCCCATGGGATTTGCTTCTGTTTATTAGAGAAGTGAATAAAACTTTGCAGCATCACGTACCTATCATCACGCTGCATAACCTGTCCAAAGCCACCAGGGGACAAAGCACGTTTGGACCAATGCTCCCTGAAGTTATATCACCAGTTCTGTCCCATCTCTATTTGTAATGCCACAGCGCGCTTCATCTCATCTTGTTGTGGGTTTCCACTTTGAAAAACGAGAATGCAATGCAAGCACAGCCCATGATTCAAAAAATTTCTCTGCCTACCTGTTTGTCTCGTCTGACAGTAGCTGAAAAGCAGTATCAGGAGAGAGCAGCCTGAAGTAGTTCAGCAGCTGGTGATCTGTCGTGTCCAACAGCAAGCCATGCCGTCTTGTGAAGTCCGGTAGCCAGTTCGGCTCCTACGGATCAATGTCTGTGTATTCCTCCCACGCGAACCTTGCCGTAGATGCATCAGCTGCACGAATGCGCTCAGCTGGCAGCGGATCAGCTGGCGCGGCATCGGCTGGTGTCCGATCAGCTGATGCCGGCTTCTCACTCTCTTGTTCGATCTCCTGATCACTGTCAATAAAATCCGATTCTGAAAAATCAGAGTCCGTCTCCGCGATAATGCGCAAAGCATTGTCTGCCGAGTGTTTTCTTTTCTGCACTCGCTTCGCTCCCTTGTGACATGTCGATGCCATCTTGCCATTGTTTACATTTTGCAACTCACGCACACGCAAGGATTAGTTGCCGAGTCAATGAGTCTAGCATTCCTCCAAGCACAGAGGGAATGCCTGCGACGTGACAGTGAGTTTTGTCGCCATTAACAGCTGATTGTCGCCCTCTATCCCTGGATGTTGACTTTTGTCGACATTCATCCTCAACCCATCCTGTCGACAAAAGTCGACATCCGCCCTAAAAGAGTTAATCTAACGGATATTCTTCTAACTTTGCACAGTTTTGATAAGCAGATCAGGATGCATTTCACTGCATGTTGTCCTGTATAACTATGCATGTGACAAATAAAGAATGTTGAGAACTTCAAAAACGGAGTTTACCGCACATGCATTTATTGGTTACTTTGTTCATGTATATATGTTTATCTATCTGCTTATTTAAAAAGCTACATTTACCCCAGGAGTCAAAAATGTTCTGTCTAGCCCTTGTACAAAAACCTAGACAAAAGCTGGGGTATCACCTTGGTAACCCCATGTACTTTTGGAACTGTGAGAGGAAAATAGCACAACTTTACAGACAGGACTCCAATGCAGAACTCTACTTACTTTTTTACTTTGTAAAAAAAAAAAAAACTGCTGATGATGTAGATCGTTTTGTCTGTGCTGAAATTCCAAACAGAGAAACCTATCCTGACCTCATTAAAAAGATTCAGCATATTGGGTCCCGCTCCCGTTGTGCTCCTCTATGATGTTTGCCTATTCTTTTAATCGATGACTAACTGCATACTGAGCTTGTTTTATTTCTGAAAGAGAGAAACAGTTTGTTTGAATAAAGTTCCTGTCTGTACAATCTCCTGTGTTTCTGTGACCCAAGCGTGACACCCTGCGGCCTCACTGTCTCTGGGATTGAGCCGCTGCACTAGCCTGCCAGCGCCAGTGTTTACCTCTGTGTGCTTGCATGCTGCCAGTTCAAGCGCAGTTGGCTCGGTGATTTACTTAATTTCATCCATGGCGTCAGTTGCACCTTGTACAAATTGTTCCAGTAATTTTTTAAATAGTTTTTACAGTTCATTAGCAGTGTGTAAAATGATCAGTGTTGCAGTAATTGTGATGCTCTTTGGATGAAAAAAATGTGTTCTATTATAATGTCACTTTTTCTTTGTGAATTGTGACGTTTACTTAGAGTGCAGCAAAAAAGTATTTGGTGTCCAGGGATGCATTAACACCCAAGTATGTGGCAGTTTAAGGGTTAAAGCCCCAAGATGCTACCGAAACACCATGCACCTTCTAAGGCTTCTGGCAATGAAAACGCGCTTGCATGAATAACAGTACTGTACATATAGCGGTAGCATCGGTATTTTACATTCTAGCACTGTGGGAGACATAGTAGTACAGTATACAGGTTTACCTTTACATTATTTTTTTAGGTATGTATTAAGCTGAGTTTCAAATTAAATTAAAGTGTTTTGGGGCCATATTTAGGGTTTAAAGTATAAAAATAGGCATTTTTTTTAACCACATCCAAAATTCGAGGTTTTTCACAATTCACGGGTGCTCTAGGAATGTAACCCCCATGAATATTGGGGGTGTACTGTATGTCATAAACTGAAAGAGTGTAATTTAGAATAACAAGGCAGAGTGAGTTATTTGGCCACAGTACCAGAAAACATGTTTACCGAAAACTAGAGACAGTTTGAACAGTAGAACCAGATACCAGCTGTAAAACATGGTAGTGTAAATGTAATAATTTTTGACTCCTTTGCTGCGCCAGGGCCTAGGCAGCTCAACATTATTGAGTCTATTATGAATTCTTCATTGTTTTATGGGGAGCTTGGTGATGCTGCAAGACAGTGGCCCTAAGCGTACTGGTAAATCACCAAGGAATGGCTGAAAAGAAAGAAATGGAGAGTTCTGGAATGGCTTGGTCAAAGCCCATATCTGAATCCCATTCAGGTGCTGTAGGGGATTTGAAATGGGCTCTGCAGACAAGGCACCCCCCTAAAACATTGCAAATCTGAAAGACTTCTGTAAGGTGGAGTGTGAAAAACTTTCTTCCAGTCAATGTCAGAGACTGCAAGACATTTGTAGGAGTCACTTACATGAGGTTGCTTCTGCCAGAGGTACCAACTATTAAAGCCAAGAGTGTACTTACTTTTTTCACACATGGTAATGGCATATCTGTTCATTTTTGTGGAATAAATTATTGCAATTTGAAATTTTCACTTTTATTTTCCTTTATGTATAGATATTATTTAAATGCAATCATATCTTGATATTTACACGTTAAAAAATATCATTTTATAGAGTGTACTTCTTCACATGACTGAACAGTGCCCTCCATTATTTTTTCAACATGTTTGACCAAAATGTATGCAAATACCCTTAAATGATAGTCTGCAATGTGCACTTTTAATCAATTCTGAATTGTTTGACTTGTAGTTTAAAACTGTGGAGCAGAGGTGTAAATCAAGTAAAAATTTGTCCAAAACATTATGGATGACACTGTATATGTGTGTGTTTGCTTTTTTATGGATACGTTCTGTATTTGATAGTTGTTTTGTACAGTTTTATAGTTTGTTTAATAGTTGTTTTGTACAGTTGCCACATGAATATTTAAAGTGCAGCAATTTCTATAGATTAAAAACATGTATGTTTTCTTATGGTTTAAATGGTGCCCAAGGACAAAGAGTTCAAAGTTAAAACGCTTAACTTTTTTGAGATTACACACCTATTACAGTTGTTTTTGGGGGAAAAAATTAAGCATTTCTGTAAGATTAATCAATTCTGCTAATTTATCATTTTCACCCAAAAATCTTTTAAGAGAAGCTGTTGCTGCTCAGGTTTGAATTACTCATTCTGTTTTGCAGACATCTAGACAATAATCTGCAAAAAAATGTTACACTTGCAGTCATTCACACCTTTGACTACACATAATAAAGATGATTAAAGACAAATCTGAACAACTGTTGGTGCTTCAGCCAACTTGTGTTCAGAAATCTAAGGTTTTCATAAAAATTTAAATGCAATGTTGTCTATTCAGATTTATCATACCAAGTACCAGGAAACTCTTATTTGCGCACTTCATCAACATGCAACATGCTATTAATCACTAGTAGAGTGAATCTCACATAGGAGGCTATGTAAATATAACAACACAGAATGTAATGGTGAAAGTGTCCCCACAACCCCTCTTCCCACCCCTTGGTTCTGTGGCTCACTATTTCAGATATAGTAGGTAAAATCATATTCAAAATGACAGGGAACTGGATTATAGTACTTTTCACAACACTTGTACAAAGCAAGCCCTTGGTGAAAAGTATAATTTCAAAAGGTGGCACACTCATGGCAGACCCAACAATGTATGAAAATGTGCAAAATAGCGGGTTTACTTCAATTTGATTCTGACATTTATCAGTTTGTACCGTGTTGAAGTTGGAAAGCCAGATGTATAGTGGAATTTGAGTGTATATGAGACATCATTTAGAAAAAAATATAATTTGAATATGCATCTACAGTCAAGCCAATCTGACTATATACGTTTCAGTACATATACCGGCATTGCATAACAAAATTATGATTTGAGTATGTATTGCTGCCTGCTGTGGCACAAGTTTCGAGTTGCATACAGTCACATTGGTTTGGCAGCAGATGTGTGCTTATAATTTCTTAGCAGACTGAGAGCTTTGTAGCTATCAGAAGTTGGTACACTTTTGTGCAGAGCTTTGTGTTACAAACCATGTCAGAACATAAAGTTCCAAATGTTTGGACACCTCAACCAATTACAAATTTTGTTGTCTTTGAAGTAAAAAAACATGAACTTTATAGAAAGCAAACTAAAACAATTAGTTTTAAGGTCTAAGAAGTTGTTAAAAAAAATGGTAATTTGTGATTTTTATGTAGATGTTTTCATGAAACCGTTGCAGTGGATGAAACAGATTTGGAAAAACGTAGAAAATATGCAACCTGATGCTGCGACAATGCTGCGAGTTATTGGTGGTGGAAAATGTCAGTACTCCACCAACAATTGCCACTGTACAGACGAGTGAACAAGAAGCGCATCTTTATCTCCAGAAAATAATGCAAAAAATCTGTAATGAAATTAATTTCTTTTAGTTTAATTTTGTTGTCACAAATAAACATTAGAAATGTATATAAGCTGTTAAAACGTTACTGCTCCAAAGTAGATGTGTTCTGTAATAGTTAAGGCTTTTGTTTTAATGTTTGGATTGGTGCCCTTTGCATACCATTTTAAATTGCAGGAACAGTAAAGAATTTTTTTTCATTTTAGAGTACAGTTTCATGTGACAAATTATTTACCTTTATTGTGAAGAAATAACTTTCATTTGAGCAGTACTGTACCTATCTCAAATAGAAATATAAAACATAATTTTATGTAATGGTAGTTAAGTGCCAGCATGCCTGTGTATTTTGTGAATGATAAGTAACATGGTAATAATAATAATTATACATTTTATTTATATGGCACCTCTCCCATGTCAACACTCAAAAAAAGGCTGATTTGTTAACAGTACCAGTGTGTCGGCATTAATCGCATTGGAGAAAATTAGCTTTCAGTCTGAGATGTTGAAATTGGTCATTCTTTTTTTTTTGTTTTGAACAGTTAATGAACAAATATTCAGTTAACTGTTATAGATACTATAATGTTAATATTTGTCAGAATGCACATCCTTAGCATAGACAGAGAACTGCATACAGCTCTAAGTTTTTTTTTGTGTCTTTCAAAATACCAAAGTATTATTTATGTATGAGTAATTAGTGTGCTTTTTGGGGATGGTTTGCTCTTCTCTGAGAGTAGTTTCAAAGAATTGTATTGATTTTTATCTTTATGTTTTAAATAGGTGATCTTGGAGGATGTTAAAATGTTACAAATCCGTCCTGACCAGTTTACCTACACCTCAGACTACTTTGACACTATCATGAACTTTGCAGAAAAACTTTTATGTGAGGGCAAGGCTTATATTGATGACACTCCGGCGGAGCAAATGAAGCAGGAGAGGGAACAAAGGACTGAATCAAAAAACCGGAATAACAGTAAGTAGCACTTCAAAATCTGCAGTCATAAATGTATGCATTACTGTTACTTATCCTCTGCTGTTCCATACTTTGTCAACTGATTATATTTTACAGCAAGGAGGAATAAGTTCAAATTGTGATTATTATACCCCTTTTCATGTAGTTAAATACTCATAAACAGCTGGGACCTCATTTATAAATCTTCACATACGTACAAAAAGAAGCTTGAAATGTGTGTATACAAGTTCCCATGCAATCAGGATTTATAAAAGAAAACTTGACAGGGTAACTTGCATATATTTATGGCAACTCTCACCCATGTGTATGCAACATTTCAGAGAAATTGGGAAATGACAAAATCTTCCAGCCAAACCAGCTAAATGACAATCCGCACAGATGATAATTCATATCACTGAGCTGTTATTGCAATTTGCATTGATGTGACAAACATCATACGTCAAAAGTGATTAATATGATGTACAGACTGTATTTTAGTTCCCTTTTAAGAAGGCCAATGCTGTATATTTACACTGTAGTCATTTCCCAGGGAAGTGGCCGACAGGTCAGGAATATCTTAGCCAAGCTTCACTCTGTCACAACTTCTCTGGCATAATAAAGGCATCTCCAATAGCAGATGCGTGTTAATGATTTTTTTTGTCTTGTTGCATGCACAATGTGGTGGTGACCAGCGATCGGCTTGGTCACCAGAGAAATGTGCATACGTCAGGTTTTATAATTTTTTTAAGTGGTTTTTTTTTTTGGCGTATGCATTTTTCTGATTTTTACTTGTTTATCTTCATACTTGAAGTTTTATAAATGAGGCTTCTGAAGTACCTTAGTATGATTAATCTTCTGTCTCCTAGTTACTAGTTTGTTCAGGCCACCATACAATATGGATAGTTTTGTCTGTTGTCTTCACAGGCTAACTGTTGGCAAAATAACACTACAGCTGCAGCAACTGATTACAAAAATGATTATAATTATAAATAATTCATCATTTTAAAACAGTAGATCAACCCAGAGTAGGAGGCAACACTTATAAAATTACAGCATAGTATGCAAATCATTTAAGAACAATACAGGCTGCATTGTTTCCTGCGCAGTTTACAGAAACCAGAATTTAATGGCACCAAAGATTAAATGGCCAGCAATCCTCTTGGAACATTTTTGATATAAAGTGGCAGAGCTTTATCATAGTAAACACAGTGCAACAAAACAGTATTTGCCATTTTTATGATTTTGTTGAATTTTTTTCTTTGTATTTTACATTTTAAGCGTCGTGTCTTTTGGTGCTTAGTCAAAATCTGGTACTTTATAAAGGGAACCGGATTGAACTTTTTTTTTTCTTTTTTTTCTTTTTTACTTTTCGTTTCTTTCATGAGTTTTACTTATCTAGTGAAAAAAGTTATTGAACTCCAGCTGACACTATCTGAAGTTATTATCCCACAGATGTATTAATCAAACTATGATTCACTAAAGCCAGTCTTGTGACAGTCAGTCATGCTCAATGTATACTTCATTGATTTTGACCCTTACGATTACTTGTTAAGTTTCACACCAACAATTGAACAAGCACTTCCTTGATGAAAGGAAATTATCTCTGTAAAGGGCTATAAGACCATTTCTAAGGCTCTTGACCTGCATTGAACTGCAAGGAGAGCCATAGTCTGTGAATAGAAAAGCCCTGGAACAGTAGTGTATCATTCTAGTAGTGGGCAGGCTGCCAGAATTGCTTCAAGGATGTAACAAAAAAATCATCTAGAAAGTTGCAAAGGATCCCAGAAAAAGTCCAAAGAATTGTATACTTCTTTTGCCTATACAGTAATCCCTCGCTACTTCGCGGTTCACTTTTCGCGGATTCACGACTTCGCGGGTTTTTAAATACAAGTGATTGCCCGCCTATCGCGGAAGTTATGTTTCAGACCCATCAGCAACAGCAGAAAATCCGCGATATAGAAAGACCATATAAATAAACATTTTTATAGTTTAAGCCTTAAAATACCCATCCCACATGCTTTAAACACATGTAAACTTATAAAACACACTTTGTTAACACATATGATATGTGGATGTCGGGCAAAGGATATGAGTAACATCTCACTATTATAAAACATTTTAACTTCACGCAAGACAAGACAGTGAGACAGGAAAATTGGTGATGTACATGCTTTTAAATTATTGACAGGCAGAGCGGACAAGCAGCACAAAGCCAGCACAAAGTCCACTTCTCCTTAGAGTTCATTCAGCTCCCCACCCCCTTGACAATGCGAACTGCGCCTCCGGGGAGGGGGGTTTGAGTGAACCTGCGTTCAGCCCTCACACACGCACACACACACACACACACACACACACACACACACACTCCTTCCTAACACGCAGAGCGACAAGCAGGCATTTTGGCAGAAGCAGCACAAAGTCCATTTCTGCTCAGCATGAGTTCAGCTGCCCCCCTTCACAAAGCGAGTGCAGACACATTGATGTCTGATCGCTGCGTGCAGTGTGCAGTGTTTAAGAATGTAGAAAGTGTTTAAGAGCATAGGAAGTGTTTATGAGTGTGGGAAAGGTTAACGAGAGTGAGAAAGGTTTATAAGAGTGTGGGAAGGGTTTATAAAGCCTTAAAATATGTATAAATAATAAAATAAATATAGGTCGCTACTTCGCGGATTTTCACCTATCACGGGGGTGCTCTGGAACGTAACCCCCGCGATAGGTGAGGGATTACTGTATAAATGTCACTGTTAATGATTCTACAATCTGAAAGACACTAGGCAGAAATGAACTTTTTTGCTTTATTATAGAGTAGCAAGGCATAAACCAGTCCTATCCAACAAGAAAATAAAGTTCTCTGGCTCAATGAGGGTGATATCTTTCATAAAAACATATTCACTCAGTTGTGAAGCACTGTTCTCCTCTGCATATACATGTGCAAATCACATATTTTACTAATGAAATAGATCAGACAACATGGAAATTTAATCATTTATTTAAAGGAAGACACCCTTTGTTATGTAAAATACTTTTGATTTGTTTATTGTAGCATACAGAAACAACTTTGTAATGTGGCAATGACCCGCTGGTGGGATACCTTGTACTTAAGTGGCTACAAATACCACACAGTTTACCTTGAAAAACTGTAAAATGCTTTGCTCATTCAATACACTAATAGAAAACAAATGACTTTCATTATTGCCAGTTTCATTCTATTGTCGTGTGAATTTTCAAAAAAAAATGTGTCATGGATGCTTTGTGAGCACAATTTGTCACCAGTTTGTTATACAATAATACGATACAATTTATTTTTGTATAGCCCAAAATCACACAAAGAGTGCCGCAATGAGCTTTAACAGGCCCTGCCTTTTGACAGTCCCACAGCCTTCATTCTCCAAGTATGGGTAAAAAATAAAAAAAAATTAAAGAAATCTTGGGAAAGGCAATTCAAAGAGAGATCCTTTTTCAGGTAGGTTTGGCGTGCAGTGGGTATCTTAAAAAAAGGGGGGGGGTCAATACAATACACAGAACAGAACACAAGTAATACTCAATACAATACAATGGGGAAATGGAAATATTACAAATACAGAGCAGAATTCAACAGTAGATGATATGACATGAGAATTCTGATTTGTTCAGAGTCCTGGATACCTCGGCCATCAGGCTGCCTCCCCCTATTGGCCATTCCACAGCTGAGTCAGTGCTGGGACAGCCAATCTGATGAAAGGACCCCTGTTCCCTATGATTCTTGTGATCCTCCATTAGAAGCGACTTTTCCTTAGGCTAGCAAAACAACTTGGTAGTAGGGCAGTTAATACCGAGAAGAGACACAGAATAGGTGAGGGTTAGTAACAGATTATAACTATCATATTACTTATGTTTTAGTGCTAATGACTAACAACAGAGATGCAGTATGTACATTTAATCAACCGCTCTAGTCTGGGTATGCTAAACTGAAGTATTGAGTCTCAAACCACCTACACCTGAACACCAGCAAATCCAAGGAACTGGGGTGGATTTTAGGAGGCCCAGACCCCTCATGGACCCCATGATCATCAAAGGTGACTGTGTGCAGAGGGTGCAGACCTATAAATACCTGGGAGTGCAGCTGGATGATAAATTGGACTGGACTGCCAATACTGATGCTCTGTGTCAGAAAGGACAGAGCCGACTATACTTCCTTAGAAGGCTGGCGTCCTTCAACAGCTGCAATAAGATGCTGCAGATGTTCTACCAGATGGTTGTGGCGAGTGCCCTCTTCTATGCGGTGGTGTGCTGGGGAGGCAGCATAAAGAAGGATACCTCACGCCTGGACAAACTGGTGAGGAAGGCAGGCTCTATTGTAGGCATGGAGCTGGACAGTTTGACAGCTGTGGCAGAGTGACGGGCACTGAGCAGGATCCTGTCAATCATGGAGAATCCATTGCTTCCACTAAACCAGTGGTGCCCAACCTTTCATAATATGGGGGCCAAACTTGACTTTGCTGTGAATTTTGCGGGCCACATAGTATGTGAAAATTAAATATGGATATTTAAAATTATTCTAGTTACCGAAACGTGAGAAAAGAAAAGAAATGAAAAATCAATAATTGGTGGACTCACCATTCATCCATCCATTATCCAACCCGCTGAATCCGAACACAGGGTCACGGGGGTCTGCTGGAGCCAATCCCAGCCAACACAGGGCACAAGGCAGGAACCAATCCCGGGCAGGGTGCCAACCCACCGCAGGGACTCACCATCTGATGTTTATTTTATTAGTGCGATGTCTGCAGTTGTTTTTCAGAAACCAGTTTCGGAATGTTTGGGTCAAGATTTGTCACATTGATCCTTAGCACAGAATGAAGATGATCATCTGTAATGCAAGAACGTGACCCGGTTTTTGCTCTCTTCATCACGGAGAAGGTTTGTTCACAAACGTATGTGCTTGCAAACGCTGTGGTCATTTTCAGTCCTTCGTTTCGCAAATTTGGAAAGTTCACTGGTAACAGTTCAGCATAAAACTCTGGTAGAGATTTTTCTCTAAATTTATCCTTCAGAGACGTATTGCATTGTAACTTGATCAGTTCCAGTTGTAAATCAGTTGACGCAGTGGGAACGTCAACTGAAAACGGATTTTCAAATAAATGGATTTCACTCCCGAGGTCATGGAAATCTGCAAACCTCTCCTCAAAATTTTCACTCAGCAGCTTCAGAAGTTGGACCATTCTTCTTTTTGGGAAGTGAACGTTCATCTGTGACTGTCGTAGTGCAGAACACGTCGGAAAATGCACCAATTGCTCCCTTTCAGCGTGTTGCATGAAAAGTCTCAATTTAGCTTGAAATGCACTTATATCCGCATACACATGGCAGATAAGCTTGTTTTTTCCTTGCAGTTTTATATTGAGTTCGTTCAAATATTGAGTTAAATCGCACAAAATTGCTAAATCCCATAGCCACGAGGGATCGCTAAGCTCAGGAAGTTGCTTTGATTTTTCAGTCATGAAGATATCTGTCTCATGCCGCAGGTCAAAAAACCGTTTTAACACTTTGGCTCGACTCAACCAACGAACTTCACTGTGATATATGACGTCATTATACTCAGATTCAATTTCGTTGAGAAATTCTCTGAAAGTCCTGTAATTAAGCACATGCGATCTTATGAAGCTCACAGTTTTAACAACGACCTTCATAACATGTTTTAAGTTCAATTGCTTTCCACAGAGATTCTGCTGGTGAATTATGCAGTGGAGCTGTAATGGTCCAGAACCATTTGATGCAAGCACTTTTTGACTTATTCTGGAAGCCAACCCATTGTGCTGTCCAACCATGCTTTTTGCACAATCCGTAGTCACTCCTACAAGTTTCCTCCAGTCGAGCCAAAGGTCGTCGATCACTTGTGATACTTCTCTGAACAAGTCTTCCCCAGTAGTTGTTCCACTCATACTTTTCATTGCCGCCAACTCCTCAGTAATTTAAAAAGTAGTGTTTATACCACGAATAAACACCAACAATTGAGCAGTATCTGTCACATCTGTAGATTCATCAGCAGCAATTGAAAACATTTCAAATTGACCTACCTTCGTCTTCAGTTGCAGCAGAAGATCGCTTCCCAAATCTTCAACTCGTCTTGTGATTGTCATTCGAGACAAACTAACAGTCTCAATTGCACTCTTTTTCTCCGGGCACAGGTCTTCTACCACTGCAAGAATGCACTTTTTCACACATTCACCTTCGGAAAATGGTTTGGCTTCCTTACTCAATATGTGAGCAACCCGAAAACTCGCTCGAACTGCTGCTTCATTTTCTTTTCTTCTATTATTAAACAGTTTTGTTAATCCACCAACCTCTTCACACAACTTGGCAATCTTCTCTTCACGCGGCAAACCAACACGTTGATCATACTTTGTTTTGTGTTTAGTTTCATAGTGTCTTTTAATATTATGCTCCTTGAATACTGCAACCGTCTCCTTGCAGATGAGACACAGTGGTTTCTCATCTTGTTGTACAAAAAAATACAAATTTGTCCACTTCTCCTGAAAATTTCTGCACTCCGAGTCAACCTTTCGTTTCTTCCTTTCCAGCATTTTCCACGGCTACACCGATAGCACCATCCGCTCAAATCAAATGCCGAAGGCGAACTGTCTGACATGGGAAAATATCGCAATTACGATGACCCGTAGTATTTCTTGTAAGGCGCAGGGGGACGCCACACATGTTACGAAGCGAGTTTCTGCTCCATTCCTCAACGACGTTGAGTCAACGTGGTTGGTCATTATTCGAAGGTAGGAGGGGTGTGGGGTGGGGGAAGACATACCAGACCCCATTAGCACCACAGATAAGAAAGAATTAACAAAATTTGTTCGTCTGGCTTCTGAAAACAGTTAGGGTTAAGTAAAGAGCGACCCTCCGGCGCCATCAGGGATCGTTTCTGACTGAAAGTTATTCTAATATTAACGTACAGTCATACATCACTAAATAACTATGTGAATATAGGAATAAAAGAGCGGGCCATATGTAACACCTTCACGGGCTGGATATGGCCTGGGGGCCGTAGGTTGGGCATCACTGCACTAAACCGTATCCTCTCCAGACAGAGGAGCAGCTTCAGTGACAGACTGCTGTCACTGTCCTGCTCCACTGACAGACTGAGGAGATCGTTCCTCCCCCACACTATGCGACTCTTCAATTCCACGGTTTTGGTAAACGTTAACATTATACAAAGATACTGTCTGTCTGTATACCTGCATTGTTATCACTCTTTAATTTAATATTGTCTTTATCAGTATGCTGCTTCAGGAGTATGTGAATTTCCCCTTGGGATTAATAAAGTGTGTGTGTGTTTATCTGTCTGTCTGTCTGTCTATCTACAGCCATGATATGAAAACTGATAACGAAGGGGCATCTCTTATAGTGGCAGGCAGACCATTCCACAGTTTAGGGGCCCTGTAACTAAAACCACAACCTCCTGCTGTTATTTTATTAATCCTTGGAATCCTAAGCAGACTGGCATCTTGTGATCTTCATGTGCGTTCTGGTTTGTAAATCATGAAAAGTTCAGTTAAGTAAGCTGGACCTTGGCCATTTAAGGCTTTATATGTTAAAAGGAGGATTTTGAAATCTGCTCAAAACTTAACCGGGACCATACGTAAGGATTTAAGAACTGGACTTGTGTGTTTTTATTTTCTTGTTCTTGTAATAATTCTTGCAGCAGCATTTCGGATAAACTGGAAGCTGTATAAAGAACAGTTTGAAAATCCAGAGAACAGCACATTGTAGTAGTCAATCCTACTAGAAATAAATGCATAAATTCTCAGAATCCGCTTATTTAGAAAACACCTTAAATTCCTAACATTTTTAAGATTAAAGAAACATGATTTGGACAATTTTGTAATGTGTGCTTTAAATGACATGCTAGAGTCAAAGATAACTCCTAGATTGAGGGCTGATTCAGTGAAATTAATGGTGATTCCAACTGAGTTAAATGATGACAAAATATTGTTGTGGTCAGCATCCTTCCCTCCAATAATTAACATCTGTTTTATCGATGTTTAAAGACAAGTAGTTCTCATCTATCCACTCCTTTAATTCACTGACACAAATAATTCAAGACAACATCGGAGAAACTTCATTTGGTCTTAAACTGGGTGTCATCTGCATATGAGTGAAAATTAACATTACATTTAATAATGATAGATCCCAGTGGAAGCATGTAAAGTGAAAACAGTAAAGGTCCCAGTACTGAGCGCTACGGGACACCATATCTCAGTTATGTGTATAATGATGTAGTACTGTCTGCACATTTCTGAACGTACTGGAATTGATTTGATATGTAAGAATTAAACCAGCCAAGGACAGTACCTATAAGCCCAACGTCATTTTCCAGCCTGTGCAGTAAAATTGACTGGTCAGTGATGTCAAACGCTGCCCTTGACACTAGAATTACCAGAGCCTACGAAAAAACTCGTAGATCCGGCCCACCTTAAATCGCTTCTTAAATCCGTTCACACCTCTCCGCCAGCATCCTTTGTCCTCTAAATGTGCTGATAAAAGACAAGCTGCCAGCAGCCGGCTATTCCATCCCCCCACCGACTTAGAACGGGAGCGAACTTTTCCCAGCTCATGCCTTGATTGATTATCTGGGAGTGAAGTGGAGTTTTACAGTGGAAATAATAGATCTTTATTTGGAACACACACATTTTATGCGTGTTCCGTTTCTAAAATAATCTGTGTAAACACATTGTTAAAACAGAAACTTTTACATATTTTAGTAATAAATGTTACACAATGTAGTAGGCATAAACTATAGAATATGTAAAGCCCAAGTTCCAAAGATCAAATAAACACTTTCACAAAAGCTGCAAGGGTGATACAACAGTTTCCGTGGCGTAGCGCGCTAAGATTTGCTTCTTTGAATACAGCAGCTTTGCCTTGCCTCCCAGACCTGAGTTCAATTCCCCGCTGGGGATGAAGTGTTGCCTTTTTTTTCTTTTTAACCTCAAACGGACATAAAATTTATAAATTGGTATGCACTGTCAGTTACTGAGATCGCTATATTTTCATGTGGGATGCTCCTTTTCAAATATTTTTTTAACAATTGAGACTGCAATTAACAGGAACAACTGTCCTTATAACTTATTTTTAAGATCCATAACACGCAGACAGACAGAGCACTGCGTAATAGAGAGACAGACAGGCAGAGATACATAAATAAACAGGGAAGGCACATGTACTGAAAGAAAAAAAAAGATCAACATGTGCGTTGTTCCTGCTGCACTGAATGAGCTCACGTGCTCTAACATCACCCCTCTCTCCTGATCTGACTCCCTAAGTAACAGCACAAGGATGCAAGGTGAATCGCCATATGCAGCGTGTAAAACGGTTTGCGAGGGGTATCCAATGGGATCCTTAAAACAATCCTTTACAACTGAGGTTAAAACACAATGAAGTAAGCAGTCTTTAAAAACCAATACGCCCTGTGCCTCTGTTTCATTAGCGTTGGCTGTCCTCCAATTGTAAGTCACGGACAATTGTATGTTTCCCTCTCAAAACACAATGAAGGAAGCAGTCTTTAAAAATCAATAAGCCCTGTGCCTCTGTTTCATTAGCGTCTCACCTGCTTCATCCAATGGTCTTAAAGTTGGTGGCCGGGGCTCCGTGAGTTTCTCTTGCGAGCAGGCACACTACCAGGGGGTGTGTAAGCTTAGAGAACGAGGGTGGAGGGGGGAGGACCAGGTAAGAAGAGGCAATCGCTGAATGACCGTGCAACGACGGTCAGCTGGCAAAAATTGGCCGACAAAAGCGTGTGCATTATACTTACTGAAAGGAGCGTTACGGATTTTGCAAATGTTCATTTTTTTCCCTCCTTTTAGACAACTGTGTCTTTCCGGAAGTGTTCAGCAATCAATATATTATTTTTGAGGACCGCGTGCAGCGAGCAAGAGAGAGAGCGAGAGCGTGTGACACACACACACACATACAGGCACGCGCGCACGCGGGAGAGAGAGCGTGCTGGACACATAGGAATAGTAATACTTCGTTACATTGATATACCGATACTGATTCTCAGTATTCAAAGCGCTATCCACACAGGAAGGAACCGGGAAGCGAACACACAATCTTCCAGAGTCTCCTTACTGCAAACCAACAACACTACTACAGCCCCACAAGGCAGTTAAAAAATACACCCGGCTTGATTTTGTTTTCACTTCTGTGCATAGCATAGCATGTTACTTTTCTTGGTGGCTTATTACATTACGGATGTTTCACATGTACATTGTTTCCCCTGTGCTTAAAAGACATTAAAAAAGTGTTTCTCAACTGTGACTGCAAGTACTGACAAAAAGTGTTTCTCAACTGTGACTGCAAGTACTGACAACTGTGTCGTTCAGGAAGTGGTCACCCATCAATACATAATTATGCGGCATATGCTACGCCGCGGGTTGGCTAGTATAAAATGAATGCCTCAAAGGATGTGAAGTCGCCTAAAGTTTTAGAAGCGATGTGCAGTTTGTCACAATGAATTATTCCAAGGCCGCCTCCTCAACCAGTATCTCTAGATTTATGAAGGAATGTGTATCCATCTGGTGACGCCTCAGCTAGGGGAACAGTGTCAGATTTACTAAGCCAGGTTTCAGTGAGAAGACACAGATCAGATTTTATACTTAATATAATTTACCAAAACAGCTGTACTTTCAAGAGAGTGAATGTTCAATAAGCAGCATTTAAAACTGCATGCTTCTTTCTGAACAGGTGATATTTTTTTTGTTTTAACTAAGTTTCTTTTACAGGTGTTCCTGATGAAGGGTTTTGTTTTAATGTCTTGGTCTAATTATACACCTTATTTTTTGGTTATCAAGTAATTTAAGGTCTGCATTATGACTAAATTTATTGGATGCCCCACAACAGGTATTTTGGGTAACAGCTTCAGGAAAGTAACAGGTGGGGTAAACAACAGCCTGTGATTTAAGATCCACATGACTGCAACCTGGATGGTGCTGTAATCAGTCAGCCAGGCAGTTTTTCTGCCATATTTAAGGATACAATACAATACAGTTTATTTTTGTATAGCCCAAAATCACACAGGAAGTGCCGCAATAGGCTTTAACAGGCCCTGCCTCTTGACAGCCCCCCAGCCTTGACTCTCTATGAAGACAAGGAAAAACTCCCAAAAAAACCTTGTAGGGAAAAAATGGAAGAAACCTTGGGAAAGGCAGTTCAAAGAGAGACCCCTTTCCAGGTAGGTTGGGCGTGCAGTGGGTGTCAAAAGAAGGAGGTCAATACAACACAATGCAGTTCACAGAACAGAGCATTTCCTCAATATAGTAAGAAATAAAAAATATAAATTTTAGAAGTACAGAGCAGAATTTAACAGTAGATGATATATCCCATGATAAGATTTGGATTTGTGTAGAGTCCTAGAGACCTCATCCTTCAAGCTGCTTCCCCCATTTGGCCATTCCACGGCTGAAACAGTGCTGGGCCAGCCAATCCGATGAAAGGACCCCTCTTTCCCACGATTCCTGCGATCCTCCATCTGGGATGACTTTTCCTTAGGCAGGCAAAACAACTTGGCAGGTGGGCCATGGCACCAAGTGCCACATTTAAGTACCGAGAAGAAAAACAGAATAAGTGAGAGTTAGTATACAATTATAACTGTCATGTTACTTATGTTTAAGTGCTAATGACTAACAACAGAGATGCAGTCTGTACAGTAATCAGCAGCTCTAGTCAGGATATGCTAAACTGAAGTAGTGAGTCTTCAGCCGGGATTTAAAAGCTGAGACCGAAGGGGCATCTCTTATAGCAGCAGGCAGACCATTCCACAGTTTAGGGGCCCTGTAACTAAAAGCTCGACCTCCCACTGTTATTTTATTAATCCTTGGGATCATAAGCAGACCGGCATCTTGAGATCTTAATGTGCGCTCAGGTTTGTAAGTCATGATAAGTTCAGACAAGTAAGCCGGACCTCGACCATTTAATGCATTATATGTTAAAAGAAGGATTTTGAAATCTGCCCTAAACTTAACCGGGAGCCAGTGTAAGGATTTAAGAACTGGAGGTATGTGTTCGTATTTTCTTGTTCTTGTAATAATTCTCGCAGCCGCATTTTGGATTAACTGGAGGCTGTATAAAGAACAGTTTGAACATCCAGTGAACACCGCATTGCAGTAGTCAATCCTACTAGAGATAAATGCATGAATTAGTTTCTCAGAATCCTGTTTATTTAAAAAGCGCCTTAATTTCCTAATATTTTTAAGATGGAAGAAACATGTTTTGGACAACTGTGTAATATGCGCTTTAAATGACATGCTAGAGTCAAAGATAACTCCTAGATTGCGGGCTGATTCAGTAAAATTGACTGGGATTCCCACTGAGTTAAATGATGACAAAATATTGTTGTGATCAGCATCATTCCCTCCAACAATTAACATCTCTGTTTTATCTGTATTTAAAGACAAGTAGTTCTTATTCATCCACTCCTTTAATTCACTAACACAACTAATTAAAGACAGCATTGGAGAAACTTCATCTGATTTAAATGAAAGGTATAACTGGGTGTCATCTGCATACGAGTGAAAATTAACATTATGTTTCCTAATGAGAGATCCCAGTGGAAGCATGTAAAGTGAAAACAGTAAAGGTCCCAGTACTGAGCCCTGCGGGACACCATATTGAACTTCTGTGTATAATGATGGAGTACTGTCAGCACATTTCTGTACATACTGGAATCGATTTGATAAGTAAGAACTAAACCAAGCGAGCACGGTGCCTGTAAGCCCAACATCATTTTCTAGCCTGTGCAGTAAAATAGAATGGTCGATGGTGTCAAATGCTGCACTTAAGTCCAACAACATAATTACAGTGGATAATACATAATAATACATACATGCCCTCCAGTTAGTATGAAGACCATCTCTTTTGAAAAATCCAGGCCTTTCCCAAAAATCATCCCAATTGTTCACAAAGGCTACACTTTTATTTGCACTCCAGGTTACTCGCCAGCAGTGAAGGGAATGCAGTCTGCTATAGATCACATCCCCTCTTATGTAATCTTGGTAAGGGACTAGATAAAATTAAATTCTGGCATTTTCTTTTAGCTTTGGTGCATAGATAGATGAAGTTCCCCTTTAATACCTCAGATTGCTGTAAATAAATATTGTTAGTGCTGACATGGAGCAATAAGGTAGATAATTCATTGTCGGTGATACAATCCAATTGGGCTCTATATCAGAAATCTTGGCCCTGGGAGGCATTTAACATTAACTGTTGGTTTAACATAGTTTGAGCACTTTGTTGTTCTCAGGATCCACAGGCGCTCTTGGGTGTGTATGGCTGCCAGTGGCACTGGGACACTAGTGTTTATTGATGATGTGACACAGGATAGAAGCAGCCGAATGAATTCTGAGGTGTTCAGAGACATACTGTCTGCTCAAATCCAGCTAAATGCAGTCAAATTGATTGGGTGGCGTTTCATGATACAGATGGACAATGACCCAAAACATATAGCCAAAGCAACCCAGGAGTATATTAAAGCAAAGAAGTGGAAAATTCTTGAATGGCCAAGTCAGTCACCTGATCTTAACCCAATCGAGCGTGCATTTCACTTGTTGAAGACTAAACTTCAGACAGACAGGCCCACAAACAGCAACTGAAAGCCGTTGCAGTAAAGGCCTGGCAGAGCATTAAAAAGGAGGAAACCCAGCATCTGGTGATGTCCATGAGTTCAAGACTTCAGGCTGTCATTGCCAGCAAAGGGTTTTCAACCATGTATTAGAAATGAACATTTTATTTCCAATTATTTGATTTCTCCAGTTTACTTTTGAGCCTCTGAAATGAAGGGATTTTGTTAAAAAAATGCTTTAGTTGTCTTACATTTTTATGCAATCATTTTGTTCACCCCACTGAAGTAAAGCTGAAAGTCTGCACTTCAACTGCATCTGAGTTGTTTCATTTAAAATTCATTGTAGTAATGTACAGAACCAAAATTAGCAAAAAAGTTGTCTCTGTCCAAATATTTATGGACCTAACTGTATCCACGCTTACCCATACAGGTCATTTTAGATTCAATGTAACCTGTTCTTTGGTATATGGAAGGAACACCTATGTAGTTTTGAGGAGAATGAGGATGCTCTGTACCGGCAGTGACAGCTATAGATTTAGCAAGACAACCACTTTGTTTGAAACTTGTCTGTACCTATTGGTAGGTTACAACATTTACAGAATGAACTGTTTTACTTTATCATTGTCAGTAGTTTTTTGTCAGTGTTTACAATTTCTGCAACTTTATAAGTCTTTCATGCTCACAGAAATTTCAAAGAAAAGAAATGATGGTTGAAGGTGACAAATTGTTAGACCAAAGTGTGTCAGCCTTTTCAGTGTTACCAGTTTATTTCTTTTTAGGTAGGAACATGCTGTTGGGGAGTTGGTAAAGGCCTGGCTTGAGCCTGGAACATAATTGTATCCTCAGTTTGCTGAACTGTTGGAACACTGCATAATAAAAACTTTATTGGCAAAAGTATCCAATAATAAAAGAATGATATAAGATTGCATGTGTATATAGACAAAGGACGATAAATACCCAACACATAATAGAAACTTGGAGCAACTTTCACATTAAACAAT
The DNA here is from genome assembly GCF_900747795.2 of Erpetoichthys calabaricus. Lineage (NCBI taxonomy): Eukaryota > Metazoa > Chordata > Cladistia > Polypteriformes > Polypteridae > Erpetoichthys > Erpetoichthys calabaricus. Next base: position 128,865,640 of record NC_041396.2, on the reverse strand, counting down.
TTTTTCAGCGATTTTTTTTTTTTTGCAGACTTCATTCACATATTCATAGCATGTTGGGGGCAGTTATGGTGAGCTCCCATAATTGCAGGTTATGTAGTTTGACATCTCCTGTGACTGTATCACACCCTGAAAAAATCATAGGTTTAAGTTTGTTTAAAGTTGTAAAACAAGAAATGACAACCAGTGAGAGGTCACCTCCAAGTACAATGTATATAACTCAGTTCAGAAGAAAGAGGGAATGTGGATGTTTTCTAATATGCAAACAAAATTGGCTCATTTCTCCGTTATCTTGCGTGTGTTGTACCATGACAGAACTGAATAAGGAAAATTTAAAATAAGCCAAGATTACAGTTGAACTATACATTAAAGAACTTTTTATAGGCACCAGTGCTGTCTTGCAGTATGTCATTGTGTGTTGGAATTTGACAAGCTAGTAGTACTTTGGAAATGTGAAGACATACATATGCTAATATTTGTTTGCTTTGCCTTAGCTGTCAGATTGCATGAAACATTAATTTGAGGACCAGAAGTACAAGTATTATTGTATTTGCTTGTTTCCTGTGCTTTTCAAAGGTGGTAGAGGTGTCTTGTCTTGATTTCTTCAGTGTAGAAAGATATTCACTGGCACACGAGAAAGGTAATGAGCACATGTTGTGTTTATTTTTCCAGAAGCCATTTTATTTGTCTTGAGTCACTGCCGTATACTGCAGTTATAATCTCTGAGATTTCACACAGTGGTCCATTTTTGCTAGCATAAAATACATGTGATAAGATTTTGTGGTGAGTCGTTTCTTCATCTCGGGATGAATATGTTGCTTTTATGTAGGCCTCTCCTCCATGTATAGTTTTCTGTCTTTTAGTGAGACTTGACTCCAAGCTGTGATCAGACCCAAGATCTACACCTTGGAGTAGAAGAGTTGTTCCTGCCTTCTTTTGCAAGCTATAAACTTAGACCAGTGTTTACTATGCAAGTGTCTTTGCAGCCCAGCAAGTAGGGTATCCCCTTGGTGAATTGGGTGCGATCATCATAACAGTTGGGGGGAATCGAGCATGATCATTGGAAAGCTCGCCACAAGTGACTACCATTATAAACAACACCAACTTGCAATCTCACCAGTGGCAGTCTGCGACTAAGTGTTGTTAAGTAGTGCACTAGGCAATAGATAGGGCTGCAATTGTACAGCATAAATTAAATCAAAAGCTTTATTGTTCCAGTGATCGAAGAGAGCTAATGCTGATTTTGGGTACTAAAGGAACAGTTAACACTTTGTCATTAGTTTTTTGAGTACACATCAGCTTCACTTTTAGACTGATAATCAGTGGAAAGTGCTGTCTATCAAGGTTGAGTTATGGTCTTTTTGGGTTATTGACAAAGGTGAACTTAGGACAAGATCAGGACATCGGCACAGTTGTCATTTGAATGTAATCGCCTTATCAGATAGGTAGTTGCTTCATACCAAGGAAGCCATCATAGCATTCCAACAAAGAACACCCCCTACTGGCTGAAGTCAAGTGTTAAGTTTCAATAATGGTGGGCTATACAGTAATCCCTCGCTATATCGCGCTTCGCCTTTCGCGGCTTCACTCCATCGCAGATTTTATATGTAAGCATATTTAAATATATATCGCAGATTTTTTGCTGGTTCGCGGATTTCTGCGGACAATGGGTCTTTTAATTTCTGGTACATGCTTCCTCAGTTGGTTTGCCCAGTTGATTTCATACAAGGGACGCTATTGGCAGATGGCTGAGAAGCTACCCAACTTACTTTTCTCCCTCTCTCTCTTGCGCTGACTTTCTCTGATCCTGACGTAGGGGGATTGAGCAGGGGGGCTGTTCGCACACCTAGACGATACGGACGCTCGTCTAAAAATGCTGAAAGATTATCTTCACGTTGTTACCTTCTGTGCAGCTGCTTCCTGAAGCGACATGCTGCACGGTGCTTCGCATACTTAAAAGCTCGAAGGGCACGTATTGATTTTTGCTTGTTTGTTGTTCTCTGTCTCCCTCTCCCTCTCTCTGCTCCTGACGGAGGGGGTGTGAGCTGCCGCCTTCAACAGCTTTGTGCCACGGTGCTTCGCATACTTAAAAGCCAAACAGCCCTATTGATTTGTTTGCTTTTCTCTATCTCTCTGACATTTGCTCCTGATGCGCACTCCTTTGAAGAGGAAGATATGTTTGCATTCTTTTTATTGTGAGACGGAACTGTCATCTCTGTTTTGTCATGGAGCACAGTTTAAACTTTTGAAAAAGAGACAAATGTTTGTTTGCAGTGTTTGAATAACGTTCCTGTCTCTCTACAACCTCCTGTGTTTCTGTGCAAATCTGTGACCCAAGCATGACAATATAAAAATAACCATATAAACATATGGTTTCTACTTCGCGGATTTTCTTATTTCGCGGGTGGCTCTGGAACGCGACCCCCGCGATGGAGGAGGGATTACTGTAGTCCTGAGTGCCATCTATGCCAGTGAAAAATGGGCAGTACCACTATGTCCTGCAAGTGGGCCAAAAGCCTTTCAAAATCCAATATAAAAACTTGTTTTTGTTTGAACTGATTTTAAAGTCCAGTTTAATTTATCAAAAAGTGTAAACCTTTTCAAAAGAGAAATTTAAGTATGTGGACTTTAAGTGCTATTTAGTTCAGTTTATTCTGATAAAGTTCTTATTGTACATAGTGTTCTTTGCTGATGAGGTGGTTAGAGTTTTTAAGCAAATTTACTGTGATGGTGGAGGTCGTCTCCATAGTACTGGGTTATTCTGGGTAGCCTCTTGAACCCGCTACTGCCGATAACGTACCCGACGGATAAGCCAGAGAGCTGAGGAAAGAACACACACACAAAACAAATGGTAGTTGCAGAAGTGCTCCAGTGCTTCTCCAGCCTCATGTGTCATATGTTTGGGCTTGTACCAAATTAACATCATTTTGGACCAAAATCTTGAAATGCCTTTCAGACAGCCTGGGTGCCACAGTCTCTCGTAAACTAACAGCAGTGTTTGGTGTACCTCTCGATGGGCTTAAAGTGGAGAAGGACAAACAAACTGTAATTGACTTTACTTCACTATTGGCACGTAGACTTGTCTTGCTCAACTGGAAGAATCCTAACTCGCCTCTTTTCAGTCAGTGGGTAACCGATGTTATATACGCCTTGAAATTGGAAAAAATTAAATACTCACGTAGAGGATCTGTTTAAAACTTTTTTTAAAACCTGGCAGGATTTAATTAATAACATTTTAGAATAAGCATTCATATTGAGGAAGTGCATTCTCTTCCCCTTTTTATTCTATTTATTTACTTATCTTTTCTATAAATAGTTTCACTACGCTGTCCTAGCTCTCTTTCTCATGTTTGTTGTGGGGGGGACGACGTGACTTAAACCTAGTTTTGTAAAATTTGACTTGCTTGTATGGAATAAAAATAATCAAATAAACAATCCTTTAAAACGAGGTTAGTAAACTCTATAAAAACATGAGCCCTGGTGCATTCTTTTAAAAACAGACGTCTCTTTAGCTTAATCGTATACGGTCTATGGCAACCAAGGAGGCACTGAATTGGCAGTTCAACCAACCTTACGTATCTGCTCCTAAGGTCGGACTCCTGTTGCCGTCTGTGGCCCCAACAGGGCACTGTGCCAAGCCCCTGAATGTCCATCTGGCACTAACAACCATGTCACATTCAAAGTCACTTAAATCACGCTTTTCATCTGTTCTGATGCTCGGTTTGAACTCCAGCGGATTGTCTTGATAATGCCTACATTCCTAAATGCATTTAGTTGCTGTCATGTGATTGGCTGATTTGATATTTGTGTTAGCACTAGAATCCCTGAAGCCTATGAAAAAAGTCTTAATGCCTGGCCACCTTAAATTCCTTCACACCTCTTCATCAGCATCTTTGTTTTACAAATGTGTCAATCAGTACATGCAGCCTACTATCCCATCACCCACCAATGCAACTGAAGTGAGACACAAAATTCTCAGAGCTCCAGTCTGTTTATTTGGGTGTGAGGTGCTTGGAATTATATAGGGTAAATAATATATCGTTATTTGGAATACATACATTTCATGTGTGTTTCATGTCTGCAGCAATCTGGGTAAATGTAGGATGGCGGGAAATGCTAGACAAGAAATGTTGAACACATAACTACAACAGAAATGTTTTTCATGTTATAGTAATAACTGACAAAATGTTGACGTGAAGTGTATAATGTGTGATAACTGAAGTCAAAATATCAAATAAATTCTTTCACAAAAGGTATAACAAAACAAGTGTGCCTTTATTCAAGTATAACATCAAAGAAAAAGAAATCATTCAATTTATGTGTTGCTATCAATATCTAAAAACTGAAGCCCGTATACAGTATATCAGTCGTATGGCTAGGTTAGGGGTAAGAACGGCTGCTTCTAAATCAAGAGTGGTCTTCCCCGGGTTTTCCTTGCATTTTCCGTTTTGAGTAGTGAGCTGCTATTATTACTATTATATAATATCATACATTTGATTTGAGTCTGGAACATATGTTGTAAGTTTTTCCTACTTGTAAAAGTTAGTTTTTTTTTTTTTTTTGCTTTAGTTTTATTCTCTTAGTCATGTTTACATGGTACAACAAACTTGCCTCTCCCTCACTGAGTTGATGGCATTTATCTCAATTCTTTTCACAACAGCATGGATGACCACAGTTGGCACTGTGGTTGATGCCTAGTCAGAAGTATTTATTGTGACAGCAATCCAAAATACGATGCCCTGTGACTGCTATCAGACTATCATGCGGCATTTGTGCTTTGACAACAAAGACACCCGTGCAGAACGTGTGAAAAATGACAGATTTGCTGCGATCTCGGATATGTGGAAACGTTTTTTTGAGAAATGTGTTTTGAATTACAGGGCAACATATTACTGTTAATGAGCACCTGTTTCCAACCAAGGTCCTTTGACCTTTTCTGCAATACACCTCAACCAATCCAGACATATTTGGCACATTTGGAGAGAAATTATATGTGCAATGCTACTCCTTATTTAGGAAAAGATCCGAGTCGTCCCACGGGAGAAAGACTTTCCTATACTGTGGTCATATGTTTCTGGACAAAGGCAGAACCGTAACAGACAACTTCTTCACGTCACTTTTGCTGGCTTATAGACTGCTGTATCGCAATACAACTCTGCTTGGTACCATAGGTGTTACATCCACCTGTAGCTAAAGTAACTTCAGTACGCTAGCTGTTCTCTACGTTAGTGTTTAGATCTGGCAGTGCCATGCTGACGGTGTACGCTCCCAAAAAGAAGTGTGTCTGTCTGCATTCTCAGTACCATGCACCATAATGTGCAGATTGGGCAAAATCAGAAAAAGAAACATGTTCAAATGACAACTCGTATTTCAAATGACATATTGTTTTAAAGTAATTGCATTTTCATGCATGGATGTGTGCGTGCGTGCATGAGAGAGGCAGAGACAGATTTTATATCCCGTGGTTACTGGAATATAAAATAAACACTTTTGCAAAGGTATAACGAAACAAGTGTGCTTTTATTCAAGAATAAAACTGAATAAAAAAAAAAAAATAGTAACAACAAGATACCAGATACGATTCACCAGTGTTTGTGTGCCTGCTTATATCCCTTCAATATCTTTTACAAGTAGCAAAACATTACACCAGCTGTTACAGACTCAAATCAAATGTATGCTTTTATTATGTAGTATGTTTTTATTATGTAATAGTAATAATAATAGCAGCCCACTACTCAAAACGATAAATGTGAAGAAGACCTGGGATCAAACCCACAACCTTTTGATTTAGAAACAGCCGTTCTTACCTTTAAACTAGCGATGCAATTGATATTTGGGCTTTGGTTTTTACATATTGACAGCAACATGTAAATTGAATAATTTCTTCTTCGGTTATATTCTTGAATAAAGGTGCATTTGTTTTGTCATACCTTTTGTGAACGTGTTTATTTAATATTTGGACTTCAGTCTTCATGCATTATACAGTAATCCCTCCTCCATCGCGGGGGTTGTGTTCCAGAGCCACCCGCGAAATAAGAAAATCCGCGAAGTGGAAACCATATGTTTATATGGTTATTTTTATATTGTCATGCTTGGGTCACAGATTTGCGCAGAAATACAGGAGGTTGTAGAGAGACAGGAACGTTATTCAAACACTGCAAACAAACATTTGTCTCTTTTTCAAAAGTTTAAACTGTGCTCCATGACAAGACAGAGATGACAGTTCTGTCTCACAATTAAAAGAATGCAAACATATCTTCCTCTTCAAAGGAGTGCGCGTCAGGAGCACAGACTGTCAGAAAGAGAGAGGATCTTGCCTGAAGAAGGGGCCTGAGTTGCCTCGAAAGCTTGCATATTGTAATCTTTTTAGTTAGCCAATAAAAGGTGTCATTTTGCTTGGCTTTTCTCTACAGAGGAAAGCAAACAAATCAATAGGGCTGTTTGGCTTTTAAGTATGCGAAGCACCGCCGATACAAAGCTGTTGAAGGCAGCAGCTCACACCCCCTCCGTCAGGAGCAGAGAGAGAGACAGACAGACAGACAGAGAAAAACAAAGTCAAAAATCAATACGTGCCCTTCGAGCTTTTATGTATGCGAAGCACCGTGCAGCATGTCGCTTCAGGAAGCAGCTGCACAGAAGGTAGCAACGTGAAGATAATCTTTCAGAATTTTTAGACGAGCGTCCGTATCGTCTAGGTGTGCGAACAGCCCCCCTGCTCACACCCCCTACGTCAGGATCAGAGAAAGTCAGCGCAAGAGAGAGAAAAGTAAGTTGGGTAGCTTCTCAGCCATCTGCCCATAGCGTCCCTTGTATGAAATCAACTGGGCAAACCAACTGAGGAAGCATGTACCAGAAATTAAAAGACCCATTGTCCGCAGAAATCCACGAACCAGCAAAAAATCTGCGATATATATTTAAATATGCTTACATATAAAATCCGCGATAGAGTGAAGCCGCGAAAGGCGAAGCGCGATATAGCGAGGGATCACTGTACACTTAACGTCAGCATTTTGTCAGTTATTACTATAACATGAATAAAGTTTGTTTTAGTTATGTGTTCAACATTTCTTGCTTCTCATTTTCTGTCATCCTACATTCACCCAGATCATTGTAGGCATGGAACACACATGAAATGTATGTATTCCAAATAATATCTTATTAATCCTATACGATTCCAGACACCTAACTCCCAGATAAAGAGACTTCAGCATCTGACTTGCCTTCAGCTGCCTCGGTAGGGAATGAGTGAGCAGACTGCCTGCTGCAGTTGCTGATTGACACATTTACAAAACACAGATGCTGATGACAAGGTGCGAAGAAATTTAAGATGGCCCGACATTACAACTTTTTTCATAGGCTTCAAGGATTCTAGTGTTTAACAAGCACTCGAACAGGTGTACCTAATAAAGTGGCTGGTGAGTGTAAATTTTACAATAGCAAATTTTACAAACTTAACAGAGTGGCCCTCTGATAAACCAGCCTTTTAAAGCATGTTGTTACAAAAATAAGTTTGTTTAAATGGAAGTATTAGGAATTAACCTCGAATTTACTTATTCAGCGGTACAGATATAATGATGTTTGGATTTTTCAGTTAAGTAAAAAATATAAATTGATTCTCTGACAATGTGTATATGGCAAGATAAGTCAAGTAGTTTATGATTGATGTCATTATTTATAAACCGTATTCTGAAATCACCTCCAATATTATGAACCCCCTATTTGTTGGTACGCTGGGGGATTGCCATCTCTGACACATATTGAAGTTCAACCCCTGCACTGTATTTTGATATTTATGAATGACAATTCTAGTTTACTTAAATTGTAATTGGGTAACTACTTGATGGATATACTACTATTTTAAAGCTGTTGTTATTTACATATTATTGTATTACAGAAAAAATGTACAGTATTGTTCATTTCAAAAATAAGACGTACTTACTAAAAGCCATCGAATGGGATTTCATTTTTTGCTGTGGTATCAAAAGGTATCGACTATCAAACAAGTTCACTGGTATTGGTATCAAATATGAAAATTCTTGTATCGTGACATCCCTGTTACTCACATAAATGTACACAGGAGCCTACACATGAAATTAAATTAAAAATAGAAGATTATTAGTATAAAGTAATAAAATATTAAAAGTAAAATTATTTGTATCAGCATCTCTCAAAGATGGACATTATGAAACATAAGTTTAACATATCAAGCAAAATTTTAGATTGCAGGACAAAACAACTTAATGGAAATATGACTGGGTAAACAACAGTGTAATGAATTGAAAACTCTTTTTGCCATTCTTTGAAGAAAATAAATATGCTAAGAAGTGAGTTATGCCGTTCCAATAAGCAAACCGTTTGTAAAGTAGATCAACTTGGTGCCAACTACAGATGATACAATACATTTAACCCATGACACTATTCATATTGTGATTCATACTTCACGGTTCAGCATTCCCACAATATTATTTATTTTTTCAGTTAAATGTACTTTTTTATTATTTTATTATTAGGCATTCATAAATATTTCACTTACATTAACAGCATCTTAAAAATTAAACTATCAAGTAAAAAGTAATGTACAGCAACATTTTAAAACAAATCGCAATAAGTGTAAGTAGATGAACTGTCCAGAGATATGGGTGCATATGTTGAGTCACAAGTTCTGTGGCAAGTGTCAAGTAGTTGAAGAACAACAACATACTGGATTAAAATAAATGGGTTTCTTTTCCCCCTTTACAGATTCAGCAAAAATATAATTGGTGTAATGTTAATACTTAATTTTTATTACTGCTGTGTTTTCAGAATTGTTTGTTGGCAGCCTCCAAAAGATATACAGTGCAGTACAGTATTCACAGCACATCACTTTTTCCACCTTTTGTTATGTTACAGCCTTATTCGAAAATGGATTAAATTCATGTTTTTCCTCAGAATTCTACACACAACACCCCATAATGACAACGTGAAAAAAGTTTACTTGAGATTTTTGCAAATTTATTAAAAATAAAAAAACTGAGAAATCCCATGTACATAAGTATTCACAGCCTTTGCTCAATACTTTGTCGATGCACCTTTGGCAGCAATTACAGCCTCAAGTCTTTTTGAATATGATGCCACAAGCTTGGCACACCTATCCTTGGCCAGTTTTTGCCCATTCCTCTTTGCAGCACCTCTCAAGCTCCATCAGGTTGGATGGGAAGTGTCGGTGCACAGCCATTTTAAGATCTCTCCAGAGATGTTCAATTGGATTCAAGTCTGGGCTCTGGCTGGGCCACTCAAGGACATTCACAGAGTTGTCCTGAAGCCACTCCTTTGATATCTTGGCTGTGTGCTTAGGGTCGTTGTCCTGCTGAAAGATGAACTGTCGCCCCAGTCTGAGGTCAAGAGTGCTCTGGAGCAGGTTTTCATCCAGGATGTCTCTGTACATTGCTGCAGTCATCTTTCTCTTTATCCTGACTAGTCTCCCAGTTCCTGCCGCTGAAAAACATCCCCACAGCATGATGCCGCCACCACCATGCTTCGCTGTAGGAATGGTGCCAGGTTTCCTCCAAGCGTGACGCCTGGCATTCACACCAAAGAGTTCAATCTTTGTCTCATCAGACCAGGGAATTTTCTTTCTCATGGTCTGAGAGTCCTTCAGGTGCCTTTTGGCAAACTCCAGGCGGGCTGCCATGTGCCTTTTGCTAAGGAGTGGCTTCCGTCTGGCCACTCTACCATACAGGCCTGATTGGTGGATTGCTGCAGAGATGGTTGTCCTTCTGGAAGGTTCTCCTCTCTCCACAGAGGACATCTGGAGCTCTGACAGAGTGACCATCGGGTTCTTGGTCACCTCCCTGACTAAGGCCCTTCTCCCCCGATTGCTCAGTTTAGATGGCCGGCCAGCTCTAGGAAGAGTCCTGGTGGTTTCGAACTTCTTCCACTTACGGATGATGGAGGCCACTGTGCTCATTGGGACCTTCAAAGCAGCAGAAATGTTTCTGTAACCTTCCCCAGATTTGTGCCTCGAGTCAATCCTGTCTCGGAGGTCTACAGACAATTCCTTTGACTTCATGCTTGCTTTGTGCTCTGACATGAACTGTCAACTGTGGGACCTTATATAGACAGGTGTGTGCCTTTCCAAATCATGTCCAATCAACTGAATTTACCACAGGTGGACTCCAATTAAGCTGCAGAAACATCTCAAGGATGATCAGGGGAAACAGGATGCACCTGAGCTCAATTTTGAGCTTCACAGCAAAGGCTGTGAATACTTCTGTACATGTGCTTTCTCAATTTTTTTATTTTTAATAAATCTGCAAAAACCTCAAGTAAACTTTTTTCACATTGTCATTATGGGGTGTTGTGTGTAGAATTCTGAGGAAAAAAATGAATTTAATCCATTTTGGAATAAGGCTGTAACATAACAAAATGTGGAAAAAGTGATGCGCTGTGAATACTTTCCGGATGCACTGTACATAGGTTGAGTTAGCCAAGGATGCTTTTCTGACACTGAAAATGCTCTTCAAAAATGATGATTTTAAAGTTGTAAATGGAAAATCAGAAAAATTGCAGTTTTTTCCCATTATGTTTATTAAGTTACGATCCCGGCTTTTGTTTGGTACAACGAATGGTTAATGGTTTTAATATAAAACAATGGCAAGTTAGGGGTCCCAGGTTCAGGAATGAAACAGAACTGAATCTGGGCAAAATATATTTTTAGGGAGCTGAAAAAGTATACAAAATCTATCGTTAGTAACCTTGTTAACCAAAAAGTAGAGCAGTACAGTAGAAAAATATGTCAGTTTTATAAGTGACAATACAAATTAACAATTAAACGTTTTAAAAACGTGTGGAAATGATCTGCAAGACACATTAAAAATAGAAAAGTATTGCAGCATAGCGTGTCTGGAGTAACACAGCCAAAATTCACTTGAAGACATAATGGAAGAAGTACAATACTTTCTGTAAGAGCCTGTGATAGACCGGGAAGACGGTCACACCTTTGAGTGGCAGAGCCTTAATTGGAACCATTTTAAGTACCTCTCTTTAAAAAAAAAAAAAAAAAAGTGATATTTAGCTTGTCTACCATCATTAGTGCCAAGTGAGGAGGCGTTCAGTCTTACTGGCCAAATTTATGAGGAGCTTTCTCCATGGTGTACATGCAGAAAAGCTGTTCTTCATGCATTATAATGGGAGTATTCATTTGACCATTTTACTTGTATGTTAGCTGCTCTTCACAGTAATTGACTTTTATTGTTTTGTAAACAATATAGAATTTAAGAATACAGTACACCCCTGGGGGGTTATATTCCTAGAGCACCCGCGAATTGTGAAAAACCACACATTTTTTTATAGTTTAAACCCTAAATATGCACCCAAAACACTTTTTTAATTTAATTTCAAACTCAGCTTAATACATTACCTAAAAAAAAAAAAGAATGTACAGTAATCCCTCCTCCATCGCGGGGGTTGCGTTACAGAGCCACCCGCGAAATAGGAAAATCCGCGAAGTAGAAACCATATGTTTATATGGTTATTTTTAGAATGTCATGCTTGGGTCACAGATTTGCGCAGAAACACAGGAGGCTGTAGAGAGACAGGAACGTTATTCAAACACTGCAAACAAACATTTGTCTCTTTTTCAAAAGTTTAAACTGTGCTCCATGACAAGACAGAGATGACAGTTCTGTCTCACAATTAAAAGAATGCAAACATATCTTCCTTTTCAAAGGAGTGCAAAGCAAGCAGTCAATAAAAAAAACCAATAGGGCTTTTTGGCTTTTAAGTATGCGAAGCACCGCCGGTACAAAGCTGTTGAAGGCAGCAGCTCACACCCCCTCTGTCAGGAGCAGAGAGAGAGAGAGAGAGATAGAGAGAGAGATAAAAAATCAATACGTGCCCTTTGAGCTTTTAAGTATGCGAAGCTCCGTGCAGCATGTCCTTCAGGAAGCAGCTGCACACAGCCCCCCTGCTCACACCCCCCTACGTCAGCGCAAGAGAGAGAGAGAGAGAGAGAGAGAAAGTAAGTTGGGTAGCTTCTCAGCCATCTGCCAATAGCGTCCCTTGTATGAAATCAACTGGGCAAACCAACTGAGGAAGTATGTACCAGAAATTAAAAGACCCATTGTCCGCAGAAACCCGCGAAGCAGCGAAAAATCCGCGATATATATTTAAATATGCTTACATATAAAATCCGCGATGGAGTGAAGCCGCGAAAGGCGAAGCGCGATATAGCGAGGGATCACTGTAAAGGTAAACCTGTATACTGTACTGCTATGTCTCCCGCAGTGCTAGAATGTAAAATACCGATGTTACCGCTATGTGTACAGTACTGTAATTCATGCAAGTGCGTTTTCATTGCCAGAAGCCTTAGAAGGTGCAGGGAGTTTCGGCGGCATCTGGGGGCTTTAACCCTTAAACTGCCGCATACTTGGGGGTTAATTCATCCCTGGACTCCAAATACGTTTTTGCTGCACTTTAAGTAAATGTCACAATTCACAATGAAAAAGTGAAATTTTAATAGAACACTTTTTTTCATGCAAAGAGCATCACAATTACTGCAACACTGATCATTTTACACACTGCTAATGAACTGTAAAAATTATTTAAAAAAACTACTGGAACAGTATGTACAAGATGCAACTGACGCCATGGATGAAATTAAGTAAATCACCGAGCCAACTGCGCTTGAACTGGCAGCATGCAAGCACATAGAGGTAAACGCAGGCTAGTGTAGCGGCTCAATCCCAGAGACAGTGAGGCTGCAGGGTGTCACGCTTGGGTTACAGAATTGCACAGAAACACAGGAGATTTTAGAGACAGGAAGTTTATTCAAACACTTCAAACAAACATGTCTCTTTTAGAAGTAAAACAAGCTCAGTATTCAGTTAGTTATCGATTTAAAAGAATAGGCAAACATCATAGGGGAGCACAACGGGAGCGGGCCCTGCAACAGGAGCAGAGGATGTCTGGGGGAGGAGAGACAAAAAAAAAAGCAATCGGCCAAAAAGGACAGGCGCTGTTCAGGCTTTTAAGTATGCGTAGCGTTGTGCGAGAAGTATATCATGCTACAGAGCAGCCGCAAGTAAGGGAGCAATGTGAAAGTAGTCTATCTGCGTTTTTCAGCCGCAAGTAAGGGAGCAATGTGAAAGTAGTCTATCTGCGTTTTTTAATAGGAATTTTTTGAGGAGATTCCGTGTCTTCTAGAGTTGCATTCAGCCCCCCTGCTCACAAGGGGCTGGCAGTGGTCATGAGCTGGCTGCTTAACGAATGTACGACACTGCCTGATGAGCTCCTGCGTGCTCGCAAGTGGCACTGGGAAACAACTATAGCTGCTTGTGACGGTTTAAGGGTTAAGAGGAACAAAACGGAAAACACAAGAACATTCAGCTGGAGATGCATCACAGTCAATCAGCAGCAAGGAGAAATGATTAATGCTGTAGCGGTCCGGTGCCGCTAAGATTCACACCATCGAGAAGACAGTGATTTATTTATTTTTATGGGAGAGATTCCAGGGACACACAAAAAAAAAAAACAGAAACAAAAAATAAAAACAAAGCTCAGCTCATTATTTAGCAACATATTACAGTCCCCCAACCCCCCCCCCCCTTTTTTTTTAATGTCATGGTTGTGTCATGTATGTGGCACAGAGGTTACAATTGTCACACCAGATAATTTGACATGGAGATTAGCCTAGATTTAAATGTTTTATAACATAATTCTCCATATCTGTGATTTAGCATCATCAATATTTGTTGTGGAGTTCATGCTTTGAATGCTGTAGTAACAAATCCATGTCATGTTAGACTGATAAGGTTATTTTCACCTTTCTTTGGGTGGTTTTGGTTTTTTTTTTTTGCTCCTTATCCCTAGCCTTTGCAGCTCAGTTGTTAACAGGATCAGTTGTACATTAGAACATACTTGTGAATTTTAAATTTTGTCAATGCTTTTTGACGACCACAGGTTTCTAAACTTAGTAGGAAGTGTAGAAGCCCTTGCTTTCAGTGACTTTGACATACGGGCAAACACAGTAGGTATTATTTAAGGTATTATATATAACTTTGTCTTCAATTATCTTCCAGAAATTCTAAATCAGGTTCATTTCAAGACTCTGGGCTATCTATTTAATCACTCCAGTGTTCTCTGCTTCTAAGAATTTCTTCACTGATTTTGCAGAGTGGAATGGGGCATTGTCATATATAAAAATCGCTGGCTGATGCTCGCAGGATTTGAACCACATGCAGCTAAAGAAGTTTAATATACATATTAGTCTTCACCTTGCCATGTAGCTGTATGACAGGTGTAACTCCTGCTGCCGAGAAAATCCTCAACACCACAACACTTCCTCCTCTGAATTTTACTGACTTCTTCATACATTTTGGGTTCAGTCTTTCACAGATTCAACAACAAATATAATGTTTCTCAACTGAACCAACTGCATTAAACTTGCTTTCATTACTCAAATGACTTGGACCAGCTCACCTTAGTCTACACAGAATGCTTCTCAGCAAAGGCTAGTCTAGCTTTTTTTTTTCTCTTCTTGCTAATGAAAAGCTTGGTCACTGTAGAGTTGGCCTTCAGTCCTTATTCTCTAAGATGTCATGACACTGTATGTTAAAATAATTTTTGCCCTTTTCAGAAATGAATTGGCGAGCTATTCCAGCTGTGGTGTTGAACTGAAGCCCTGATAGTTTCTGCTTATCATACTGTTTTCTTGTGTATTTACATGAGGGACTGAATGATTTTGTTTCTTTGTACCACCATATCATCAATATTTGTGAAGCTATGCTATTGGAATTTACAGTGACTGAGAAAGTCATCCCATTCCCTTTCATCTGAAGAACCTGGTATTGCACTGTATTGCAGTTATCCTAGAGTGGCACACCATCTTGTAAAATACCTACCAATGTTGATTATTTGGTTAGTGTTGCCTGGTAGTTCAAGACATTGCCTGAGTATTTGTTCTGTAATTTTGTTTACTGACTACCTTCAGTTATCTTGTTTAAATGATTTATTTTGTTATTTTCAATAGTTTTCACTGATGAAATATGTTCCTTCTATTTATGCCAAGATAACATTCAGTTTGGATAAGCAGTGACTTTGTAAATTGCAAAAATGTATTTTGCTCACTAGTCGATAGTTTTCACTGATGAAATATGTTCCTTCTATTTATGCCAAGATAACATTCAGTTTGGATAAGCAGTGACTTTGTAAATTGCAAAAATGTATTTTGCTCACTAGTGTATATTAAATATTGTATTTGTTTCTGTACTTCTTTGTGATATTTTCCTGATAGCTGTGGAAAAGAATCTAAAAATGTGGGAGGAGATGAAGAACAGTAGTGAGTATGGACAAAGCTGCTGTATGAGAGCGAAGATTGATATGAACTCCAACAATGGCTGCATGAGAGATCCCACACTGTATCGCTGCAAGAATCAGCCACATCCTCGGACTGGAAGCAAGTACAGGTTAATGACACTAATTATGAGACTTTTCAGTTTATGCTTGCTTAGTATTCTTTACCAAGACCTATGGAGATCTAAAAATGTGACTAGCAAAAGCAAGTCAAAAAACATTTAGGATATGCAACACACAACCTGTAAAAATATTGTATCTTTGTTTTGTTTTTTTTCTTCTTCAAAGATATTTACTAAGTTACACATAACAAAAGATTGCAAGTTGACAGTGGAGGTGAGGAAACCAGAAGCTGCTGTTAACACCATTTATTGAAGAAACACACTTCTGGAGGTTCACTGTTATTTGTAAAGAGCAAAGTCACAGTTCAGCTATCCTAGGCTTTACTAACTTCTTTTGAACTACTGGGCACTCTGGTTCCATATGCCAGAAGTTGATGTACAAACAGTACATATGACTGTAGTAAAATATAAGGGTCAAGTCTAGCGATTGATTCAATAGGTTCCCAGTTTCTTTTGTCACAGTAGCAGTAGCACCAAATTCCACAACAGTGCACTGAGAAGATAAATAGAAAAGAATGTGATCAACAACAACTGGTAATGACTATCACACTTTTGAGCAAATGACAGACTCCCTTGTAACATGAACAGTATAATTTGTAATAATTGTTTGCAAAATTAATGTAACAGGTTTGCTTAGTTTTAATGTTGAGAATTATGAAGAATGTGTGTCTTTGAAATCCCTTCATGGCTTGGATTTAAATCCAGCCTAAAAACTAATTTGGTTTTTGCATTTTTTGTCATAGGGATTTTCACTAAGTGTTTAAGTATACAATATGTTATGTCTTTTTTTTATGCTGCTAAAGTTTAAATACTCGTCGTAAATTGTAATGCTACAAACACAAGAGGATGCTCAAATAAATTATATACATTTTACGCAAATGAGGATTTTTACAAAATTAAGTAATATAAAATTTATCCAGGAAACATCTTAGTTGTTGTCAGAAAACCTTGGACTGACCTGTTGAGTTTTGGATATTACACAAAACAAAAGCTTCATCAGATGTCAGGAAGTGTAGAGTTTACCATGCCCCTCTGTGGCCTGTGAGAGGAGTTAATTCATCCTAAGTGCTATTAATTTACATTTCATTAGTTGTTTGTATTTTAAAAATACTTGTAAGTTTGTGATGTTGCAGGTGAGTTCATATTTGCAGGGTTGTTAGCATATAAATGTTCTCTATAGATTAACACTGTACACATTTCATAATAATAATCTTTGGCAGGCAGTGTGGTTTAGTGGTTAAGGTTTTAGACTTCAATCCCTGAGATTATGGGTTCAAATCCCACTACTGACACTGTGTGACCATCAGCAAGTCACTTCACCTGCCCATGCTTCAATTGGAAAAGCAAAAGAAGTGTAACCATTTGTATCATAAATGTTGTAAGTCTCCTTGGAAAAAGATATCAGACAAATAAGTAAATGTGAATTATGAAATTGATTGAATTGAGTCCTGGGAAGTAAAACTATAAATTGTCTCTTTTTTTCCTGTAGAGTATACCCAACATATGATTTTGCTTGCCCAATTGTTGACAGCATTGAAGGTGTAACACATGCTCTGAGGACTACAGAGTATCATGACCGTGATGAGCAGTTCTACTGGTTGATAGATGCTTTGGGGATTCGCAAGCCCTACATCTGGGAATATGCCCGGCTCAATCTTAACAACACTGTGTTGTCTAAGAGGAAACTCACCTGGTTTGTGGATCAAGGGCTTGTGGATGGCTGGTAGGACATGCATGCATTTTACTTAGTTTGCAGACCAACTGTTTCAGACTAGTGTGATAGTTTGCAATTTTCCATGATTTATGATGGCCACCTTCATGAAGTCTTTTTAAGCTAATAGAGATTAATGACTTAATTGGAAATTTGTGCAAAATACAAAAAAATGCATTTTTATTCATTTTCTTTGTTGTTATTTGAACCTAAAAAATCATGGTAGCAACTATTAATAGGTTTGTGACTCCGTAGTAAATATGTTTTTATTACAGTCAGTACAGCATGAGGGTGGCCCATACTGTAACTCCCTTACATCCCCAAAAACTGAAGAAAAAATTAATAGTTTGCTGTTTTCCTGCACTGTGGGAAGTTGTGGTGCAAGAATGACTTGATGCATGCCCTGCCTCATTCCATGTCTCTCACTTTTAGAGAGGTCAGCTAAGGGCATTTTATAGTATGTGGAATGGCACTATATATAATGGTTTGAAATGTGTCTCATACTTAAGACAAGGTTGTACTGTATGTTTTAAAGTTATAATACATCCAGAATGACCAAAGATTCACATAACCCACCCACCCGAGAGATAGTGTTTTATTTATTTTGTTTAGGGTTGGAAGGGCAGTATCAAGCTCCAAAGCAAACTTTCAAATTCTAGCCACGTAAATAGCCAGAATGGCATTCAACTGCTGTTGTCAATCAGACTCGGGTTAAAAATAATGATATGATTTAGATGTAGTTGCATTTATTCAGATTGTTTTATACAGATTGTACGAGGATGGTAATATGCATATATTTAATGTTATTATACACTAGCTTTGCTACTCACCTAAGACTGGTTGAAATCTAAGTAATCACCGTAGACCTCAGTGTTAATGTTTGCAATGTTTCACTAATTAGAATGTATTTTTGTAAATTTTGCAAAATCTTCTTTACAATCCCGAATTTCCATTACAGATTTGTTGTTTAGATGTGGTAATTGGGGAGGCCATGGAAGTCATTTGACTTTATCTTGATATTCATTACATCACTTTTAAATTAGTTTAGCAGTGTGTATAAAGGCATTAGATAGATAGATCTTTATTATCATCCTGGAATAGGGAACCATGAGGAGGTGGCAGTGCTTGTAATGTAGAGTGTATTCCTATGTAACCATACAGAGTAATCATCAAATCTAATGACTCCCACCAGGTAGCTGCCTCTGCTATTATAGAGCCAACACCAAGTTTATTAGCTGGTAGTTGACATTGTGGGAAGAAGGTATTCTTTAGCTTTTTCCAAGCATAAACCTGTCTGGATGTAGGAAATAAGGGGTACAAGATTCTTCAGAACATGCTAAGTTTTTCCATTGCTCAAGGGTCAGGTTTTATTTGTCTTACCCCAAGATGTCTATCTTTGTGTGCTGACCTTGAATACAAGTAGTTTCTGATTGGCAGCACTTTTTAATAAGTTATGACTTTGTGAATTTTTGTGGTAATTTTTGTATTTTTGTGGTATTTGTCAATTACTCGAGTGACTTCATCCATTGTCGTTGCTGAGCTTTCACTTGAAAATATTATTTTTCTTTGTCAGTGCAGGTTGTCTACAGTATGTCTGACATATGGTTTTATTACTTTTGCAAGTGTTCCCATTAACACATAAAATCATTTTGACTTTTTGTGAACAATGAAACTGCAGTTCTGGTGTTGACTTCTTGACCTGTCTGTAATTTTTGAAGTTGCCTTATGTTCTGAAAATCACATACCAAAATCAAACTTCTTTTATAGCTGACAGAAACTGCTAAATGGGCATTAATCCATTTGTAACTGCAATTTAGTTCAGTTGAACTACTTTTTTCATGTTAGATTTCCATTATTTTGTCCACACTCTGTATCTGTTTTAAATACACTTGTTTCTCTTCTTCCATTGGCTGTCAATTAAATATCATTCTCCTGCCTCTGAAGAAAATGTTAAGTGAAAAGTGTGAATTTGAGTGCTTTTTTTTTTTTTTTGTAACCACAAGACCTCCGACATAACAGCAACTAAATGTTGTTTGTATCTTGAATGAGATGCTTTGAAAAAATTGTGAAAGAAATTATTTTTTATTTTTGTTAATCAATGTGCACTTTGTATAACCAGTCTCAAATTTTCAGGGATGATCCACGGTTCCCAACTGTCCGAGGTGTTCTGCGCAGAGGTATGACTGTTGAAGGGCTTAAGCAGTTTATTGCAGCTCAGGTAAGAAATTGAATTTTTTTAGATGCAATAACAAACAATTTTTATTTTCATGTGTCCCAAAAAGGAAACTCCATTAATCTTGACTAATTACTGCCAGTTTTGCTTCCATTAATAAATCATCAATATTCCAGACACTAAGATTATATATTAATTCTTTATCCCGTCTTTTTAGTTGGTCTTAGCCAAACAATGTCTAGATGTTCTCCATTAGTCTACATTTTATGTTTGAATCTGTGTAAAATAAGTTTTATTTTTCTAATTAATAGCATGAGAGAAGGTGTTATTAACCTGACACTTTAGCACCACAATTCTTACTTGACAGTAGAATTACCAAAGCCTACCAAAAAACTTGTAAAATTGGCCCACCTTAAATCTGTTCGCACCTCTCCATTCAGCATCTTCCGTATTGTAAGTGTGTCAATAAGCCCAAGCAGCAAGCAACCTGCTATCCCATCCTCCCACTGCTGCAGTAACGGCAAAAACTCACTCCGCTCAAGCCTTGATTATCTGGGAGTATGGAACCTATTGGCTAAATAATACATCGCTATTTGGAACTCATGCATTTCGTGTGTGTTCCGTGTTTACAAAGATCTATTTAAGTGTAGGATGACAGGAAATGTAAGAAATGTTGAACACATACCTAAAAGACAAACTTTTTTTATGTTTTAGTACTAACGACAAAATTTTGACATGAAGTGCATAGTGTGTGAAGACTGAAGTCCAAATATCAAATAAGCACTTTCACAAAAGGTACAAATATAACAGAACAAGTGTGGTTTTATTCAAGACTATAACCGAAGGAAAAGAAATCAAATCTGGTTATTGTGGTTTGTTGTCGCTACTTCTTTGGTAGTACAGTGGTAAAAACTGCTGACTCCTATTCAAAAGGTCATGTGTTCGAGCCTTCCTGCATCCCAAAACAAACATCTTCAGTAGTGAGCTGCTCTTACTGTTACTATTATACAATAAAAACTTACTTTTGATTTGAGTCTGTAGCAGCTGGTGTAAATATATGGTACTTGTAAAGGTTAGCTTTTTTTTTTTTTTTTTTGTTTTATTATTCAGTTTTATTCTCTCAGTCTCATTCAGGCTTGCCCCAATCTGACACTGCTGTTTTCAAATAAAGACATGCTATACCAGAGGTGAACTCTGATAAGGATGAGGGCTCTACTTCTGAGAAAGAGAACATAAACCCTTCCCACAAGAAATGTCCACTCACATATAAGAACAACGCAGCTGTACCAGGCGTAAAGATGAAAGATGGCACAGTTGATGTGCAGCAACAGGTCGGGCATCATCCTACCAGTCAGTCTGCCCCACACATGTCCTTCAATGAAACGGCATGGCTTACAGAGCTCGCCAACTTATCATGCAAGTCCTGTTTGTAATTATGTTTTGTGATGGTCTTCACATAAGAAACATTTATATGTTACTTATATAAAAGCCAGATCGAATGTTATTTACTTATCTTCCTACAGCATAAAGTCACAAGTACACTGCAGAGTTTCCTGTGTTTGATTGACAAGGGCATGCTAACAAATTGCACGTGTAATGCCATGAAAAATGCCTGCTGACACTTCAGTATACGAGCAATGGTACGAGAATGCAATCAGACTTCTTTTTTGGGCACATACACCATCTAGATCTAAACACTAGTGTGGAGAGTTGCTTGCGTACTGAAGAGTGTATAGCTGCAGGTGGAAGCTCCCATCACACTTTTGCCGTCACTGTACTTTGTATATAAAAGTCAGATTGAATGTTATATACCTTGATTTATTTACTTATGTTCCTACAGCGTAAAGTCACAAGTAGACTGCAGAGCTTCTTCTGTTTGATCGATACGGACATACCAACACAGTACGTGTGTACTGAAGTGACTTTAGCTGCAGTGAATAAAAGCACATTTGTTCTGTTATATTTGTACCTTTTCTGAAAGTGCTTATTTGATATTAGACTTAAGTCTTCACACATTATACACTTCATGTCAAAATTTTGTCGTTAGTACTAAAACATGAAAAAAGTTTGTCTTTTAGGTATGTATTCAACATTTCTTGCATTTCCTGTCATCCTACACTTAGATCTTTGTAGACACGGTGTTCCAAATAACAATATAATTTTTAGCCTATACAGCTCTAGGTACTTCACTCTCTGATAAACAAGGCTTGCGGTGGGAGGATGGGATAGCAGGCTGCTTGGGCTTATTGACACATTTACAACACAAAAGACGCAGACGGAGAGGTGCGAACGGATTTAAGGTGGGCCAGTTTTTTCGTAAGCTTTGAGTTGCGAAATGTAAACAAAGGCAAGATGGCATTGACATCTCACAAGGGAGCGAAGCGAGTGCAGAAAAGAAAACACTCAGCAGACGATGTTTTGCGCATTATTGCGGAGTCTGACTCTGATTTTTCAGAATCGGATTTTATTGACAGTGATCAGGAGATCGAGCGAGAAGCCGGCATCAGCTGATCGGACACCAGCCGATGCCGCGCCAGCTGATCCGCTGCCAGCTGAGCGCATTCGTGCAGCCGATGCATATTCGGCAAGGTTCGCGTGGGAGGAATACACAGTCATTGATCCGTGGGAGCCGAACTGGCTACCGGACTTCACAAGACGGCAAGGCTTGCTGTTGGACACGACAGATCACCAGCTGCTGGACTACTTCAGGCTGCTCTTTCCTGATGCTGCTTTTCAGCTACTGTCAGACGAGACAAACAGGTAGGCAGAGAAATTTTTTGAATCGCGGGCTGCGCTTGCATCGCATTCTCGTTTTTCAAAGTGGAAACCCACAACAAAAGACGAGATGAAGGGCGTTGTGGCATTACAAATAGAGATGGGACAGAACTGGTGATATAACTTCAGGGAGCATTGGTCCAAACGTGCTTTGTCCCCTGGTGGCTTTGGACAGGTTATGCAGCGTGATGATAAGTACGTGATGCTGCAAAGTTTTATTCAGTTCTGTAATAAACAGAAGCAAATCCCAAGGGGTGAGCCAGGCTATAACGCCATGCATAAAGTTTAGCCCCTGCTTGACATTGTGGAACCAACATAGAAACAGTTTTATCAACCTGGCCGTGATTTGTCTGTGCATGAATCTATGATAAAATAAAAGGGATGCCATTTTTTCTGCAAATATATGCCAGACAAGCCCATAAAGTATGGCATAAAGGATTTTGTACTGGCAGAAGCAAACACTGGTTTCTGCCTGAAAGTAATTACATATACAGGAAAGTATTTCTTTCAAAGACAGAACTGTCCCTTGACAAGTCAGGTTGTGCTGGAGCTGCTTCTGGGCTATGAACATTTGGGTCATGTTGTGTATATTTGGACAATTTTTATACATGCCCAGAATTGTTCATGGAGCTACAGAGCAGAGGAATTGGAGCTTGTGGCACAGTGAGGATGAACAGGAGACACATGGCTTCACAGCTGATGCCAGACAGGCTGAAGATGAAAAAAGGTGACAATACGGTTTTGATGCGGGCATAAAACTTGGTGGCAGTGGCATGGCACGATGGCAAACGGGTGACTTGTCTCTCTACAGTACACACTAACAATATATGTGAGAAAGTGCAGCAACAGATAATTGAAAAGTAGGCACCAAAGCAACACATATTGTAAGCAGTGCAATGTGGCAATGACTGAAATTGGCTGCTTTGAGCGAGATCAGACTTTGCAGGACTTTGCTGTGTAAATTGTATGTGAAATCATATAGTATGCAGGCTCATATAACAAGCAAGACAGTAACATTTGTCAAAAGTAAATATTTTTTGTTGATATATGTTAAACAATTGCTTTGTGTTCTTTTTTTAAAAAATGTTAGTTTTTGGAAAAATATTCAGCCCTGAGAGAAAAGAAACAAAAAAAAAATTAGCCTTAAAAGAGTTAATATATGCAAGTGCTGATAAAGATATATTCAACCACATTGTTAGGATGACAGCAGACGCCGCTCCGATCCACCTGTTGGTCTTCTGTTCCTTCTCTCACTCATGAACAAGATCCTGAGATAATTGGAATCCCCTGCTTGAAGCAGCAGCTCATCCCCACCTGGAGCGGACACTCCATAGTTTGCCAGCTGAGAACTATGACCTCCGACTCAGAGGTTCTGATTCTCATTGCAGCTGCTTTTCACTCAACCATAAACTGCCCAGTGCATGTCTAAAGTCATAGCTCAATGAAGCTAGCAGGACCACAACATCTGCAAAATCCAGAGATGCAATCCTTTGGACACTGAACCGGGCACCTTCCACTTCTTGGCTATACATAAATTCTGTCCATAAAAAATTGTGAATAGAATCAGTGACAAAGTGCAGTCCTGGTAGGAACGAATTTGACTGACTGCTTGCAATGTGAACCAAACTTTTCACTCTGGTTGTGCAGGGACTGAATAGCCTGCATCAGCTGGCGTGATACCGTGCACTCTCGAGGCAACCCCCACAGAACACCTAAAGAGTTGTATGCCTTTTCTGAGTCCACAAAGCACTTCTAGACTGGTTGGGCATACTTCTATGAACCCTCCGGAATCCCTGTGAGGTTAAAACTGGTCTAGTTTTTGCACGCCTGGACTGAAATCGGTATTGTTCCCCCTGAATCTGAGATGTGGCCAACAGCCAGGTTTTCTTTTCCAGAACCCTGGCATAGGTCTTCCCAGGGAGGCTGAGGAATATGAACCCACTAAAGTAGGGTCCATCCCTTCTCCAGTAGTTTAGTTCCAGAGCCTGTGCTGTGTATTGAGGTGAGCCTGACTATATCTAGATTGCACTTGCCTACCTCCTGCACTAGCTTGAGTTTCTTTCCCACCATATAGGTCACATTTCATGTTCCTAGAGTCAGTTTTGATGGTCACGGATTGGTCTGCCAAGGCAACTGCCTTTTATTCCCACCCAAGCCACAATTTCCATTAAGGGTTCCTGAGGAGGACCCTTATGGCTCCTCTTGCAGGTTGTGGGCTCTCTGAAGGATGAACCCATGTTACTCCTTTGAGCTGTGCTCATCAGTGTCCCATACCTAGAAACAATTTGCCTTGGGTGACCCCACCAGAGCAAATTCCTTAGACAACATAGCTCCAGGGATAATTAGGACACACAAACTCTTCCCACGATAAGGTGGTGATTCACTGAGAGGATGTGTGTTCATCCCTTTGTGGCTATTCAGCCTTCAGTGTGAAATGTTGGTTAATCAACCAACTTAAAATATATTATTAATCATTTACTATGCACCTGTTGGATAAAGGAAATTGTCTACCATCTTGCAGTGCTGTGGAAAGCATTGAACAGTAATAAGTTAGTTTTGGGAGTCAAATCTAAATCAAATCTAAAAAGAAAAACTAAACATATGTAAAGAATTTGAAGTTAGTAGGCAAAATGACTTGCAATGTTAGAAAAGAAAGAGAAGTCTAAAGTTAACTGTAAATTATTGAAAAGCAAAAAAGCTGAAAGTGTTTTTAATATGCTTAAAAAGAAATAATAAAGAAAAACAAAGCAAATAACACAGTAGCAAAGCCAAACCAAAGCTCATATTTCCTAGTCTTTGCTTTGTAAAAGAACAGTTTCTGAGATTACCACTAAAGGGGAAAATATTGTAGATGTTCTGTGATTTGTCACATGATTAATTGTGGTATTGTTAACATTTTACCACTTTTGTCTTATTTTTACCTCTCACTATTTTTACAAATCCATTAAAAGATGTAAAATGTTTCTGGCATTCCTTGAAGATAACTGGATTAGAACTTCAGATAAAAATGTCACAGATAGGAAACTTGTATATATTTGTTCATCAATGGGTTAAAATTAAAACCAGTTTTTAATAAGTATAAAAGTATGATAAGTGTGAAAGTTATATTTTATGTAAATAACCTGTTACATTTCATGTTTAATTTCTCTTACATTCTTTTACAAATAGAGTTCATGAGAGAATTAACTTCAATAATACCAAGTGAGCAAGGGCACTATAGCACATGAACAGTTATGGGCTTGGTATGTCTTCATAGGAAATAATGGAGATTTGATTGTTTCCATTAAAGTATGAATATTTAAATGTGGGTCAAATATTTTGGAAGCTACAGATACCTTCCCATATCAGTTAAGCAAAAATAACAGTGACAATGTACCGGATTTTTTGCACCATAAGACGCACCTGACCATTAGACGCACCTAGGTTTAGAGGAGGAAAACAAGAAAAAAAATATTCTGAACCAAATGGTGCACTAATATGTTTAATAAAATAGAGCAGAATAATATTTCAACCATGTAAATTCAACAGCGGTATTAAGAAACATCATCACTGTCATTAACAAATAAGGAGAGACTTTAAGGTTCAAGCATTCTTCTAATTTTATGGAAACCCCAAGAACTCCTCATCGCTAGTGTCAGAATTTATTAAGCTCAGTTGCTCACAATCACTTTGCAGCATCACGTACCTATCATCACGCGACATAACCTGTCCAAAGCCACCAGGGGACAAAGCACGTTTGGACCAATACTCCCTGAAGTTATATCGCCAGTCTAGTCCCATCTATATTTGTAATGCCACAAAGCCCTTCATCTCGTGTTTTGTTGTGGGTTTCCAGTTTGAAAAATGAGAATGCGGTGCAAGCACAGCCCTCGATTCAAAAAATTGCTCTGCATACCTGTTTGTCTTGTCTGACAGTAGCTGAAAGGCAGCTTCAGGAAAGAACAGCCTGAAGTAGTCCAGCGGCTGGTAATCTATCGAGTCCAGAGTCCAACTCAGTGATAATGCGCTTCGCTCCCTCATGAGATGTAGACGCTATCTTGCCTTTGTTTATATTTGTTTAGATTTCGCAACTCACGCACACGCAAGGATTAGATGCCGAGTCAATGAGTCTAACATTCCTCCAAGCACAGAGGGAATGCCTGTAACGTAACAGTGAGTTTTGTCGCCCTCTAGCCCTGGATGTCGACTTTTGTCAGGTATTACACATCATGGTCTGTGATGCAATATTCGCACCATAAGACGCACAGACATTTCCAACCTTCTTTTGGGGAAAAAAAAGTGCGTCTTATGGTGCAAAAAATACGGTAATTTTGCCACAAAAGTGTATTTATGGAAAAGTCATGCACCGAAATTGTTTAATTCTAATTGTTTGTTTCACCTTTGTTCACAAAGCTTGTTTTTACTTGGGCCAGATTTACGCTTCTAGAGGAAGTGATCAAGGAGTCTGCAAAATATTAAGTGCATGTACAGTAGTTAATATATTGTCACCTGAAAAATTTGTATGAAAAGTGTAGGTTATGAACAGATGTGTCTGCTTGGTCTTCACAAAGTATCACAGGACTGCTCAGACTTTCTACTACTCTGACATCATTTCACATCAAAACGGTACTGACCCTATCAGCCATCAGTTAACTTCTAGTTCTCATGTAGTCTTTGCTCTAAATGTACGATGGATTCCGTGCACCACTTAAATGTTTTACATATTGCCTGTCAACTTTTTACTTACCTTTTTATCATTCAAGTATATTATATATATTATTGTAAGTCACATTGCTGCCATTTTATATACTTAGCTTAAAAAAATAATAAAAAAACTTATCTGCATGTGAGTGCAGATACTTAGATGAAAATAATGAAGTTAAAATTGTTAGCAATTGTATATTAATACTGTATTTTGAAGTATACTAAATATTTAAAAGTATGTAAAGAAAATCAATAATTGATGGCAGGCTTTATTTTATGTAAAGCTTTTAT
The DNA here is from genome assembly GCF_900747795.2 of Erpetoichthys calabaricus. NCBI lineage: Eukaryota > Metazoa > Chordata > Cladistia > Polypteriformes > Polypteridae > Erpetoichthys > Erpetoichthys calabaricus. The sequence goes on along the minus strand of NC_041396.2, from coordinate 128,838,558 downwards.
GTAAAGTATTGAAATCAGTCAGTTATTTTCTAATCTGCCTATTCCTGAACTGGGAAGTGAACCCAGGTCTCCTTACTGTGAGGCAGCAGCACTGCCCCTGTAAATATCTATTCATCATTGCTGAAGCACAGTCATTTATGTTGCTTTATAAGTTTAAATGTGTGCTGTATCTGTTACTCACTTCTAAGTCTGACCTTATGATATGATTGTAATAGACGTTGATCATAAAAAATTGGCAAATTTCAACAATTTGTTTAGCTTCCTTCAAAAAACATAAATGCATGATGATGCACAGAAAATATAATTTCTTGTTTTGCATTTATTTTAAAATTGTCTGAAATTATTAAAATGTTCTCTTACTACTTAAGAGAATAAATGTCTCATATTTAAAGAAATGTCATGTGATTTTAACAAAAGCTATACATGTTAAGGATTTTGTTATACTCCAAAATTATTAATTTACTTGGAGATATTGCCATAAATTGAACTTTTAGAAGGTAATAGTACTGATTCAAATATGAAATAATAGACTTGTTTTCTAAATTTGCTTTTTAGTTTTCTTGCTGTCCTAACACTTCAATTTACAGGGATGCGTATTGATATTTTGTCTTTTAAATGAGCCACATTATATTTAAAGTGTGGAATTGAAGGGTATATGTAAAATACTCCTTATCAGGGTATTATTTTTTAGCTTGTCTATCATTAAATCCTTATTTAACATCTCATCAGTGACAAACTATAAACTTGTGTTCCTTAAAAAAAAGTAAAACTACTAAAAAAATTTTTCAATGTGTTGTTTCCAGGGTGGGTCAAGATCTGTTGTGAATATGGAGTGGGACAAGATCTGGGCATTCAATAAAAAGGTATTTAATGTTTAACAAAATTCCTTTCTAAATGGGAAATCAAATCTGCAGTGATAAACCCTTTGTAGTTAATTTTTGAGTGATTTTTTTTTTGTATCAAGTAAAGTAACAAAATAAATTCTTGTGCTTTTCAGGATAGTTAACTTTGCTAGATAAATAGTTTTAACCTTTCAGGTTTAATTTTTGTCCATTTTAGTCTACTTTTTGTTTATTTAATTTAGGTGTGTTATTTTTCCCTTTTTTGAAAAGTAGTTTTGCAGAGAGTTAAATATAAATGCATCCAAAACCATCTAGTTCCCACCAATAAAGGAAGCTTTTATTTGCTTGCCTCATTTAGTAAAATATGTAGTCATTTTTAATTTTGTAAAGAACATTTCTGAACCACTATAGCAAAGTGTCTTACCTTATTTGTGTCCTAATTTATGCACTGATACAATACAATGCGAAATATGTGTGTTTGTGTGTGTGTATATATATATATATATATATATATATATATATATATATATATATATATATATATATATATATATATATAATATAATATTGTGGAACATGACAGACAGGCAGACATGTTCAAATCACCTCACACACATTTATTTTCAAAGTGCATATTTACAATCAAGTGCTCCTCAGTCTCCAGAATCCTGGCCAACACACAATGCCTTCTCTCTCTTCAGGCCGCCTCCTTGCCTCCTCCCAGACCTCGTCCTTCTTCCACCCGACTCCAGTCCTGAATGAAGGGAGGCGGCCCCTTTTATAATCACCCGGATGTGCTCCACTACCGGCACTCCCCAGTGTGGCGGAAGTGCCGGCTGTGTATTCGGAAGCACTCCGGGTGTCCCCGATCCTCTTCCCCCCTCAACACTTCCGGGTGTGGCGGAAGTGCTGAGGTCTAGGGCTCCCAAGGCATTCGGGCACCCCCTGGCGGTGACCACGGGCACCTACAGGGTTGAGCTTCCAAGCTCTGTACCTGTGGCCCCCAATAGAACCAGGACGGTCGCCCCCTCATGTTCTGGAGGAGGCACAAGCCCTCCTCCGGTCCTCCTGGGCATCCCGGTCGGGCATGAACCCCAGCCGGGTGCCACAGTGCCCCATCGCACCGGAGGACCGGAAGAGAGCTTACGCCTTCCCCAGACCATACCGGAAGAGAGCTTACGCCTTCCCCAGACCATGTGGGGGCGACTGCCCTGGCAGCTAAGGGGACCACGGGTACAGAGCTTGGAAGCTCATCCCTGTAGGGGCCCGTGGTCACTTTAGCCGCCAGGGCGGTCGCCCCCACATGGTCTGGGGAAGGCGTAAGCTCTCTTCCGGTCCTCCGGTGCGTCCCGGCCAGATTGCCCCCCCCCAGCCACCTGCGACTATATGTATGTATATGTACAGTACTGTGCAAAAGTTTTAGGCAGGTGTGAAAAAATGCTGTAAACAAAGAATGCTTTCAGAAATATAAATAATGATTGCATTTTGTTAATTGATAACAATAAACAAAGTGAGCAAACAAAAGAAAAATCTAAATCAAATCAATATTTGGTGTTACTACCTTTTGCCTTCAAATCAGCATCAATCCTTATAGGTACACTTGCACAAAGTCAGGGATTTTGTAGGATTATAGTCAGGTGGATGATCAACGAATTATACCAAACAGGTGCTAATGATCATCAATGTCACACGTAGGTTGAAACGCAGTCATTAACTGAAACAGAAACAGCTGTGTAGGAGGCTTAAAACTGGGTGAGGAACAGCCAAACTCTGCTACCAAGGTGAGGTTGTGGAAGACAGTTTCATGTCATGGCAAGATTGAGCATAGCAACAAGACACAAGGTAGTTATACTGCATCAGCAAGGTCTCTCCCAGACAAAGATTTCAAAGCAGACTGGGGTTTCAAGATGTGCTGTTCAAGCTCTTTTGAAGAAGCACAAAGAAAGGGGCAACGTTGAGGATCGTAGACGCAGTGGTCAGTCAAGGAAACTTAGTGCAGCAGATGGAAGACACATCAAGCTTATTACCCTTCGAAATCAGAAGATGTCCAGCAGTGCCCGTCAGCTCAGAACTGGCAGAAACCAGTGGGACCCTGGTAAACCCATCTACTGTCTGGAGAAGTCTGGCCAGAAGTGGTCTTCATGGAAGAGTTGTAGCCAAAAAGCCATACCTCCGACGTGGAAATGAGACCATGCGACTCAAGTATGCACGAAAACATAGGAACTGGGGTGCAGAAAAATGGTAGCAGGTGCTCTGGACTGATGAGTCAAAGTTTGAAATATTTGGCTGTAGCAGAAGGCAGTTTGTTCGTCGAAGGGCTGGAGAGCAGTACAATAATGAGTATCTGTAGGCAACAGTGAAGCATGGTGGAGGTTCCTTGAACGTTTGGGGCTGCATTTTTGCAAATGGAGTTGGAGATTTGGTCAGGGTTAATGGTGTTCTCAATGCTGAGAAATACATGCAGATACTTATCCATCATGCCAATACCATCCAGTACCATCAGGGAGGCGTATAATTGGCCCCAAATTTATTCTGCAGCGGGACAATGACCCCAAACATACAGCCAAAGTCATTAAGAACTATCTTCAGCGTAAAGAAGTGTGTCTGGGATTACATGAAGAGACAGAAGGATGTGAGGAAGCCTACATCCACAGAAGTTCTCTGTGGTTAGTTCTCTAAGATGTTTGGAACAACCTACCAGCAGAGTTCCTTCAAAAACTGTATGCAAGTGTACCTAGAAGAATTGATGCTGTTTTTAAGGCAAAGGGTGGTCACACCAAATATTGATTTGATTTAGATTTCTCTTTTGTTCATTCATTGCATTTTGTTGATTGATTGAAAATAAATGATTAGCACTTCCATTTTTGAAAGCATTCTTTGTTTACATCATTTTTTTCACACCTGCCTAAAACTTTTGCACAGTACTGTATGTATGTATATGTGTGTGTGTATATATATATATATATATATATATATATATATATATATATATATATATTCACGGCATTCGAAGTCTGTGTCACAATCTGATTGTATGGGTGGTTACCTACCAGGTAACGCTTGTGGTTGGCCAGCAACCTGCTAACATCCGCCACGGTGCCCTCAGTTTGTGAAGAGCAGATCATAGAATGGTTGAAATAGTTTACTGTCAAATAAATGCAAAGAGTACACGACACGTGTTTCGCCCTCATTCTGGGCTCATCAGGTGTTCACACTCCACTGCACTCCCTCTCGGGAATCGAACCTCGGACGTCAGCGCCTGCCTATATATATATATATATATATATATATATATATATATATATAATATATACACACACACACACACATAGTGGGGCAAAAAAGTATTTAGTCAGCCACCAATTGTGCAAGTTCTCCCACTTAAAAAGATGAGAGAGGCCTGTAATTTTCATCATAGGTATACTTCAACTATGAGAGACAAAATGAGAAAAAAAAATCCAGAAAAACACATTGTCTGATTTTTGAAGAATTTATTTGCAAATTATGGTGGAAAAAAAGAATTTGGTCAATAACAAAAGTTCATCTCAGTACTTTGTTATATACCCTTTGTTGGCAATGACAGAGGTCAAACGTTTTCTGTAAGTCTTCACAAGGTTTTCACACACTGTTGCTGGTATTTTGGCCCATTCCTCCATGCAGATCTCCTCTAGAGCAGTGATGTTTTGGGGCTGTCGCTGGGCAACACGGACTTTCAACTCCCTCCAAAGATTTTATATGGGGTTGAGATCTGGAGACTGGCTAGGCCACTCCAGGACCTTGAAATGCTTCTTATGAAGCCACTCGTCCTGGTCCCTTTGCAGAAAAACAGCCCCAAAGCATGATGTTTCCACCCCCATGCTTTACAGTAGGTATGGTGTTCTTTGGATGCAACTCAGCATTCTTTCTCCTCCAAACACGACGAGTAGAGTTTTTACCAAAAAGTTCTATTTTGGTTTCATCTGACCATATGACATTCTCCCAATCTTCTTCTGGATCATCCAAATGCTCTCTAGCAAACTTCAGACGGACCTGCACGTGTACTGGCTTAAGCAGGGGCACTGCAGGATTTGAGTCCCTGGTGGCGTAGTGTGTTACTGATGGTAGCCTTTGTTATTTTGGTCCTAGCTCTCTGCAGGTCATTCACTAGGTCCCCCCCGTGTGGTTCTGGGATTTTTGCTCACCGTTCTTGTGATCATTTTGACCCCACAGGGTGAGATCTTGCATGGAGTCCCAGATCGAGGGAGATTATCAGTGGTCTTGTATGTCTTCCATTTTCTAATAATTGCTCCCATAGTTGATTTCTTCACACCAAGCTGCTTACCTATTGCAGATTCAGTCTTCCCAGCCTGGTGCTGGTCTACAATTTTGTTTCTGGTGTCCTTTGACAGCTCTTTGGTCTTGGCCGTAGTGGAGTTTGGAGTGTGACTGTTTGAGGTTGTGGACAGGTGTTTTTTATATTGATAACGAGTTCAAACAGGTGCCATTAATACAGGTAACAAGTGGAGGACAGAGGAGCCTCTTATAGAAGAAGTTACAGGTCTGTGAGAGCCAGAAATCTTGCTTGTTTGTAGATGACCAAATACTTATTTTCCCCCATAATTTGCAAATAAATTCTTTAAAATCAGACAATGTGATTTTCTGGATTTTTTTTTTCTCATTTTGTCTCTCATAGTTGAGGTATACTTGTGATGAAAATTACAGGCCTCTCTCATCTTTTTAAGTGGGAGAACTTGCACAGTTGGTGGCTGACTAAATACTTTTTTGCCCCACTTTGTGTGTGTGTATGTGTATATATAATATACATATATAATATACATACTGTATACATAGTATGTATGTATGTGTGTGTGTGTGTGTATATATATATATATATATATATATATATAAAATATACAGTGCATCCGGAAAGTATTTAACAGCGCGTCAGTTCAACTGGGCAAACTAACTGAGGAAGCATGTACCAGAAATTAAGACCCATTGTCAGCAGAAATCCGCGAACCAGTGAAAAATCCATGATTTACAGTACTGTGCAAAAGTTTTAGGCAGGTGTGAATAAATGCTGTAAACAAAGAATGCTTTCAGAAATATACAGTGCATCCAGAAAGTATTCACAGCGCATCACTTTTTCCACATTTTATGTTACAGCCTTATTCCAAAATGGATTAAATTCATTTTTTTCCTCAGAATTCTACACACAACACCCCATAATGACAACATGAAAAAAGTTTACTTGAGGTTTTTGCAAATTTATTAAAAATAAAAACATTGAGAAAGCACATGTACATAAGTATTCACAGCCTTTGCCGTGAAGCTCGAAATTGAGCTTGGGTGCATCCTGTTTCCCCTGATCATCCTTGAGATGTTTCTGCAGCTTAATTGGAGTCCACCTGTGGTAAATTCAGTTGACTGGACATGATTTGGAAAGGCACACCTGTCTATATAAGGTCCCACAGTTGACAGTTCATGTCAGAGCACAAACCAAGCATGAAGTCAAAGGAATTGTCTGTAGACCTCCGAGACAGGATTGTCTCGAGTCACATATCTGGGGAAGGTTACAGAAAAATTTCTGCTGCTTTGAAGGTCCCAATGAGCACAGTGGCCTCCATCATCCGTAAGTGGAAGAAGTTTGAAACCACCAGGACTCTTCCTAGAGCTGGCCGGCCATCTAAACTGAGCGATCGGGGGAGAAGGGCTTTAGTCAGGGAGGTGACCAAGAACCCGATGGTCACTCTGTCAGAGCTCCAGAGGTCCTCTGTGGAGAGAGGAGAACCTTCCAGAAGGACAACCATCTTTGCAGCAATCCACCAATCAGGTCTGTATGGTAGAGTGGCCAGACGGAAGCCACTCCTTAGTAAAAGGTACATGGCAGCCCGCGTGGAGTTTGCCAAAAGGCACCTGAAGGACTCTCAGACCATGAGAAAGAAAATTCTCTGGTCTGATGAGACAAAGATTGAACTCTTTGGTGTGAATGCCAGGCGTCATGTTTGGAGGAAACCAGGCACCGTTCATCACCAGGCCAATACCATCCCTACAGTGAACCTGATGGAGCTTGAGAGGTGCTGCAAAGAGGAATGGGTGAAACTGGCCAAGGATAGGTGTGCCAAGCTTGTGGCATCATCTGTGTATATATATATATATATGTGTATATATATATATATATATGTGTATATATATATATATATATATATATATACAGTGGTGTGAAAAACTATTTGCCCCCTTCCTGATTTCTTATTCTTTTGCATGTTTGTCACACAAAATGTTTCTGATCATCAAACACATTTAACCATTAGTCAAATATAACACAAGTAAACACAAAATGCAGTTTTTAAATGATGGTTTTTATTATTTAGGGAGAAAAAAAAATCCAAACCTACATGGCCCTGTGTGAAAAAGTAATTGCCCCCTGAACCTAATAACTGGTTGGGCCACCCTTAGCAGCAATAACTGCAATCAAGCGTTTGCGATAACTTGCAGTGAGTCTTTTACAGCGCTCTGGAGGAATTTTGGCCCACTCATCTTTGCAAAATTGTTGTAATTCAGCTTTATTTGAGGGTTTTCTAGCATGAACCGCCTTTTTAAGGTCATGCCATAGCATCTCAATTGGATTCAGGTCAGGACTTTGACTAGGCCACTCCAAAGTCTTCATTTTGTTTTTCTTCAGCCATTCAGAGGTGGATTTGCTGGTGTGTTTTGGGTCATTGTCCTGTTGCAGCACCCAAGATCGCTTCAGCTTGAGTTGATGAACAGATGGCCGGACATTCTCCTTCAGGATTTTTTGGTAGACAGTAGAATTCATGGTTCCATCTATCACAGCAAGCCTTCCAGGTCCTGAACCAGCAAAACAACCCCAGACCATCACACTACCACCACCATATTTTACTGTTGGTATGATGTTCTTTTTCTGAAATGCTGTGTTCCTTTTACGCCAGATGTAACGGGACATTTGCCTTCCAAAAAATTCAACTTTTGACTCATCAGTCCACAAGGTATTTTCCCAAAAGTCTTGGCAATCATTGAAATGTTTCTTAGCAAAATTGAGACGAGCCCTAATGTTCTTTTTGCTTAACAGTGGTTTGCGTCTTGGAAATTTGCCATGCTGGCCGTTTTTGCCCAGTCTTTTTGTTATGGTGGAGTCGTGAACACTGACCTTAATTGAGGCAAGTGAGGCCTGCAGTTCTTTAGACGTTGTCCTGGGGTCTTTTGTGACCTCTCGGATGAGTCGTCTCTGCGCTCTTGGGGTAATTTTGGTCGGCCGGCCACTCCTGGGAAGGTTCACCACTGTTCCATGTTTTTGCCATTTGTGGATAATGGCTCTCACTGTGGTTCGCTGGAGTCCCAAAGCTTTAGAAATGGCTTTATAACCTTTACCAGACTGATAGATCTCAATTACTTCTGTTCTCATTTGTTCCTGAATTTCTTTGGATCTTGGCATGATGTCTATCTTTTGAGGTGCTTTTGGTCTACTTCTCTCTGTCAGGCAGCTCCTATTTAAGTGATTTCTTGATTGAAACAGGTGTGGCAGTAATCAGGCCTGGGGGTGGCTACGGAAATTGAACTCAGGTGTGATACACCACAGTTAGGTTATTTTTTAACTAGGGGGCAATTACTTTTTCACACAGGGCCATGTAGGTTTGGATTTTTTTTCTCCCTAAATAATAAACACCATCACTTAAAAACTGCATTTTATGTTTACTTGTGTTATATTTGACTAATGGTTAAATATGTTTGATGATCAGAAACATTTTGTGTGACAAACATGCAAAAGAATAAGAAATCAGGAAGGGGGCAAATAGTTTTTCACACCACTGTATGTATATATATATATATATATATGTATGTATGATGCAACAGGGTAAATTGCTAGCACTGATGTGCTCAGAACGGAGTGCAAAACAGAACTGATCATCTATTTGTTAAATGCCGGTTTTAAAGGCCAAAACAGGATATGATGTCAACAGGTGCCGAATCTGGAAGGATCTTCCTGCAAAGGCTCGGACCTGGAAGTGATGTCATTAAAAGGGATGGACCTGGAAGGGTCCTCCTCCATGGTTTTCGGGACTGGAAGTGATGTCATCTGAAGGGTCAGAACCGAAAGTGACATCAACATGGCCAGGCGAAATTTCCCATGAATGGTCTGCAGGAAAGCAAGAAAACAGGTCAGTGCACTCCACCACCCCCTGGTCTGGCATGGAATTACTCTCATTTAGACCCTTTAGCTGCCACCCATCTGCACGTGTGTGACAAGGCGCCATCTCATCCCAGACCCATCGGATCATGTGTTGTTTACCAAGAGGTCGTGAACTCGAGAAAGAGCAACGGCGTTGGTGTGAAGAGAGTCTTGGCGATGGACGAGCGAAAACCTCTTAGACTGTAGGTCAAGAAACTACTTGGTGACCTATGGGTTTGACTCCTTGTGTAAGGCCATCCACTGTAACGGTGTTTAATCTGTGACAAGGGTGAACTCCTGACCCAAGAATCATAAAGGTTTCCCCCTCCACCGCTGCATATACCTGGTCTCCCGTTCCAACAGTTTCCGTCTCAGGAACATAACAGTGTGTTCAACACCATCGACGTTGTGGCTCAGCATGCCGCCCAAGCCTGTGTCCGAAGCGTCTGTCTGGAGAATAAAAGGCAGAGAGTTAGGTGCCCTTAAAACGATTGTTGACATAAGGGCCTGTTTTAGGTCACTAAATACAGCCGTTGATTTATCAGATTATACCACATGGTTTGGGGCCCTCTTCTTTGTTAAGCGTGCCACTCTCTCCGAGAATTGGGGGCACAATTCGGGCGTGGTACCCCACTAATACGAGAGAGACTTAAGACTTGCTTCTTGATTTGCGGACAGGGATTTTTCAAAATGGCATCTATTTTGGAACATTGTGGCTTCACAGTACCTCGACCCACCAGGTATCCCAAGTACAGTGGAACCTCTAGATACGAGTTTAATTCGTTCCAGCACTGAGCTTGTATAGCGAATTTCTCGTATCTAGAACAAACTTCCCCATTGAAAATAATGGAAATCCAGTTAATCCGTTCTGCACCCCAAATATATTAACATAAAAAATCAATTTTCCTAACAAATAACACTGATAAATTATATATACTGTAGTCTACCTTTAATAAATAACACTGGTAAAAAATATAACTGATTATTAAAAGAATCAAAACAGGTGTCCAAAGTGCAGTAGAGCATTCAATAAATCTTTAAATAAATAATCCTTAAAACAGTTGTGAAGTGGAGGTTTAAAATACACAAGAATAACAATCCTTTAACACGAGGTTAAAACGTCAAAAGGATGCCGTCTTTAAAAAACAGATGACAATCCCCGGTGCTTCTTCTCTGTTAGCGTCTCACCTGCGGGCTCTGCAACAGGCGAGACACTCTTAATGCAGCTGACCTTCTCTACACCGTCCTGCTTCAGCTGTTTGGCTCGCCTGTTCAGCTCACTGTTCAGCTACACGCGAGCCTGCACTCACTCACTTGAACCCGAAACGCTCTCTCTCTCTCTCTCTCTCTCTCTCTCTCTCTCTCTCTCTCTCTCTCTCTCTCTCTTTCTCCCCCTTAACCGGCTCGCGCTTCTCTATATATGCGGGGAGGACATGGCAGCTGCAGCCCATCAGCCACAGGAACAATCATGGATGTGGGCAGTTTCCCACCTGTGCACTTAAGTGAGAAACGCAGACACCGCAGATCGCGGCTCGCAACTGCTACCACGCCCCCTTGCTAAGCCGCAAGCTATACCCACAGCCTGGCTCGTTACGCGAGCCAATGCTCGTATTTAGATCTGAATTTTTCGCTCATACTTTCCTCGTATTTTGAATTTCTCGTATACAGAGGTGATCGTATCTCGAGGTTCCACTGTACTTGGCTTTGTTTAATCCAAAGAAGCATTTCTTTTGGTTAATCTGAAGCCCGGCCTCACCCAGTGTCTGCAATACCGCTCAGAACTGCTGTAAGTATTCCATGTGCTGGAATAGATGACAACATCATCCAGGTAGGCAGCACTATATGAGTTATGAGGTCGTAGTACTTTATCCACCAGATGTTGGAAAGTAGCCAGGGCCCCTTGTAGCCCAAACGGGAGGACACAATACTGCCAGTGTCCGCTAGGGGTACTAAATGCTTTCTTAACCTTTACAGATTCTGTTAAAAGAAACTGCCGATACCCTTTTGTTATGTCAAGTGTGGTCAAGTATTTAGCCTTTCCTAGACTCTCGAGGAGGTCATCTGATCGTGACATCAGATAGGCATCAAATTGAGAGAATTGATTAAGTTGACGGAAGTCATTGTAGAACCTCCATCTTCCATCAGGTTTACTGACATAGTCTATAGGGCTGGACCTCTATCACTCCTAGTAACAATAATGCACTTTATCTCAAGCTCGACTTCAGCTCTTTTTGCCTCGGGGAGATGATTGGGTCACTATCGAACTATAGTATAACTCTGGGTTCTGTCACAATGTCATGTACAGTTAGAGAGGTCCTTCTGGGTTTTTCACTCACTACCTCCAGGACGAAAAGGATGACTGATTTCAGCTCCCGCTGTTGTCTGGGGCTTAAATCCACGCCGAAGTTAAGGTTTTCCTTGTAAGCAAAGAGTAAGCGGGGCTGGCCGGACGAGAGATCAGGATCCCCGTCCTTCCACGGTTTCAGCAGGTTTACATGATAGACCCACTCACTCGGTCGATGATTGGACTGTTTCACCAAATAATCAACGAGTCCTTTCCTGTCCTTAACTTCATATGGAACTTGCCAGTGGGCAAGTAATTTAGAATGGGTGTTAGGGACTAAGACCATGACTCGATCCCCCAGAAACACGTGCCTTGGTCATAATATCGGACCTGTGCTGCTTGCGCGTCTTCCTTGTGATGTTTTAGTATGGGACTAATTTTTCCAAATGTATCGCGTAACCGCAATATATTGTAATATTTTGTGGAGCGAAGAGCCTCTTCTTCCCACCCTTCTTTTAAAATATCTTCTATGCCCCAGGGTTGTCGTCTGTATAATTATTCAAAAGGTGAGAACTCTGTAGAGGTTTTTGGTACTTCCCGATATGCAAAAAGAACGAGGGGGAGGAGCTGGTCCCAGTTCCTTCCATCCTTGCAGACCACCTTGCGAAGCATCTGTTTGAGAGTCTGATTAAACCTCTGAGTCTGTCGGTTTGAGGATGATACACCACGGATTTTAGATGCTTAATTTTAAGTAATTTGTCCGTTTCCCTGAACATCTCCGAGGTGAAGGGCATCCCTTGGTCCATCAGAACTTCCTTAGGGATTCCCACTGGTGCAAAGACCCCTACCAATTCCCGTGCAATGGCTTTAGAAGTAGCTGAGCACAAGGGAACAGCTTTCAGATACCGGGTAGCGTAATCTTTGAGGACCAGAATATATTTGTGTCCTCTGAGAAAATCTGGGTCGACTTGGTAGGACCCCTAGAGCTCTCAGCCAAACGGGACATCAGTCAGGGGAATGGGAACGAGAGGAGTACGGTCCGTGCTAGGAATTTGTCGCAACTGACATTTTAGGCAAGATGTGCAAAAGCGACAAATCTCCTCATTAATTCCTAGCCAATAAAATCGGAACTTAATTCTCTCCAAAGTTTTTTCAGTGCTTATATGGCCTCCTATGAGATGGGCATGTGCTAATTCACAGACCTGCGGCCGGAATGTACGGGGAAGTAGCAGCAGCTTCCGCATCTCCCCCTCAAGCTCCTCTACCCAATATAACAGATCATTCTCTAAAACAAAGTGAGGACCCTGTGGCATGGGCTGATCTTAAAACAGCATCAGTAGATCAGAAGAAAAACAACCAAAGAGCATTGGCAGAAAGACACCCGGTGTTCGCTCACCCTGAAGTCCCTCTGATTTGATTTCATTTTTTGAAATTGTTTTAATTGAGGTTTGTGCTTTTCAGTGTTTTTAAATGTCTGCTGTTTGTGCTGTTTATTTTATGCTTTTCTATCTATTAATGATGGCAGTAATGCACAAACCCACAGTAAATTAGTCATAGTATATTTTGTGTAGCTCACTTCTTATGGCACACCATCACTTGGAACTTTATAAAGTAAACAACAGTCCAAAACAACGTGTGACATCATTCTGTACCTGAATATATGTATTGTACTTATGCCATTTCACAAGTAAAGAATATATTATTAAATTTAGTCTGGGACATGATTTCAGCAGCACTTTGAGATTGTTACCTGTTGATGCTGCTTGATATAGGGAAAAATTGAAATAAAACAATAAATCTGGGACTAATGTGATAACGGTAATTTATGCGATAAATCAGTGATGAAGGTTGTGCAATATCAGTATCATTCTGCCCATACATGTGATAAATTGAGATTGTTAGCGGTTTATTTATTAATGGACAATCAAAAATTGTAGTTAATTAATAATGCAAAAAAGTAAACCTGTCTTGTGCAGAAAGCAGTGCTGCATGATATTTAAAAATAATTCTGTATAAAGTTGTTTCCTGCAGTAGTGAAAAACGACACAAATGTTTGGGTAACATGTCACTCATTATTAAATTAATAAAAATAAAGCCACCTCGATTGTCTACCTTAACATATAGTTTTCCTGGATTTATCTTACCCTTGATAGTGTTATGTAGATGTTTAGGTATTCTCTTTACAGCTTATGTTTCTGGGATCATTCACTTTTTGTTTTTTGTGGAATAAAGAAGTGCCTGTAGCACGCCGTCAGTAATCCCCCAAGATATTTGTAACTTGTCCATTGGAGATAAAAAAAAAAGTGTGTGTTTTTGTGTGTGAATAAAATATTATAAAGCTACTTGTTTTTCTTAAGCAGGAGCCTGTACTGAGGACAAAGGTCCAAGTCTTTAGTGACCTGGTGCTTCGTTTTCCTATAGTGTTGAGACATGGACATTATCCAGTGACCTGAAACAAAGACTGGACTCCTTCAGTACTTTGTCTCTTCGGAGCATCCTTGGATACCACTGGTTTGACTTTGTGTCTAAAGAGGGGTTGCTCATGGAGTCCTAAATGAGGCACATTACCTGCTTTGTGAGGGAGCATCAGTTATGGCACTATGGCCATGTGGCGCGATTCCCTGAGGGTGATCCAGCTCTCAGGGTCCTCATTGTTTAGGACCCGAGCAGCTGGACCAGACCAAGGAGTCGCCCACATAATACCTGGCTGTGGCTGATGGAGGGTCATTTCTGGATCATGGGACTGGACGGCGTGTCCACCTGGGTTGTTGCCAACTGGGATCCTGAGCTGTTTCGTCATGTGATGGGTGCTGTAACGTGTTGTACAAGTGCATTCTCCCCAACATGACCTGAGGAGACTGTGGTGAATTTCACATATTCTCATATCTAATTTGCTATAGTGGATAGAAATGTAATTTCACAATCTAATTTATGTACTGTATCAGTGAACCCCCTACTTTGCACAATTTTTTCTAAAATTCATCCAGAGCTCCTTCAAAACATTTCCTGCTTTAGTACATCTTTAATGCATGTAGTAGCTATTGTACAATTTATCTTTACAAAGCATTTGTGAGATTTCATCAAGATTTATAATGTGAATATGCAGTGGCTTAAAATATCCTTTCAAAGTTTAGCGCTTTTTTTTTTAATATGATTCTTTGGGTTCAAGCAAAAGACACACTTTCACATTAACTGAATAATACCACATTGTCCATTTGAGGAGGAAAATGAATCTCATGATACATACATTTCTTACGTTTTCTCCAATTCTCCATTTGATTTCCTGTGGTTTTTTTTTCCCTTCATTATTTTTTGAGCCTCATTTATCTCAGGGTTAAGATTTGCCCATCTTACTAGTAGTCTTTTTTGAAAACCAAACTTCTGATAAAATATCACCCTATACATGAGCAATGTTAAGTAATGTTCTTTTTTTTTTTTTTTTTTTTTTTTTTTTAAAGTATGATGCATGAAATGTTTTTGAAGGCATGAATATTTAATTTTCCCGCTTGTCCTGTCTTGTTTTTTCAAGGTGATAATGCTTGATTTGCAATTAATGTATTTGAAAATATTTTGTAATGACTACCTGAAATGAAATTAATTTATTTATTGAAAGAGTGGAATGGGTTGTCAAATGGAAAACTGCTTTACATTTAAACACAGTTATTTAGTAGACACTTCACAACTGTGCATTTTCAAGTATGTCTTTGTAGAACAAATCTGCATTATATGTCTGGAGTTCAACTTGCTTGGTCCTTTTTTTTACCTTTTTAAATTCTCTTTTATACCTCAGAATTTTCATTGCCCACTTCTCTGTTTGCTGTATTATAATTGTTATTCCTTCCATTCTTTCCCCATTTCTTCTGATATAAAAAGTATTGAGAGTAGACCTGAGCCTTGATATTTTTTAACTAATTTTGTATCCATGGTCTGATTTAATATTAAACTGCATTTCATTTTCTGTTTCCAAGCTGCCAAATAACTGTAAAAAGGTACATCTCTTACCTACTGCTCCTGCTTTACCCATGTCTTTTTTTTTTTTCCTCCTAGGGAGTAGCCGGACTGGACTGTGCATTTATGGGGGTGGGGGTTTTATGCAAATGCTAACGCAGTTTTGCCCATCATAATTACTTTAGACCAAATTACTAATTCCTAAAAGATTTAAAGCTGTGCTACAAGGCAGTGATCTCTAATAATTGAAACACCAGTGTGATGTAAAAATGTTAAGTGCAAGCTAATTTTTTGTCATCAGCTTTAGCTGGATTTAAGGATACAAGTTTAACTCAACATATAGCAGTTCAGAATCTCACAAAAAATAAAAAATTTGCAGTTTTAGTTAAATAATTGGATTAAAGAGACTACAATAAAAATTGACAGCCAATATGTTCTTCCAGGGCAATATGGAAAATGTTTGAGTAGTTGATTTTTTTAACAATGCTAAAACAAAATGAAGCCTTTTTTGCCCAAATGGAGGACAGATCAGTTGGAATCATACAAAAAGTATTAGCAGATGGCTTTCTTTATAATTCTAAAATCTCTCATTCTTGCTTTTTGTCCTCCAAGTTGCTTTCAGATATATATAAATGCAAAGAATTAGGCAAAGGCATAGCAATTCCCTGCTTCATTCTTGTCCTCGGTACAAAATTATCAGAGTTGAGCCTTTTTGAAATTTCCATCATTAAATGTAAATTATCTTGGGATTGATAGAAATTTACATGTATCCATAATGACTGGCTACCCCCTACCGTTCACTTTTTATTTGAATCAGATATAATGCTTAGTCTAAGTAACATAATTTCTTCTGTGTCATTTCATGTTTTAAGATGACATTTCCCATTTACATCAACAAAGTGAGTATCCCTCACTTTAATTATTAGACTAGTCTGGAATAAGATTTTGTTTAAAATTTTAGTCAGTAAAATATTTTGGAAAGTGACATTTTAAATTCATATTTGACTGACTGAACTTTGCTTTTTACTGAACAATATTAAAGGTGATTTACCAGAAAATAAGCAGTTTATTCTAAGGATAATATGCATAGTTTGGGAAATCTTGTCTTAAAGAAAAGGACTTTGCTGTTCATTGCTAGGATTGGTTTTAAAAATCTTCTCTAATTTGGTGTATTTTAATTTTTTAGTTAAATAATTTGTGTTTTATTCCTTTCATGCTTTATGGCCACTTAGTTATATTTTTCAACTAAATAGCCTGCTTCTTTTGTGAAGAAAAAATTTTTGAATCAAGTTAATCAATTAGCTATATAGCCAGGGTTTATCTGCTTGGCAGCCTAGCTAATTGCATTTTTTGGTGTGTTATTGCCATTAAAGGTATCATGTTATATACAATTAATCTGTGACAGAAAATCATTTGCATTCTATGTCAAGTTATTTTTTTTATGTAAGAAATCTTTGAAAACCTTTATTGGTAAATGATTGAGTGATGCATTCTTGTTGCGCATGTGATCCATGTCCAAATGATTTTTTAATTGTCTATTTTTTTCTTTTAATACAATATTCTTATATTTTCATAGTATCACATAAAACATAACTTTCCCCCATGCAAAATTTAATAAATAATGGAAGTAGTCAGATAGATAAATATAGAGCCCTCCATAATGTTTGGGGCAAAGACACATTTTTCCTTGATTTATCCAGCTGCTCCACAGCTTAAAATTTCAAATCTGACAATTGAGATGTGATTCAATTGCAAATTGCAGACTTTAACTTCAGGGTATTTGCATACATTTTGGACAAACCATGTAATAATGACAAGTACTTTTTATACATGTCCACCCCCCCATTTTAGGCCAACAAAATGTTCAGGACAATTGGTGGCACAGGTGTTTGTGATTATTGTGTTTCATTACTGCAGGAGTAAGATACCTAGACTTCCTTCAACTTGCACACTACCTTTGGAGTCTGTAGTTTCCATAGTTCAACATGAGGACAAGAATTGTGCCAATAAAAGTCAAAGAAGCCATTATGAGGCTGAAAACAAGAATAAAACCTTAGAATTACCCAAATCATGTGTGGAATATCATTAAGAATAAAAAACGAACTGGTAAGCTCAGTAATCACAAGGGGACTGGTAGGACAAGGAAGACCTCCACTGCTGATGACACAAGAATCCTCATTATGACAAAGAAAAGCCCCAAATGCCTGTCTGACAGACAGAAGCTTCCTCAGGTGGCAGATGTGTATCTGTCAGAGACTACTATCTGAAGAACACTTCATGAACAGAAAAATACATACCATACTGCAAGTTGCAAACCACTAGTTAGCCACAAACACCAGATAGCTAGATTACATTTGCGAAAAAGTACTTATAAGAGCCTGGAAGAATTCTGGAACAAGGTCTTGTGAACAGACAAGACAAAGATGAACCTGTATCAGAGTTATGGCAAAAGTAAAGAGTGGAGATGAGAAGGAACTGCCCAAGATCCAAAGCATACCACCTCATCTGTTCAACATAGTGGCAGAGTGTTATGGCTTGGTCTTGTATGGCTGCCACTGGTACCTATCTTCATTGATGGTTTAACTGCTGATGGCAGCTGCATAATGAGTTCTGAGGTGTATAGAAACATCTTATCTGCTCAAGTTCCAGAATCCAAAAATCCTGCTTTGGCAACACAGGAAATTTTCAAAGCTAAAAAACTGAAAATTCCTAAATGACCAAGCCAGTCACCTGATTTAAATCTAACTCAGCATGTCTACCATATGCCAAGGCAACAACTTAAGGAAACAAGCCTAAAGTCACTAAAGATGGCTGCATTAGAGGCATGACAGACCATCCCCAGAAAGATGCTCACAACCTGGTAAAATCTATAAATTGTAGACTTCCAGCAGTCATTGCATGCAAGGGATTAAAACATTATGTCCCAAAAATTATGCTGCCCTCAAATGGAGGGATCTTGTAGAAAATGTGTAATGTGTACATGGTGTAGCTGAAATGTATGCAAATACCCATAAATTTAAGTCTGCGATGTGCACTTTAATTGCATCTGAATTGTTTGATTTGTAGTTTTAAACGGTGGAGAAGAGGGGTAAATCATGGAGAAATGTGTCTTTGTCCCAAACTTTATGGAAAGTACCGTACATAATATAGATTTAATTGTTAAGCACCATATATGGTGTTGTATGATTGTTGCTTTACTCCAGAAAAATCGAAGACATTAGTTTGCTTTTTATTTTAGAAAAGTCACGAAATGCTTCTATTCCACCTGAAAAGTCTAGTTTAATTTCTGTTTCACAACTGCTTTAGTTAGGTTTGACTACACTGCCTCTCTGCTTATGGACAATGCTTCTAATGACATATCATGTAAATATATCTGTGAAGCAGGAATGTGTATGGATTTGTCAAGCAATTAGAAGAAATTACAATTTCATGCACTAATCACATGGAGTGTAGCTGTCCTTATTTCAGCCCATCCAAATTCTTTTTTCAAATAAGTAACATTTCAGAACAAACTGAGGTCCCTGGTTGTTTGACAAAATATGTTGGGCTAGTTACAGATTGGCAGGCATTATTGATTGAGTCATCTATGACCGGTTCTTTCACTACTACATAATTGAAACTTTTTGAGTTAAGGAAGATTTTTTTTTTTAAATATAAAGATAACCAAAATTCTTAGGGCCTGTCTTAGAAAATTACCATGTCAGGTTTCTTTACTTTTATTCAAATTTAGCTTTGCTAACACCTGGCCTGCATGTGTCAAACTTTTTAAAGACCTCCTAATTAAACTGATGTACTTCTCAATACTTCAAATTTTCTTTTGACATAATTCTTTATTCCAAAATGTTCTTTCCATCTGGTTTAGCACGCATACACTAATTCCTCACAGTATGTGTGGTTGTTTATACAAGTTTCTTTTCTGCCTGTATTTTATATTTTACACTGTAAAAGCTGCTGTGAAAGCAAATTCCTGTTGTTGCCTTGTTATAGATTAGTGCATTTTTTATTTGGACATGCAAGTTGGAAACCACACAAGCAGAATCACTGTATAAGGATAAGGTGTGTTTTTAAACCAAAGTAAGTTTCAAAAAAGAACATTACTCAAGTCTTTTTCCATTTGACTTTTCCCAAATATGGCATCAGTTTGCACATATTTCTTTGTTTGAAAAAAATGTTATGGATCATCTATACTTGGAATGTGGGAATGCAGTTTTAGAACAGTTGGTGCTGTTTTCCTCCCTCCTTTCAAGATGATGACACTAACTTGCCTGCCAATTTCTTAAATATAGTTATTGTATGATATTTACGTTTTGACATTTCTGTGGCACTTCCATGTATTGATGCAGTTCTGTATATGTCAGTGAACAATATAACACAAGCCTAATGAGCTTTCATGCATCTTGGATGTAGTTCACGTTGTACTTTCTCATTCTCATCACTATACTCCGCATAATGTTAATATTCTTGATTTTCAGGGAATTTGCCTTTTTTTGATAGATTATACATTTAGAAAGTGAACTTAGGAAAGCATAAATATACATCCAGTATGAGTTTAATACAAGTTGGTAGTAATTTCTAAACAGATATTAAGTGTGTTTCAGGTTTGTGCTTCTTTAATATATAGTTTTCAAACTTTAGTGTGCTTAGTTTTTCCTGGTTTCCTCTGTTCTCTGCAATTATTATTTTTCCAGGTCTTGCTGTCACTTATGGCAGCAGCTCAAACCCAAGTTCTTTGCTGAGAAATTGAATATTAGTTATTTCACCTTGTTATTGGTTCTACTCTTACAGTAGGTATTGTCATGATAGTTGTTCCTTGCTTTCAGGTGTTGATTTTCTAGTATTTGATTAATTTGGATTTGTATGTTGATTTGCAGTGCCCTCCAGTTTTCCTCGATTTTCCCACTGCTCCACAGTTTAAAATTTCCAATCAAACAATTCAGACGTGATTCAAAGTGTACATTGCAGACTTTAATTTTTGTGTTTTTACATTCATTTTGGTCACACTGCGTAGAAATTACAACAGTTTTTCCTTGTTCTGTCATTTTTGGGACATAGCAATTGTAGATACATTGAAGTAGTCATATTTAGTACTTTGTTGCACATGTCTTACATGCAATGACTGCTTAAAGTCTACTATTCATAGACATCACCAGGTAGTGGGTATCTTGACTGTCAAGCTTCTAATGCAACCATCTTCAGCTCTTGCTTGTTTCAGGGACTTGTCCCCTTAGGTTGTCTCTTCAACATATGAAAGGCATGCTCAGTTGGATTTAAATCAGGTGACTGGTTTGGACATTCAAGAATTTTCTATTTGTTAGCAATGAGAAACTCCTGTGTTGCCTTAGCAGGATGTTTGGGTTCATTATCTTGTAGGATGAAGTGCCATCCAGTGGGCTTGGAGGCATTTACTAGAGCAGATAAGATGTGTCTATACACCTCAAGATTCATTGTACAGTTGCCATTGGCAGTTACATAATCAATGATGATAACCATGCAAATTCCTGTGGCAGCCATACATGCCCAAGCCGTAATCCTCCTCTCCATATTGAACAGATAATGTGGTTAGCTTTGCCAGCACTCTGATACAGGTTAAGCTTAGTCTCATCTGTCCATAAGACCTTTCCTTTTTCCAAAATTCTGCAGGCACTTCTAAGTTGTGTTTTGCGAGCTGTAATCAGACCATCCTTTTTTTGTCGCTAGCTAGTTGTTTATTTCTGTTCATGAAGTCTTCTTTGTAGTAGTCACTTGACACATGCACATCTGCCTTCTGAAGACCCGTTTCTAATCTGTCAGATTTGTCATTTGGGATAACTACTGAATCCAAAGGGTAGACACAAACCAAGGTATCTTGTGCCTGCACTAATGAAGCAATGAAACACCTTTGACGCCAGTTGTCCCAAACATTATGGTGCCCTGAAATGGGGTGACCATGTAAAAAATAATTCTACGTGGTGTGACCAAAATGTATGCAAATACCCTTAATCCAAAGCCTGCAATGTGCACTTTGTTTGATTTTAATTTTTAAACTGTGGAGTAGGGTGGGTGGGTAAATCAAGGAAAAAATTGTCTTTGTCCCAAAAATACTAGAAGGCACTTAGTGCATTTTTTTTTAATTAGCTTGTCCACTTGGATTAATTATTAGGGTTTGGAAATCAAATTGTTATTTTGGTCCATTAAAGTTTTGCATTTAGTACTTCGTACTTAGTATTTAGGTAGATTTGGTCTTGGTTTTCTGTTTTAGTGCTTGTTTCTTAGTTCTTCATTTAGATTATTTTGATATTTAGCTTCTTTTTAGTTTTCTGTTCAGTTATCATTATATTTTCATTTTGCTTATATTGTTAATTCTGGTTGTTCTGACTAGTAAAATTAGTCTTCTTGTTAATATTGGGAAAGGCTAGGTAGAGGGACTGCATCCTTGTGAGTGGGTTGAGTAATTAGAAAAAAATCCTAAATCTGTCTTTGTTCTGTGCTACTTCATTTTCTTTCTCTATTTATGAGCTTGGTTTATAGGATTTAGACAGTTCGAGATGGTAGATTTTCAAATTTGATAAAAGAAGCCTTAAAAATAAATTTATTTCATAATATATTGTTTTTGTTACCTGATTTTTATAACTCTGAAGGTAACGCTTCAATTGAAAGATGGGATTGACTTCCTTGATGTACTGCCTGATGAACTGTGGCTCTGAAGCTTTGCAACCTTAGTTTTCAATTTTGTTATAGTTTTAAAGACTGTAAAATTTTTGGTTGACTAACTTTAGGTTCTGTAGAAAAATGTTGTTGGAAAAACTATGATGTTCTACATACTAAATTTAATGGATGCTTTCTTTTTATTTTAATTATTTTTCTTGTATAGCACAATTCACTTGACAAGCTCAGAGTATTGCATATGTTAACCAAATCTGGCGGTCCACTCTGTGACTTATTTATTCAGTTTAGGGTAGCAGCATTACACGACGTATCCTAGCAGCTTAGGGTACAATATAGGAGACAAATACAATGGAGTTTTAGTCCATCGGTCGACATATTAACTTGAACCTGGCCAATTCAGAATTAGAAAATTTACTGTATGTCTTTGTCATATGAAGGAGACAATATAGTTTAGTGGGTTAGGCACTTGACTTAAATTCTCAAGGTTTCCAATCTTTATTCCTGTGGCACATAGTTTCATATCGGGCAAGTCACTTAATTGGCCTCTATATGTAAAAATTAAAATATATGGTCCACCTAAATGCATACAAATTGTGAATTTGTAACCTGTCATGGGTAAAGCTGTTAGCCAAATGTTAGATAGTAATAATGTGAAAGGAAAAATGGTTGAACAGGAAAAATCTCCAAATACTGCACCTACAGGGAATCGGTAAGACACATACTAGATTACATACTAGAGTACTTGGTTGTATGTGTTTGTTACACTACATTTGTTATCATTTTTAACAAACATTTTTTTTACCTGTAGGTCATTGACCCAGTGGCTCCACGTTATACTGCACTACTAAAAAATGACGTGGTCCCTGTTAATATTCCAGGAGCCAAAGAGGAATCCAAGGAAGTCCCCAAGCATCCTAAGGTAACAAAAAGTCATGTTGAACTCTCAGTTTTTTGGTTAGGTTCTACTTGATTTGCTTCCCATTGATCATTTATTGTAATATGGTTGTAGAATGCTGAAGTGGGAATGAAGTCTGTTTGGTATGGTTCACGTGTCCTGGTGGAGGGAGCTGATGCAGAAACCTTCCACGAAGGAGAAGTGGTTACTTTCATTAATTGGGGAAACATAATCATCAAAAAAATAAACAGGTAATTTTCTTTTTGTTTTTGTGTAGCATCCTTCTGGTTAGAAGATGAAGTACAAATTGTCAGATTCAAAAAGAAGGTGTACATTCTTTGAATAATAAACTAAATATTTCACATAATGTGAATATGTAAGAAATATTATCTTCATCAGACTGTACTATATAAATGGCTAAAATGCTTAAGGCCTATTGGCCATTATCATGAATCAGTGTAGTATAAACAATTGTACCAGTTAGTCTTGATTTAAAGTGTAAATCAAATTTGGGCAACAATGAAGCTCTTTAAAATTATTGTATAATAAAAATAAAAGTTTATTTAACACAAAAGTTAAAAGTTAATATTCTTAGGGTGTTTGACACCGGTTCACTTAACAGGCTGTTTTTGTGCTTTGTTCAGTATTATGTGAATGTGTTATTTTTGCTGAAATTTGTGTCACTTATTAGAAATTAAATCTAGTTCAAGCTAGATAGTAATAGTTGTATGCATTTTATTGTTTGTTACGGTTTTTTAATAAAAAAAAAAAAAAAAGCAAATGTTCATTCCTTATAATTAAAATCATTGCAACTTTTGTTGTTCTATTTTGGTTGTTGAAAATCTAGACTAGTGTTGCTCTTTTTTTAAAAGTACATGTTTGAAGGTGTCTGAATGTTATGGGTTCACTTTCAGATTCTGTATTTCATGATAATGAACATTAGAATGTTTTTGACTAAAATAGGCCATTCAGTTCAACAAGCTCACTAGTTCATTTCATCTAATTTTTCACAAATGACAATGTCAAGTTTTGACGGTGCTATGGTCTAACACACTAATTGGTAACTTGTAATCTGTTGGTTGTTTTTATGCAAAATTTATCATTAACAAGTTTCCATCTGCATCCATGTGTTTTGTTGAAAAAAGTTGAACTAACAATCAAGATTTAGTGTACTAATAATATTCCATTTCTTTATGAAATGTATACATTCTTCCTATATCTTTGGGTTTTTCTATAGGGCTCTCAGTTTTCTTAACACGAATAGGTTAATTGTCAATTATAGATTATTCCTATTTGAACTTTTTAATGTTCAATCCCAGACAAATAAAGCCTGTCTAATTTATAATCACATTGTAGATGGAGGGATTAACATTATTTGTTTGACTGAGACCTGGCATAAATCCGAGGTATACTCAGTTTTCAACGAGTCCTGCCCTCCTGGGTACACCTACCTCGAAAAGGCCAGCAGCTCTGGACATGGCAGTGGTCTGGCTGTAATCCATCAGATAGGTTTGCAATTATCACTTCTCCCCCTTCCTAAATTCTCAACTTTTGAATGCCTGGCAATTAATTGCAAGCATCCACTTTTTATAACAATACTTCTTATTTACCAACCACCAAAACAACACCCTGATTTCATTACGGAAATGAATGAGCTGCTCTCATCTTTCTGTACAACTTCATCAAATGTACTGATTCTTGAAGATCTGAACATTCATGTGGACACACCCTCTAATTATTCTGCTGCCCAGCTCTTAGAGCTCCTGGACTGTCTAAATCTGAGGCAACTTGTCGAGGTCCCCACTCACAACTAGGGCCATACCCTCGATTTAGTCATTACTGACTGTCCTTTATCTGACCTCCAAGTACTTGATCTGGGTGTTTCCGATCACAAAATTGTCTCAATGGATTTACCCACAAATTCACTATACTCTAAACCACAGTGCTGTATCCACTTCAGTAACCTGAAAAAAATAAATTTGACTTATTGAAATGCTGACATTAAGAACTTCTCCATTGCTCTCCACCTTTCTTCTGTCAGTGAATTAGTTGATTATTACAACAATGGGCTCCACAACATCCTTGAGACCCATGCCCCAGTTAAATCATGAGTGGTCTCTTTTGTAAAATCTGCCCCGTGGTTTACAAGTGAGCTTTGACAAGTTCCTCTGTACCACAGTTAAAGTTGAGGGCATCATACAGAGGATGAGGCCTTCAATGTGTTCATTGGACCCTTTTCCTACTCCTCTGGTAAAAGCTAATGTATCAGATATAAGCCATCTTATTGCTGATATCATTAATCACTCTCTCCAGAGCGGCTTAGTCCCACTGGCCTTGAAAACCGCAAAAATTAGACCTCTTTTAAAAAAAAAAAAAAAAAAATCCTCTCTGGATCCTGAAGTGATAGCAAACTATTGTCTAATCTCCAACCTTCCATTTTTGTCTAAGGTTTTGGATAAGGTTGTTTCAGTTCAGCTTCAAGATCACCTCAAAAAATTCAATCTGTTTGAAAAATTTCAATCTGGTTTCCAAACTTCTCACAGTACAGAGACAGCCCTGGTCAGAGTCACCAATGACTACTGCTCACTACTCAAAACTGAGGCATCCTGGATCGAACTACGAACATCTTGATTACAAGTCAGCAGTTCTTAACCGCTGCACCACCAAAGCAGTCATATTAAGGGCGTGTCCATGTCGCATCCTAACGCAAGTTCTTTTTCTGCAGTTAAGTTCTTGAATAAAAGCGCACTTGTTTTGTTATAATTGTACCTTTTGTGAAAGTGTTTATTTGATATTTGGACTTCATTTGGGCACATTATTCACTTCTTGTCTACATTTTGCCAATTATTACTAAAACATGAAAAACATTTCTGTTGTAACAATGTGTTTACATAGATTGTTGTAGACACGGAACACACATGAAATACATGTATTCCAAATAACGATATATCATTCACCCTGTACAACTCCTGGCAACTCACATGCAGGTAAACAGACTTGAGCTGTGAGAACTTTCTGTGTTGGTGGGGGGGGGGGGGGGGGGGGGGGTGTGTGTGTGTGTGTGATAGCAGGCTGCTTGTGTTGATCGATACATTTACAGCACAAAAGACAGAAAGGTGCAAATGGATTTAATGTGGGCCAGGATTGCGAGTTTTTTGTAGGCTTTGGTAATTCTAGTGTTAATCAGAGTATAGCATCAAGTTAGTGAAACTTCTGGGATATTGATCTGGTCATTTAAGTAGCAGAGGGTGTTTTTATCATGCAATTAAGCATGCAATTATTCAACTCAAAATTATATATCGAGCACATCTGTCTTGGTGTCACAATCCCTCCTAACCCATTAACAGCTGTGTTTGGTGTTCTTCCAGATGGGTTTAAATTGGAGAAGGACAAACAAACGGTGATTGCATTCACTACACTTTTGGCACACAGACTTATTTTGCTAAACTGGAAGAATCCTAACTCTCCTCTTTTAAGTCAGTGGGTAACCAATGTTTTATACTATTTGAAATTGGAAAAAATCAAATATTCAGTTAGAGGATCTGTACAGAACTTTTTTAAAACCTGGCAGGATATAATCAATAAAATTTTAGAATAAGCTCTTAAAGCACAGAGGAAGTAATTATCTCCACATTTCTTTTTCCTCTCCATTCATCTCTACTGGCCTATTAAACTCGTCAATTTAAGTTTTACCCCATTGGCCATACTCTTTCTCTCTCAGGGGTGGGGGTCGACTTGTTTTTCAGTCCTATGTTTTGTAAAAATTGATCGATTTGTATGAACGATTACAATAAAATTTAAAAAAAAAACAGATTTCATGAGGGTGGCCTGAAGGCACGACATCCTCTAGTGGGCCCTGTGCTCACTGCCTGCCACTGAGGAGCTCGATTGGCATTTGCCATAGAATACCAGAATTGGCAGGTCCACCACTGGCGCCCTGTGTCACAGATGAAAGCAGGTTCACCCTGAGCACATGTGACAGATGTGAAAGGGTCTGGAGAAACTGTGGAGAATGTTATTCTGCCTGTAACATCATTCAGCATGACCAGCTTGGTGGTGGGTCAGTGATTGTCAGACCCTCTTCTGGTGCAGTGGGTCCTGAGTTCCTCATGGTGCACAACAATGCCTGGCCTCATGTGGCGAGAGTATGAAGACTTCTCCTGGAGGATGAAAGAATTGATACCATTTACTGGCACCCACGCTCGCCTCACCTAAATCCAATAGAACACATCTAGGACATTGTTTCTGTCCATCCGACGCCACCAGGTTGCACCTCAGACTGTCCAGGAGCTCGGTGATGCTCTGGTCCAGATCTGGGAGGAGATCCCCAAGACACCATCCATCGTCTCATTAGGAGCATGGCCCGACATTGTCAGACATGCATACAAGTACGCGGGGGCCATACAAACTACTGAGTACGATTTTGAGTTGCTGCAATGCCGCATCATTTTTTCACTTTGATTTTCAGGGTGTCTTTGAATTTAGTCCTCTGTAGGTTGATAATTTTCATTTCCATCAAACAATGTGTCGTCTTTTCATTCCTAACACATTGCCTAGACCATATCAGTACAGATATCCAGCATGATTTTTTCCCCATTGAGATCTGATGTGTTTTCAAAGTGTTCCTTTAATTTTTTTGAGCAGTTTATATTAGTCCTGGGAAAGTTAACACATTAATTTTTGTGATTAATGTTTCATGTTTAACGTGTTAAAAAAATATTGTCGCATCCAGAGGCAGCCTCAAGGGAGATGCCTCAGGCAGTGCTTTGGTCAGGACGGCATTTTCATTTAATTTTGTTTTCCAATTTTCAGTTGTCTATTCTTAGCTGACAGGAGTGGCACCCAGTGTGGTCCCTTACTGCTGTAGCCCATCTGCTGTTTGATGTGTTGAGCATTCAGAGATGCTCTTCTGTATACCATGGTTGTAACAAGTGGCTATTTGAGTTACTATTGCCTTTCTATCAACTCAAACCAGTCTGTCCATTTTCCTCTAACCTCTGGCATCATAATGGCATTTTCGCCCAGAGAACTGCAACTCTCTGGATATTTTCCCTTTTTTGGACCATTCTCTGTAAATCTTAGAGGTGGTTGTGTGTAAATCCCAGTTACTGAAATATTCAGACCAGCCCATCTGGCACCAACAACCATGCCATATTCAATTTCACTTAAATCACCTTTACTCCCCATTCTGATGCTCAGTTTGAATTTCATATTGACAATGTCTACATGCCTAAGTGCATTGAGTTGCTGCCATGTGATTGGCTGATTTAGGTTTTCATTAACCAGAAGATGAACAGGTGTATATAATAAAGTGGGTGGTGAGTGTGTGTGTGTTTTGTTGTGTGTATATGTATATATATGTGTATATATATCTCTCTATTATAAAAAAAATTCTGTGGGAGGGAATGACTAGGAGACGATACGTGATCTTCACGTTAAGATCACGGAAGATACTTAAAACACCCGCGAGGACCTTAAACATGAGACATTGTGCCTAGAGATTGACCCAGGACCGTCTCGCGATGACGTAGAACATGAGATTCTTGCAAGACATGCCCTACTTACAATCTATCAAATATGACAACGGGGTTGCAAAACATTCAGTCTTGTGAAGGATTTGAACACACATAGATCCAATGTCTCAGTGCATATAAAGAGTATCAGGACAATACATCATAAATGAAACGTCGATGACTAAGCAAAGAATAAAGCAGCGCGGAGAAAAGAGACTCATAAGTGTTAGAGAGAAAAAAGAGCAAAAAAGAAAAAATAATCTAGGTGCAAATTCAGAAAATAAGGCAAGTAATTATCAGTGCGTAACAAGTGGCATTAAAACACAGCACGTCCAATCGGGCTTAGAATTCAAAGACAGAGTAAAAGACAAAGTAGAACTTAATAAACACGTTCACAAACGTTGCCGCTATACACATGCAGAGCAGATTATGAAAGCAGTGGAATTCGAAAGGCTCCAAAAAAAAAAAAAGTATGTGTGATACAAATGTGGAGAAAGTTAAAGAATATGAAAGTAGGAAAATTAGAAAGTATAAAAAAAAGAAAGTAAAGATCACAGTTGCACAAACAAATGGAAATTATTACTCGAAAAAGGGTAAATTAATCACCACGGACCAGGTGTCATTGAAATAAAAGCAGGAGAAAGCGAGGTCAGAAATAAAAGACAGAGTAGAAAACAAAGTAAAACGTCATAAAGAGATTACAAAACAAAAGTTTCAAACACATGCAGAGCGGGTTAGAGATAACTAGGGTGGCACCGCCCCCTGCTCGCTTCGCTCGCTAGCCCCTGGTGTTGGGTAAGCCAAAATACATTGATGTATGTATGAGATATATTGGAGTGTAAAGGTGTAGATGACGAACAAAGGAAGTAAAGAACCCATAGCATGGCACATTAGAAAGATATATTGGAATATTTCAGTTGTGGTCTTTCGTTTTGAACCCGTGCCTGCTTTGCTTCCGCAGTTTCAGATGCGCGTTGTAGCCGTCCATGTTCATTGTATTTGTCCGTGCTGGCTTGCTTTTGTAGCTCCGTTAGTCGAGCTGTTTCGTTTTGGAGCCGAGACAGTTTTGCTTCCGCGGTTTCAGACGCGCGTTGTAGGCGCCTACGTATCCCTGCGGGCTCGTTTTTGTAGTTCCGTCAGAGGTATGTTCGTTGATAGATTGCGTCATCTGGATCTAACACGAAGATATGTGCATATTTGAGTTCGTGATGGGGTTCAGGGTGCACTGTTCCAATCCGATGTAATATTTGTCCACATACGCGAAAGCAGTATGGGCCATTGCCAGCTGGTGGCCAGATATTTACCCCGGTAGATGCAAAAGCAAATGAACTATCCATATTACTAATGCAGTCCATAATGCCTGCTTTGCAGACACGCGTTGTAGGCGCGCTGCGTTCATTGATTTTATCTAGGTGGGCTCGTTTTTGTATCTCCGTCAGTTGTGGTGTTCCGTTTTGAACCCGTGCTTGCCTTGCTTCCGCAGTTTCAGATGCGCGTTGTAGGCGTCTATGTTCATTGTATTTGTCCATGCGGGCTCGCTTTTGTAGCTCCGTTAGTCGAGCTGTTTGGTTTTGGAGCCGAGACAGTTTTGCTTCCGCGGTTTCAGACGCGCGTTGTAGGTGCCTACGTATCCATGCGGGCTCGTTTTTGTAGCTCCGTTAGTTGAGCTGGATCGTTTTGTAGCCGTGACCGTGACTCCATTAGTTATCCGTTGTCTACCGTTAGTAATATGGATAATTGCACTTACTGTTAATACGGAGCGTTTTCTGTGGTTGTACTGTTAATAATGCATCACTGTAATGTGATCCACATATGCTTAGTTATACGTTGTTTACTGTTAGTAATATGGATAATTGCACGTACTGTTAAAATGACTTATTTCCGTTAGTTGAGCTCTTTTGTTTCTGAGCCGTGGCTCCTTCGCCTGCGGTGTATAGGCGCATGCACCCTCCGTACTATGTCGGGTTTGACTATGCTGTGTTTTGTGGACATTTGGGGCCTCCATACTTTCTCTGGTTTGACTGTGGGGCGGGACCCCGAAGCCTCTTCTGTTTGTGTTTTCTGTGAGTACTTATAATATTGTCTTACTGTAATGTGATTCACATATGCTGTGGAGTCCAGATCTTTGGGGCTTCTGTACTATCTCGGGTTTTTGCTTGCGGTGCTTTCGAAGCACGTTGTAGGTGCCTGCACCTTCCGTACTATGTCGGGTTTGACTATGCTGTGTAGTGTGGACGTGTGTCAGTCGAGCTCTTTCTTTTTGGAGCCGTGCCTGCTTTGCTTGTGGCATTTCAGATGCGCGTTGTAGGCACCTGCGTTCATTGATTCTATCCAGGCGGGCTCGTGGTTTACCATTCTCGGTTAGCCTGTGTTATCTGTGGTTGTACTGTCAATATTGTATTACTGTAATGTGCTTAATATTGTATTACTGTAATGTGATTCACATATGTTGTGGAGTCCGGATCTGTGGGGTTCCTGTACTATCTCATGTTTATGCTTGCGGTGTGTTAGAAGTGCGTGGACCATGCTGTGTAGTGTGGACGTTTAGTTCAGAAACGCGTTGTAGGCGCCTGCGACTTTCATACTTTCCCGCACCTTCCGTACTATCTTTGTGGACCTGTGGGGCCTCCGTAGCCTCTTCCGTTTGACTCTGGGGTGCAGCACAGAATCCTCTTTTTTGTGTGGCTGTGTCGTTAGTCGTTAGCTATGGGCACGCTGTTGCTTCATTTCTTATTCACGTTAGTTGATCTCTTTCGTTTTTGGGCCGTGACTCCTTCGTTCGCGGTGGATCAGACTTCGCTTGCGGTTTATGAGACGCACGCTGTAGGCGCCTGCGCACTATGTCTCCTGGTCCCATCGCCGTGTACCTGCGTCCGTGCCTTCCGGTTTACCATTCTCGGTTAGTAATATGGATGAAAACTGGAATTCAAAAGACAAAAAATAAAAAAGGTAGGCGCGAAACACATGCAGAGCAAGATAAAGAATATGAAAGCAGAAAAAACCGACAGTGTCAAAAAAAGAAAGTAAATATCGCATTAGGGCAAAAAAAGAGAAATTATTACTCGGAGAAATAACTAAAAGTCGAATAGAGATCGAATATATGGATACAGGTGATATGTCAGAAGTATGTAAATATTGTAAGGCTTTGAAGTTTAAGTCGGAGAATTTCAAAACATGTTTTACCTCGCATGCATTTATTGGTTACTTTGCAAAAAAATTATTAACTGATTATTATGTAGATCGCTTTGTCTGTGCTGAAATTCCAAACAGAGAAACCTATCCTGAATTATGGTACAAAGTCATTAAACACATGTCTCACTGACCTCATTTAAAAGATTCAGCATATTGGGACTTGAAAGATTCCAAATATTGTTTTTACATAAGTTCTGAAATAAAAGAAAACTAATGAAATAGCAACAATTCAAAGAAATAAAAAATCTTAAAAGTGTGTATCCGGAACACCAAACACAGGGGTTGGCGAGCAGGGGGCGAGTATGTGTGTGTCTGTGTGTGTATGTATGTGTTTGTGTGTATGTATGTATGTTGTGGAAGCCGGCCCAGGCACAGACAGGTGGACACGTTCAAGTCACCCACAACACGTTTATTATACATATTTATAGTGCACCACAAACCCCAAAGTCCAGGCCAACTCAAATGCCTTACTCTCTTCAAGCCGCCTCCTCGCCTCTCCTCCCGAGCTCCGTCCTTCTCCACTCCCGACTCAAGCCAACGAATGGAGGGAGGCGGCCCCTTTTATAATCACCCGGATGTGCTCCAGGTGCATCCCGACAATCTTCCACCGGCACTCCCCAGTGTGGCGGAAGTGTCGGCTTCACACCCAGAAGCACTCCGGGTGTCCCCGCTTCTCTTCCCCCCAGCACTTCCGGGTGTGGCAGAAGTACTGAGGTCCAGGGCTCTAAAGACATTGGGGTGCCCCCTGGCAGTGACCACGGCCCCTACAGGGTTGAGCATCAAAGCTCTGTACCCGTGGTCCCCATAGGCACCAGGGCGGTTGCCCCCACGTGGTCTGGGGAAGACGTAAGCCCTCTGGGTCGCCCCCCCTGCCACCTGCGACACTGCCCTACCGCCAGCGAAGACGTGTCGGGTGGAGCGGCTCATCCCCAAAGTGGGTCCTATTCTCAAAGCTCCAGGGTCCGGTCCTGTTAAACAAACAGAAACCGGGGCAGAGACGCTCTCCCCTCTTACCAGCACCCCGGGGCCTACTCTTTTGGCACCCTCTCCGAGGTCTTTGTGCCCCTCCTGTTGGAGCTACTCGCACCCTCGTAGCCTCCGCCCAGCTGTGGCAGTGGCCCGTCCCGCGAGGGCAGGTCCTCAACGAAGTGGGTCCTATTGTGCGTCCAGGGTCGAGTCCTACAAGCAAAACAGAGAGAGGGGCAGAGACGCTGCCTGGACCCCACAACCTGGCGTCCCTCCGTGCCGCGCACTGGCAGCGCTCCCCCCTCCGACCGGCACCCCCTCCGCGGGTTCTGTGCCCATCTGCTCGGAACAGACGGGTCAGCTCGTATGTCAGTCACCACCGCTGACTCTGGGGCTTTCCTCTGCCTCCACAGAGGACGGCCATTCTCTGGACGTGAGCATCTTGCCTCACGTCCTCCCTTATTGGAGGAACCGGCATTCCTCCCTCACTTCCTCCCTTTCCTCTGGGACGCCATGACAGTTTGGGTCTGCGCATGGCACACGCACAGATCCTGTCCCGTCTGCGTCCCTATAAACCGCCGCGGGCTCGGGGCGTAGGGCGCTAGGACCTGGGGCACTTATCAGCCCCCGTCCTGCCAGCCCTCTCGGTCTTTCTCCCCTTACCGCGCGCACAGCACTCGCCACCGCGTCTACTGATGGAGAACCACCTACTTGGTTCCGATCATTCACATCATGGGCCTTTTCGGTGAGATCTCCTTTATGCTTTACGGGGTCGGCTCTACTCACCGTCCCCGCTGTGCCGCTCCGGCCGAAGGATCTAACATCGCGCCATTCTGCCCTCTCACAAAGTGACGTCACCGATGCGACTGCCTTCCCCTCCAGCTTCTGCAACTCCCCACGGGGGGCACTCAGCATCTGTAATAATTGCCCTGCGGGCTGAAGGCACTCCTCCAGCTGGCGCAGGGCCACAGGCTAGCACAGAAAGCCAGCTGGTGATTGACTTACCTGACTGTAAGTCACATCCACTGACTGCTTCCTGTGGGGCCGTTCCTCCGGCCCAATCGAGTCCTTCCCCGGCACGAGACGGACATTCCTTGGTCCCGCCTCCATCCAGTCATCGGCGGGCACGCAAGACACACCTTCCAATCCCATGCCTGTCTCGGGGAGGAACTTCCGGTCCGCGGCTATCTTCTCTTCTTCCTGGTTCGGCGGTGTGCTTGTGTTTTTGTGAGCTGCAGCGTCTCCTTCTTCGCAGCGTCTCCTGCTGCCGCTGCGCTGTTGAGGCCCCGCGGACCAGCAAGCGCCTGCCACCGACGCGGACCCTGGCAGCCCCTGCCTGCTAAATACAAAACACATGTGGTCCCCCAAGGCCGGTTGCTGGCAAGCAGGGAACTTACCTCCCGGGTCCCGTCTGTCCGAGGAAGCGTCCTTGGCGTGGCCTCGCTAGGTGACCTGCCATCTCGGGGGCCTCTTGCGATGGCGCACTTGTAGGAGCCCGCTACACTCTTGCACCACCCGTCATCGTTCTCCTGCACCAGGGGAAAACAAGTCTTCTGCGGAATGGTGGCGGTCCGTGGAGTAAGTCTCTCCAGCGGGGCTGGGTGCACGCCGCTCCCGCGGCTTGTGTGTGGGCGCACCTGCTGCACCGGGCCGGCCACAAAATTATTTGTGATGGGTCCCCGCCTTGGAACAGGCGGAGAGTCCCATCTGGGATGCCATTGTGGAAGCCGGCCCGGACAAACGTGTTGTGAAGAGCAGACTTTGATAGATCCCTGCTCTTTAAATAACACGGTGCCCACTCAAACCTGATTGTCATCCCATTGATTGAAAACCTCTGACTCTAATTTCACCTTCAAACTAACTGCTAATCCTAGAGGTTCACATACTTTTGCCTCTCACAAATATGTAATATTCATTTTCCTCAATAAATAAATGACCAAGTATAATATTTTTGTCTCATTTGTTTAACCGATTTCTCTTTATCTACTTTTAGGACTTGAGTGAAAATCTGATGATGTTTTAGGTCATATTTATGCAGAAATATAGAAAATTCTAAAGGGTTCACAAACTTTCAAGCACAACTGTATATAATCAGGAATGATTTTATATATTCTGACGTTGACTTTACATATTCAAGTTTTGACTTTATATATTCGGGAAGAACTTTATATATTCAGGAATGAATTTATGTATTCCGACACTGACTTTATATATTCTGGAAAGACTATATATATTCGGGAAGAACCTTATTTATTCAGGAATGACTTTATATATTCCGACACTGACTTTATATATTCGGAAAGGACTTTATATTACTTCCGCTGCTGACTTTAAATAATCAGGTTTTGGAGTTACAGTATATATTCAGAACACTGACTTTATATATTCCGAAAATCATTATATTTGCCTGTTTGGCGCCCCATAGTATATATACAGTATATGTATGTATGTATGTATGTACGTATATATATATATATATATATAATGTATGTGTATGTATGTATGTATATGTGTGTATGTATGTATGTATATATGTATATGTGTGTATGTATGTATATATGTATGTGTGTGTGTATGTACAGTCATGGCTGAAATTATCAGCACCCCTAGAATTTTCCAAGAAAATGCATAATTTCTCCCAGAAAACTGTTGCAATTACAAATGTTTTGGTATACACGTGTTTATTTCCTTTTATGTGCATTGGAACAACACAAAAAAACAGAGAATAAAAGCCAAATCTGACATCATGTCACACAGAACTCCAAAAATGGGCCGGACAAAATTATTGGCACCTTTTAAAAATTGTGGGTGACTCGTTTTATTTCAAGCATATGATGCTCGTTTGAACTCACCTGTGGCAAGAGACAAGTGCTGGCAATATAGCAATCACACCTGAAGCCAGTTAAAATGGAGAAAAGTTGAGTCCACCTTTCTGTTGTGTGTCTGAGTGTGCCACACTAAGCATGGAGAACAGAAAGAAGAGCAGAGAATTGTCTGAGGACTTGAGAACAAAAATTGTGAAAAAATATCCACAATCTCAAGGCTACAAGTCCATCTCCAGAGATCTTCATGTTCCTTTGTCCACTGTGCGCAACATAATCAAGAAGTTCACAACACATGGCACTGTAGCTAATCTCCCTGGACGTGGACAGAAGAGAAAAATTGATAAAAGACTGCAATGGAGGATAGTCCGAATGGTGGATAAACAGCCCCAATCAACTTCAAAACATATTCAAGCTGTTCTGCAGACTCAGGGTGCAACAGTGTCAGCTTGAACTATCCGTTGACATCTGAACAAAATGAAACATAGGTAAGCAGCTTGGTGTGAAGAAATCAACTGTGGGAGCAGTTATTAGAAAATGGAAGACATACAAGATCACTGATAATCTCCCTCGATCTGGGGCTCCACGCAAGATCTCAACCCGTGGGGTCAAAATGATCACAAGAACGGTGAGCAAAAATCCCAGAACCACACGGGGGGACCTAGTGAATGACCTGAAGAGAGCTGGGACCAAAGTAACAAAGGCTACCATCAGTAACACACTACACCGCCAGGGACTCAAATCCTGCAGTGCCAGACGTGTCCCCCTGCTTAAGCCAGTACATGTGCAGGCCCGTCTGAAGTTTGCTAGAGAGTATTTGGATGATCCAGAAGAGGATTGGGAGAATGTCATATGGTCAGATGAAAAAAACTCTACTCGTCGTGTTTGGAGGAGAAAGAATACTGAGTTGCATCCAAAGAACACCATACCTACTATAAAGCATGGGGGTGGAAACATCATGCTTTGGGGCTGTTTTTCTGAAAAGGGACCAGGACGACTGATCCATGTAAAGGAAAGAATGAATGGGGCCATGTATCGTCAGATTTTGAGTGAAAACCTCCTTCCATCAGCAAGGGCATTGAAGATGAAACGTGGCTGGGTCTTTCAGCATGACAATGATCCCAAACACACCGCCCGGGTAACGAAGGAGTGGCTTCATAAGAAGCATTTCAAGGTCCTGGAGTGGCCTAGCCAGTCTCCAGATCTCAACGCCATAGAAAATCTTTGGAGGGAGTTATAAGTCCGTGTTGCCCAGCGACAGCCCCAAAACATCACTGCTCTAGAGGAGATCTGCATGGAGGAATGGGCCAAAATACCAGCAACAGTGTGTGAAAACCTTGTGAAGACTTACAGAAAACGTTTGACCTCTGTCGTTGCCAACAAAGGGTATGTAACAAAGTATTGAGATGAACTTTTGTTATTGACCAAATACTTTTTTTCCACCATAATTTGCAAATAAATTCTTTAAAAATCAGACAATGTGATTTTCTGGATTTTTTTTTTTCTCATTTTGTCTCTCATAGTTGAGGTATACCTATGAAGAAAATTACAGGCCTCTCTCATCTTTTTAAGGGGGAGAACTTGCACAATTGGTGGCTGACTAAATACTTTTTTGCCCCACTGTACGTGTACTCACTTTTGTTACCAGAGGTTTAGACATTAATTGCTGTGTGTTGAGTTATTTTGAGGGGACAGCAAATTTACACTGTTATACAAGCTGTGCACTGACTACTTTACATTGTATCAAAGTGTCATATCTTCAGTGTTGTCCCATGAAAAGATAAAATAAAATATTTACAAAAATGTGAGGGGTGTACTCACTTTTGTGAGATACTGTATGTGTGTGTGTGTGTATGTATGTATGTGTATATAAGGCTTTTTATTGTCAGTCCTTTTCAACAATTTGGACTCTAAAGTCTGTTATTTACTGTAAAATCCAAATGAAAAATCATTTTAATTCCAGATTGTAATGTGACAAAATGGACAAAACACAGCATAGATGTGCAGAATGTTTTTGCCAGTTTAATTTTGCAAACAGAACCATATCAAAAGAATGTTTTAATATTAATAGGGTGCAAGAAAGAATGAATCCTTAGATATGGTGCCAGTCCATCACATAATGATCAACCAGACCTACCCCGCACACACACACACACACACACACACACACACACACACACACGCACACAACAGGACCAATATAGCAACGCCAGTCTACCTAACATGCATTTCTTTGTACTGTTGGAGGGTACTGGAGCACATGGAGGAAACCCATCCATACAGAGGGATAACATGCAAGCTTCCTGCTTGGAGGACACAGGGTCCTGGTTTCCTTTTTGTGAGGTAGCCATGCTACCACTGCACCACCGTGTTCCCCTTTCGGTTGAAATATTATAAAATACACATTAATAATGTTATCAGTAAGGGTATTTTTTAATACCTAATATGGCTGAGGAATGATGGCTCATTAGTACAGTTCTGTCCAAGGCCCTGACATGTACAACATGTTTATAAGATGGATAGGGTTTAGTAGAATTTTGTAAGACTGTCCTTTGATAGTGGAAGTACATTGAAAGAGAGAGAGTAGTGTCACCTGGACAAATTCAGAATACCAGGTAAGCTTTTTGATATTCTGTCAAATAAACCACTTTTGTGGTCTTTGTTTATTTCAGAGATGACAGTGGCCATATTGTATCACTTAATGGATGCCTGAACTTGGAAAACTGTGATTACAAAAAAACAACCAAAATTACATGGTTGACCGAGACAGAACAGGCTCCATTGGTTCCCACCGTCTGTGTTAACTATGAACATCTCATTACCAAACCTGTGCTGGGCAGGGATGAAGACTTCAAACAGTATATAAATCAGAACAGCAAGGTAAGTTCAAAGCTATAGATGGAAATGCATTACATGTTTAATTGTGAATTCTGTATATTTTTACAACTCATAAATTTTAAATTATATTAATGCATTGCAGAGCCATTAAGGACATTTTAAACTTTTTTCAGTATTGAAATATGTTAGCTTGTTTAAGCCATCTAATACCTATGTTATAGGAAGCCATGCACTTGTAATGTACCAGCAACTTAGAGTATCTGTTGGACCACCACTTCTAACCCATTACATTTTAACTCATTCATAATTAATCTAGTTTATTAAAAGAGACAGACATTTTAAGTGCTACAACCACAGACCCTAAGTGTGAATTTTAAAGGGTTCCTTTTACAAATTTTGTTGATACAATGGTGCTATATGATGGTAAAATTACCTTTTTGTAATTCTACACATCTTACTCCCATTGTAATGTTTCATGGAGTGAATTTTTTACTGCTAAATACTATAAGACGATAAGTGAACAAAATAAGTCTATTACATTTGGTTGTTCTTCGGGCATTATTTTTTTTCTAACATTACTCAAAAAAGAACTGTAAGAAGAGCAAGATTTACAGTTTCCAGTAAATAAGCAAAAATGAACATAGTGATAAGATGTGGTCATTTGGGATTGTGTTAAAAGCACCTTTTATAAGTACTAGTTAATATCTATCTAGTATTTCTTTAGACACATGGTAATTCAGTTTACAGCCATAAAATATACATGTGTAATGCACAGGTTGAGGAAGACTGTATTCTGCAAATTGGTAATTTAATTCATTGTTTGAAAATCTACTTTTAATGTTCCATCTCTAGTGTTGTTTTATGTCATCTTAAGTGTGGTGATAATGAATGCTTCGTTATGATCTTGAGTAAATTCTTTCATCACTGAAGTTCCTGAAACTCCTACTTCAGTTCAGTTTGTTTTTATAATATAAATCTCCACTTATAAGAACAACGTGCTGTTTGCTTTGACAAAAAAAAAAATATTAAACTGCATATGAGAAATGTTTAAAATATAATATGTAATGCATGAACACTATGCAGTGTCCACACTGAAATTTATATATCTTCCCAAAACTAATATTTGTTAAGTTTATTAAAGAAACAAAACAAAAAGAATTTTTTTTATTGTTTATAAGTATGATTTTTAGTGGTTATTTCATTTTTTAATTTTGATCAATATTTGTAGTTTTCATTTAGCTTATATACAATTACCCCATTATATTATCTCATGTTCTTTTTTTGTTGCACATTTTAGTCCAGCAATACATATTTTTTTAATATTTAATACTAGAATTACCAAAGCATGCGAAAAAACTTGTAAATCTGGCCCACCTTAAATCCCTTCGCACCTCTCCGTCAGCATCTTTTGTCTTGTAAATGTGCCGATCAAGACAAGCAACAAGCAGCCTACTATCCCATCCCCCCACACAATGAAATGCATGTGTTCCAAATAATGATCTTTTATTTCCATTCTAAAACTCCAGCACTTCACTCCCAGATAATCAAGGCTGGAACTGGGAGAACTTTGTGCCGTTCTGCGGTGGTGGGGGGATGGGATAGTAGGCTGCTTGTTGCTTGTCTTGATCAGCACATTTACAAGACAAAAGACACTGATGGAGAGGTGCGAAGGGATTTATGGCTGCTGGATATACAAGTTTTTTTTGTAGGCTTTGGTAATTCTAGTGTTAAATAATATATAGAAGTAATGTAAAATCTTTCTCCATCTGTCAGTTTTCTAAGTCCAATAAATCCAGATTTATGGTTACTGGGGCAGACTCTGTCCTTTGATATGTTGGAGCATTTGCCTAAAATAATTTAAATTTATTTTTTCCCTCAAGCAACACTCACTACCCCAGAATGACAAAGTGAAAACAAGTTTTCAGATGTTTTTGCCAAATGTATCTAAAAATAAAAATCTTAACATCACATTGATGCAAGCAGTCAGTCCCTTTCCTCAGTACTTAATTGTAGCAACTTTGGCAGCAATTACAGCTTGGAGTCTTCTTGGCTATGACACAACAAGTTTTACACATCTAGATTTGGTGATTTTCTACCATTGTTTTCTGCAGACCCTTTCAAGTTCTGTCAGGTGGGATGGAGACTTGTCAGTGGTCAGCTCGTTTTCAGGTTTCTCTATAGATACTTGATTGGTATCAAGTCTGTGCTCTGGCTGGACCATTCAGTAATATTTACAGCGCTGACTCTAAGCCAGCCAGTATGTTGTTGTCTTTGCTTTTTACTTAAGGTCATTGTCTTTTCGAATGTGAACCTTAGTCCCAGTCTGAGGTCCAGAACACTCTGGTGCAGGTTTTCATTAATGATATCTCTGTACTTTTGCTTTCCCTCAGTCTTGTTTAGTATCCCAGTTTCCTGCTGATAAAAAAAAAGCAACTCCACAGCATAATGCGGCTACCACCATGCTTCATTCTTGGAACGGTATTGTGCAGGGGATGAATCTTGTCCGGTTTCCACATTTGGAAATGAGGCCATACATTTCAATTCTGATTTCATCAGATCAGGAAATGTTGTTTCCTGTAGTCTGAGTATCCTTTATGCGTCTTTTTGCTGATCCAAGCAGGCTTTCAAATTTCATCTGTCTAATCATCCTTTAAGCCCAGTTTATTGCGATGCTGCATTATTTCTCCCATCTCCACTTAGGTTCTCTGGAGTTTAGCTAGAGTGATCAGCAGTTTGTTGGTCACCACTCTTACCAAAGCCCTTCTCTCACAGTTGCTCAATTTAACCAGTCAGCTAGTTTTAGGAAGAGTTGTGGTTGTTCCAAACTTCTTCCATTTAAGAATTATGCAGGACACTTGGCTCTTGGGAATTTTTAAAGGTGCAGGGATTTTTTTGTAGCCTTTCGCAAGTCTGTGCATTGCCACAATCCTGTCTACAGGTAATTCCTTCAACCTCATGACTTGCTTTTTGTTCTGATAAGCATGTGGAACCATGTACTTCTAAACAAAAAAAAAAAATGTAATTTTTTATTGAGGATTTGTTCTGTTCTGTGTATTGTATTGACCCCCTTCTTTTGACACCCACTGCACGCCCAACCTACCTGGAAAGGGGTCTTTGAACTGCCTTTCCCATGGTTTCTTCCATTTTTTCCCCTACTAGGTTTTTTTTGGGAGTTTTTCCTTGTCTTCTTAGAGAGTCAAGGCTGGGGGGCTGTCAAGTGGCAGAGCCTGCTAAAGCCCATTGCGGCACTTCCTGTGTGATTTTGGGCTATACAAAAATAAACTGTATTGTATGTGCAGACAGGTGTATGACTTTCCTATTCATATGCAATCAGTAAAATTTACCACAGGTTGATTCCAAACAAGGTGTAGAAACATCTCAACAATGATCGATATAATGGAACTCACCTCAGGCATATTTCAAGAATCACAGCATTGTGTCAATGTCATATTTCAGTTTTAATTTTTTTTTATTTGTAAACGTGCCATAATTCACAACAGGCTACAGAAAAATGATGGGTCCTTTATGCTTTCTGAAGACACTGTATTTGGAAAAGGGAAAAATAACTGAAGTACTAGAGACATATGCAAGGGCAGACACAGGATAAAGTTTAAATCCCACATGGATTGTGGCCCTGATTCCAATCCAACCTAGGCATCTATAACTTTTCCAAACTAACTTTGGAAAGCACTGCACATCTTTGTCTATGTAGAAAGAACATTTTATAATATAGTCACTGACCATTTGTATTATATATTGAAATGCATTTAATACCTACACATTCCTTCTGTCATAAAGTTTTCGTGTTGGCTGGTTCATTCTGCTATGGACAGCATAAGTGTAAATATCATTTAACGAAAATGATTGTTTATTGTTTGATTTCTGGTATTTAGGACATTAGGCTTTGTCGTGTCACATGCGAGTTATTGGATTTATTAGTTCATTCTTTGCTATTATTTTAAATTTATAAATATTTTTTTACATACTGTATGTTTCCTCAAATTGAAAGAGTATATTGAGGAATATGTTGAGGCAATGTTCAGTATATTAAGGCTGAGTTGTAGAATTGCAGCATCACATAAGATGTAAAAAGTATATAGTGGTTATAATAGAATGAACTGAGGGTCTCCATTTAATATAACAGTGCATTATTTAATTTGTTAACTTTTGTAATTTTGTTAGTAGAACTTATTTGAGATAATGTGGACCGATGCTCGCATAGCTAAAAACTCTGGTAAAACAACGGCAGCTGTAGTGGTGACACTGTTCAGAGATGGTGGGCGCTGACCGCTCTCTGGGAATGAGTTCTTTCGTGATTGTGGCATGTTACGTAACCCAAATCTATGTAGATGTAAAATAAAAGGCTATACCCCTCCCTAGTGATATGGCGGTAAGAAATCGTGCAAGAGAAATAACAGCTTTGTTTAATGTTGGCTTATGCTGCATAACAGAGGAAAGAAGCCAATGACAAAACCCAGTTCGGGAGTGGGGGCCTGAGGTGTTGAGTCTGTCGATGTTCATTTGTGCAGTGGAAGGCATTTTTGTGATCGGATGACAATATCTCCTATCCACCCATCAGCTTCAAAGGTGTGCTTGGTTGTTTTCCTTGGTCGTTTCTCCATGTGCAGGCCCCAACTTGGGTGAGCATGTAATTCCAAACAAGGATACAAACAAGGATGTTTAAATTATAACAAGATGTTGCATATTTCAATACATGCCTCGTCCAACCCAATGGTTTGTATATAAAGTCTTTTGCTTGGTGGCTTTGTGGATCCCTCCAGTCTGATTGCCATTACAGAGCAAATGAGATGCACATATGGTGACTGTCCATTCAGCAGAGGAACACTTCACTTTACATCCTGCTCCTGATATAGCAGTCAATCATGAGAATCTTTGCACTCAACAGCTGTCATTTCATCTCTTTATTTCAGTAGCATTTCAGTCTGTTTGTGT
Organism: Erpetoichthys calabaricus; assembly: GCF_900747795.2. Classification (NCBI taxonomy): domain Eukaryota; kingdom Metazoa; phylum Chordata; class Cladistia; order Polypteriformes; family Polypteridae; genus Erpetoichthys; species Erpetoichthys calabaricus. The sequence goes on along the minus strand of NC_041396.2, from coordinate 128,795,490 downwards.
TAAAATCCGTAAAAACGTTGTTTCTGCAATAAATATATGCACAACCATATCATGGCATCAGATTTACTTAGCTGGACTTAAAATCTTTGTTTGATTCTGCACTTCTTCCACTCTGGATATAAGCGACTTGTTCCTTCACCTGCCATTATCAGGTTTGTGCACCAGACCGAGTCATTAGTATAGTACAGTCAATTTGAATCTTTGTTCATAGAACAGCACCTTTTCTTCATTGATAAAGCACCATCACTGAGTTGGAGAGGTCTGAACACCCACTAAATTGAGTGGCCAAACTAAAATACTTGCTACTTGCGCAAATGCATAACATAAAACAGTGCTTTATCAAACTTATATTACAATACAGAGCACTATTAATGGAAATCCTAGACTCTCAGTTAGTGAAAATGTTTCTTCAGTAGGATATTACACTAAACAAAATAAACACATTGCATCAGTTATCTATCACAGGTGTCTTAAATTATAACAAGATGTTGCATATTTCAACTTATGGGTGTATTCATTTTTACTAAAGCAAAACTTTATAACAAACTGTAGCTTATCTTATTAAGAGACAGATCTCATAAATTTCTTTAAGATTTTATAAAAGTGCAGTTTCTATAGACTAATGTTAAACATTTGAATTATTCTCTATCTATCTATCTATCTATCTATTCCCATATAACATAAATTTCCTGATGTATAACTGACTTAACAGTCTTTTCAACTATGTGCATTATCACTAAGCACTAACCTTAATACAATGATGTAACAACAAATCTTCATAAAATTAATCACTAACACATACAAACAAATGCATGTTATTTCATACATTTCATTATTACTGAAGTGTTAATAATAATCCTTTCCCATACATCAAAATATGCAATATCAAATATGCATCAAAACATTTCATATTAAGACTAGAAAAATAAATTAGCCTAGTGTAATATTGCAACATTCAGAGCCTGTTTGCATCTCACCTGTTAAACTATTTCTTGCAGCTTGTATATAAATATCCTGTGTGTTTCATCCATTGGTCACTGGGTTTGCTGAATCTGGAGAAAAAGAACATCTATAGTTTTGAAGTTGAATATCTTTTTTGCTTATAATACTTTATTGAATTCAGATCTTACAATTCCTAACTGACCATGCTACAAGCTGTCCTTCTGGCTTCACTAAGACTTAGCAGGGTCAGTAGGTCATTGCTTTATTTAACACTGCATCTGTTTCTAGGCTTCATCAATGACATTCCAGGCTCACTGACTAGCATACAGGATGAATTACCAATACCAATTAATAATGTTCTTATTATCACATTTAATTTTACTTGCTTATAGCATTTTTTAAACTTTCACATGTATTACTATGTATAAAATTTGGATATGATCCCCTGTTACTATGTGGGGCACCCCCACCATTGGGATCTGCTTCACATTACTGATTAGTCAGCTGACAGACAAAGAAGCACAAACTTTTAAATAAACACAAACTTACAAATGATGAATGACATATGAGATCATCTGCTACCCCAGACTCTGAACAATCTATGTATATAATTCACTAAGCCGCTGACAAGTAGCCACCCATGGAAAGCACGCAAGACAGCCACGCCCACCAACTCTAAGGCCATTGGATACGACGACAACTTGCAGAGCCACGCCCACCAACTCGGACGCAGCAACTCACAGAGCGGGGCGTCATTCGCGTTTGTCTCTGCTACACTCCACATGCATCTCTGAAGAAGTATGTTTGTCGCGGAGGTGAATTGCTGTATGCGGCGTGTAGAACACTTTGCGAGGGGTATCCCATGGTCTTACAGTTGGTGGGTGGGTCTCTGTTAGTTGCTCTTGCGAGGTTCAGTCTCTCCCTGTGCATTTCCTGTGCGACACACACACACAGCAGCAGCACGAGAGAGACGTACACACACAGGCAGCGCCAGAGAGAGACAGACGCGCACACACACACAGAGGCAGCGAGACAGAGAGCTGCGCACACACACAGGCAGCGAGAGAGAGAGACAGAGGTACACACACAGGCAGCGCAAGAGAGAGAGAGAGCCGCGCACACACACACAGGCAGCGCAAGAGAGAGAGCCGCGCACACACACACAGGCAGCGCCAGAGAGAGAGAGCCGTGTGCACACTCAGGCAGCACGAGAGAGAGCCGCACACACACAGGCAGGGCCAGAGAGAGAGAGAGCCGCGCACACACACAGGCAGAGCGAGCGAGAGAGAGAGAGAGGGCTGGACTCATAAGGTAGGAAGGCAGTTAAAGAATGCACTGGGCTTGATTTTGTTTTCATTTCTGTTTACAGCGATCGGTTTGTAGTGTGCATTTTTGAAATGTTACTTTTCTTGGTGGTTTATTAAATTACGGATTTTTTCAAATGTTCATTTTTTGTTGCTATAGCGCAAACTGTTGCAGTGTTAGTTTTCTCTGTTGTTCAAGGTTTTCTCAGTGTTATTCGATGTTTTTACATTTAGTTTACTATTACGCAGTGCATTCTATGGTTTAGTTAACTATATTTGTGCTTAAAAACTTACAAAAATTTATATTTACATACAGTTCGTATGGTCTGGAACGGATTAATTGTATTTCCATACAATCCAATGGGAGAAATTGCTTTGGTTTACAACCAGAGTTTTGGAACGAATTATGGTCCTGAACAGAGGTTCCACTGCATTCTTTTCGGTTATGACACACGACCGCGTCCACCATCGCAAACTGTTTTGCACGCCATAGTCTTAGAGTTGGTGGGCGGGTCTCCGTGAGTAGCTCTTGCGAGCGGGCACATGACCAGGCGGCTTTGAGAGCAAGGGTGGACACGACAGCACCATCTAATAAGAATCATATTTGTCGCGTTTGTGAATCACTGTATGCAGCATGTAAAACAGTTTGTGAGGGGTATCCCATGGTCTTAGCAGTGTCTATGCTTCGATGTGAATCACTGTATGCAGCGTGTAAAACGCTGTATTGTATGTTGCCCTCTCCACAGTAGCATCTTTTCGTTCACCTACAGTCGTATCCTCAAAACCAACCCTATTTGGACAACTGTGTCTTTCAGGAAGTGTTCACCCATCAATACATAATTATGCGGCGTATGCTACCTGCACCTGGCCGCCAAATTCCAGGGGCCGCCATGTCAATATATATATTATAATTCACTAAGTCCATTGCAAGCAAGACGCAGGCATGACCGAGCCCCGCCCACCAACAATTCACTAAGCAGCCGATCATGGCACACGTACTACAGAGCCAACAATTCTCGCGAGAGCGAAAGCATTTGCCAAGAATGTTTTCATTAATCAAGAACGAAAGTCGGAGGTTCGAAGAAGATCACATACCGTCGTAGTTCCGACCATAAATGATGCCGACTGGCAATCCGGCGGCGTTATTCCCATGACCCGCTGGGCAGCCATTACTCCCACTTGGCATGCCTCTGCATAAAGTCAAACTTAAAATTGGTTCAGTCGTCATGCTTCTCAGAAACCTCATGCCAGCAAGAAGTCTCTGTAAAGGCACTAGACTGACTGTTTTCAGCATTCACCACAATGTACTGGGGTGTAAAATAATCGCAGCTCCTACCTCACAAACTGTCCATATTCCCCGGATTTCTCTGACCCCATCAGATTCAAAGTTGCCTTTTACTTTTACACGCAGACAATTTCCTGTTAGATTGGCCTTTGCAATGACAATTAATAAGGAGCAGGGACAAACCTTCAAAAAGATATGCCTGTATCTGCCAAAACCAGTTTTCAGCCACGGACAATTGTATGTTGCTGTCTCCAGAGTTCCATCTTTTCATTCACTTACAGCACACAGGCGCGCACGTGTGCGCGAGAGACACACACACACACACACACACACACACAGAGGCGCGTGAGAGAGAGGGAGAGACACACACACACAGGCACGAGAGAGACATACAGGCGTGCACGAGAGACACACACACACACACAGGCGCGTGAGAGAGAGAAACACACACACACGAGAGAGAGAGAATCCCTGACCCCTTAAGATTCAAATTTGCCTTTTACTTTTACACGCAGACAGTTTCCTGTTAGATTGGCCTTCGCAATGACAATTAATAAGGCACATCGACACACTTTCAAAATGCTATGCCTGTATCTGCCAAACCCAGTTTTCAGTCACGGACAATTGTATGTTGCTCTCTCCAGAGTTCCATCTTTTCATTCAGTTACAGTTGTATCCTCAAACCCACCCCATTTGGACAACTGTGTCTTTCAGAAGGGGTGTTCACCCATCAATACATAATTATGTGGCGTATGCTACGCCGCGGGTTGGCTAGTAGTATTTAATCTACTTTGGACCCCTTTATCTGTCAACCAAAATACTCTTAGGTTTTATCCCACTTCATGCCCCCGTAGCTTACTTGGTTAAGGCAGAAGTTCTTTAGACAACATTCAGCAGACTGGAGAAAGCAAATTTTCACAAAAGATAGCCTCCACTGTCTCTTAACAGCAGCCTCTCATCTATAGCATTCAGTCATACTGTCTTAGCAATTGCTTCATTCTTTCAAATATCATCACATATTCTCATACTGTACATTGTTTTTAACAAAACACATTCTCATACTCATATTTTCTTTTACAATTGCACTTTATTTACAGAGATCTCTATCACACATACTATAAACTCACTCGAGGTTGTGCTTTTTTTTTGTTTGTTTTTACTGTTCAACACACTTAAACAGTCCTTGCTGTTCACGCTTATATTTACTTATTATGACAAGCAAACCACTTCTCAAGACACAAGCTGGTATTACTTTTGTCAAATTGGTAACATATCCAGCTCAGCTTCAAACACGTTGGTCTCCAGATCATGGAGACTCTGTGGTGAACCGAGTTAGCAGCAATCAAGGGGGAAAAAAAATATTTCTGCCAGATCTGTGGCGGTCTGATTCAGTGACAACAAGGTGAGTACAACCATCAAGAAACTGTGTGGCACAATTCCACAACAAGAAAGTATTCCCGTAAAACCTTTGCAGTCACAGAGAATATACTGACTCGACAAGGAAAACATATAAGCTTGAACCTTTACTTCCCATCACCGGGCAAGAGTGCTAACCACTGTGCCAACACACGCTTGACCGTAACAGTTCCTATAACACACAACCTCCATACACACACATCGGGCCCTTTCTGATTCTTGCAAACAAATTGTCTCCCTTGTCTTCCATTATTATTAACAGAGTATTTTTCCTTTAAACTTGATCAGTTTTAAACAAAGTGGAGACATTTTCATTTCTCTAAATACTTTAACCCAATTTTTTATATCTATTCATATTTCTTTGTCATGTGAAGTTGTCTCATTTTAAATCCAGACTTATCTAATCATTTTAAATCCAGACTTATCTAATTGATACCTTCCTAAAGTATGGCCAGTACTCACAGGACATGCTTCTTATTGCAAAGTTAAAACCAATTTTATTTGTTCTTTTTCCAATTTAAGTCAGAGTGCTTTATATGTTAGTGTTATTTGTGTACACAGTCTGCAGTTTCCTTTTAAACACTAGCTTATAAAAACAGTGTTAACACAAGTTTGTAATTTAAGCAATACTTGCAGATAACATCAATACTTTGTGTGTTTTTGATGTCCTGCAGGATGGTACATTAATATTTTGAACACGTTTCATGACACTTATCACTGTTGGGGGTTGCTGTGTTAACCTTTGGGCAGCGTGTGACAATAACAGTTGCACAGCTCATAAATTGGGTTTTTAACAGGCGGACAAATCACATATTTTGGATTATATCTGGCTGCTATTACACCAATAAAGATTCCTACAATTATTTTAGTGAGCTCGATTGAGACTTTATGGATTTTATTGGCATGGACATTGTTCATTTTTTAAATAACTGACTGCCAGCCCCAGCTGCATGGGTGATTCTTCTGACGACAAGGTAACATAAAGGCATGCCTGTATGCATAGACTCTTAATGCGCAGTTGTTCGTAACTTTACAAAACATTATTTCTAATGGTTAACGGTGTAACTTAGTGAACAACAGTGTTCCCTAACACAACACTTGTTTTTTCCAGCAGGCTTTGGAAACACATACGGCAGCTAATTAATTAGTGTTGCCCACCCAAGTGCCATTTCGCTTTATTCTGGACAACCGGTCTCACGTTTATAAACTGTATTGTTACAATTTATTGCGTCTGGCGCAGTTTTGTCTTTTTTCGCCCAGACATCATCTTCACTATCAGTTATTATATACAGCTCCATCCCATGTTTCGGGATTCCAGTCACCTTGCATTATGGCTCATACTTTTAAAGAAGAAAAAGGGTGTTTTTTCCCTCGTTTCCATCTTTTAGCCTGCACTAAGCGTACTGCTAAAGCAGTGCATTTATTTTCCACTCGTCCACACGGGACGTGGTATTTTCCTTGCACTTTTTACTGATAATTTGTTTCTCTTGTAAGTTGTCTATTTTCTGTTTAAGTACCCCACATTTTATAGTCATACTTTGTACTTTTAAGACCAACTCGAGTAATGCGGTTAACAGAAGCCACCCCAATTCACCGGCAGCTATCTGTTCCTTCTTGCCCCAATGCTCTAGCCCAAGTTCCAAGACTGCCTCTTGCACTTTCACGGGATTAATGTCCCCTTTCTGTTCGGGCCATGTTATCGGAGCAGTATATCTATTAAATAACTCTGCCATGGGAAACCATGAACTGTGTGGGCAACCATCCCAGTATCCTCAGTACCTGACCGAGACCCTCTGTGCAGACATTATCAGAAGTGTATAATTTTTTTGCATATGCGATACATTATAAATATGATGCAGTTAGTACTTTATACCCAATCCTGCTAACTACGCCATTTGTGTCCAGTGCTCTCTGGGAATGAGTTCTTTCGTGATTGCGGCATGTTACGTAACCTGAATTTATATAGATATAAAATAAAAGGCAATACCCCTCCCTAGTGACACGGCAGTAAAAAAATCATGCAAGAGAAAAAAATTTGCTTTGTTTAATATCGGTTTACGCTGCATAACAGACGAAGGAAGCCAATGACAAAACCCAGTTTGGTAGTGGGGGCTCGAGGTGTTGAGTCTGTCAATGTGCAGTGGAAGGCATTTTCGAGATCGGATGACGATATCTCCCATCTGTCTGTTGGCTTCAAAGGTGTGCTTGGCCATTTTTCAAGGCTTTATATTGTTTTCTCCACATGCAGGCCCCCCACTTAGGTGAAAATGCAATTCCAAACAAGGCAATGAGGATACAGTTTCATGCTGACTTTGACAGAAAAAGTAGTATACAGAAGTTCTATTTCTGACTGCACGTTTTCCAGTTGTTTCACGCTGTCTTATAATATACTGCTTGCCTAGCAGTTCTATATGGTAACCCCTGTGCTTAATCTGGTTCTGTGTCAGCTGTGCATGTGAGTAGAGAAAAAAAAAATGATTTATAAGATATATTTGCACAGAGCAGAGTGACATATTAACACTAGAATTACCAAAGCCTACGAAAAAACCTGTAATCCCGGCCCACCTTAAATCTGTTCGCACCTCTCCATCGGCGTCCTTTGTGTTGTAAATGTGTCGATTGGCACAAACAGCAAGCAGCCTGGTATCCCATCACCCCGCCGCAGTTCAGTTCGCAAAGAAGGTTCTCAGTGCTCAGTGTTTATCTTGGAGTGAAGTACCTGGGTAAATAGGGTAAATAATACATTATCATTTGGAGTACAAACATTCCATGTGTGTTCCGTATCTATAACAATCTGTGCAAACACATCATTACAACAGAAACGTTTTTCATGTTTTAGTAATAATTGACAAAATGTAGACATGAAGTGTATAATGTGTGAAGCGTGAAGTCCAAATATCAAATAAATACTTTCACAAAAGGTACAAATATAACAAAACAAGTTCACTTTTATTCAAGAATATAACCAAAGAAAAAGAAAGTAGGTTACAGTAGGCTGCTGATAGGACAGCTTGCATGGTGCAATGGTAAGAACTGCTGACTCCCAATCAAGAGGTTGCGGGTTCGATATCAGCTGCTTCACAAATTTACCGTTTTGAGTAGTAAGCTGCTCTTATTGTTAATATTACACAATAAAACATACATTTGATATGCAGCCTCATTCACGCACAAGATCTGACACTGTTTTCAAATAAAGAGGTGGTATAACAAAAAAAGGGGTTGTGGGAGCGTGAGCGTGAGTGAGAGAATAAAACAAAAAAAGAAGACACTAACTTTGACAAGTACTATAAATTTACACCGGCTGTTATAGATGCAAATCAAATATGTTTTTATTATATAATATTAACAATAAGAGCAGCTCACTAACTGCCTACTGTAACCTGCTTTCTTTTTCTTCGGTTATATTCTTGAATAAAAGTGCACTTGTTTTGTTATACTTGTACCTTTTGTGAAAGTGTTTATTTGATATTTGGACTTTTCATACATTGTATACTTCATGTCTACATTTTGTCAGTTATTACTTAAACATTAAAAATGCTTCTGTTGTAACGATATGTTTACATAGATTGTTGTAGACACGGAACACACGTGAAATGTATGTATTCCAAATGACGATGTATTATTTACCCTATACAGCTCCAGGTACTTCACTCCAAGATAAGCACTGAGAACATTCTTTGCGAATTGAACTGTGGTGGGGGGATGGGATACCAGGCTGCTTGCTATTTGTGTTGATTGACACATTTCCAACACAAAAGATGCTGACAGAGAGGTTCAAATGGATTTAAGGTGGGGCGGGATTACGAGTTTTTTCATAGGCTTTGGTAATTCTAGTGTTAAATTTATGCTTATTACACATGGAGAGGGCTCAGCTGATGTCACTAAGGAAGCACACCAACCACAGTGGTCAGAGATGGTCTCTGTGTGGCTAATGGGTGGAGGTCTCTGTTTAGCTCATACTGCAGAGTGATCGCCTTTGAACCAGAGAAAGCAGTTTTGCAGATGACCACTGGCAGTTCACCACAGTTCAAATCTATGAACTGAGATTATAATTGGCGATATGGGTGGAACATGCACTGTGGACAGGTTGAGTGTAGTGCTTACAGAGAAGGTGAGGGCTAACACATAGCCAGATTAGCTGAAATCACCAATGAAGCTCACTGTTCACTGTGGTCAGGGAGCTCTGCATGGCTGACATATGGAGCTCTCCATTTAACTTGTGCCACAGAGCATTCACCTCTGAGCCAAAGAATGCAGGTTTGCAGTTCCGACCTGTAGTTCACCACAGTGCTTTGCATTGTATAATCACAAAAATAGAGGGATGCAGTTGGGGATGGGTGAGTGAGTCATACTCACATTCCCAACATCAGGTTCTTGACCGCTTGCTCAAAATAGCCGAAGTTGAAAGTATAGTATTTCCGCACTCAGTTATAGTATTTATGGCAAAGCTTTTGTGAATTATAGTAGAGCATTACACTTAGTAGGTTCACCTCAGATAATACAGAACCTCGGTAAATCAGGGCATGGAAAATCGGGTCTGCACTATACTTTAATTTTATGCTGTCATCTAGGTTAATTATACAATCATAATTTGTGCATAGTAATAAAAATAATTTGTATCCTCTTTATCTTTTTTCTTTTAATTCAGCTATCTTCAATTTCATACATGCAACTTTACTATGAATGTGATTAGATACAGTACTTTAATACATAGTATTACCCAAGTCACAGCTTTCACATAAATATCCTTTGCATATAGGCTTGTAGATATATACATTCTGTAGAGATATTCTGCTACGGGAGTGGGTCAATGCAGGAGCAACCGAAATTTGCACTTCGTAAAGGAGTAACCCACCCAGAAGTATATCAGTAGTGGTTTTTGGCTCACATATGTACCACTTACAGGTTGAGGAGAAAATGCTTGGAGATCCTTGTCTTAGGAATTTAAAGAAAGGTGACATTATCCAACTTCAGAGAAGAGGATTCTACATCTGTGACCAGCCCTATGAGCCTATCAGGTAATAGCTTCTATTTATTGCTGGAATTCTTAAAGAGAGAATCGTGTTTTTTTTTTTTTTTTTTTTTTTTTTAAGATATGGATACTAACATGTGGATTGTCTTTAGCCTGTTCAGATTTTGCTATTGCCTTACAGTGATCCCTCGCTATATCGCGCTTCGCCTTTCGCGGCTTCAGTCTATCGCGGATTTTATATGTAAACATATTTAAATATATATCGCGGATTTTTTGCTGGTTCGCGGATTTCTGAGGACAATGGGTCTTTTAATTTCTGGTACATGCTTCCTCAGTTGGTTTGCCCAGTTGATTTCATACAAAGGACGCTATTAGCAGATGGCTGAGAAGAAACCCAACTTACTTTTCTCTCTCTCTCTCTTGCGCTGCCTTTCTCTGATCCTGAAGTAGGGGGTGTGAGCAGGGGGGCTGTTCGCACACCTAGACGATACGGACGCTCGTCTAAAAATGCTGAAAGATTATCTTCACGTTGCAACCTTCTGTGCAGCTGCTTAGTGAAGCGACATGCTGCACGGTGCTTCGCATACTTAAAAGCTCAAAGGGCACGTATTGATTTTTGACTTTGTTTTTCTGTGTCTCTCTCTCTCTCTCTCTCTTCCTGCTCCTGACGGAGGGGGTGTGAGCTGCTGCCTTCAACAGCTTTGTCTTTTAAGTATGCGAAGCACCGCGGCACAAACAGCCCTATTGATTTGTTTGCTTTCCTCTCTGTTTCCTTTGAAGAGGAAGATATGTTTGCATTCTTTTAATTGTGAGACAGAACTGTCATCTCTGTCTTGTCATGGAGCACAGTTTAAACTTTTGAAAAAGAGACAAATGTTTGTTTGTAGTGTTTGAATAACGTTCCTGTCTCTCTACAACCTCCTGTGTTTCTGCGCAAATCTGTGACCCAGGCATGACAATATAAAAATAACCATATAAACATATGGTTTCTACTTTGCGGATTTTCTTATTTCGCAGGTGGCTCTGGAACGCAACCCCCGCGATGGAGGAGGGATTACTGTACTTGCCTTTTTTATACTATATCGTTTTGGTTAAATGTCTTTGCTGTGAATTCCAAATTAGATGTAAACTTCTCAATTTAGGACATTTTTTGAAGTTTGATTAGAAAAATACAGTTGATCATCATTAACACTAGAATTACCAGAGCCTACGAAAAAACTTGTAGATCAGGCCCACCTTAAATCTGTTTGCACCTCCCCGGCAGCGTGTTTTGTCCTGTAAATGTACCGATAAAGACAAGCAGCAAGCAACGTGCTATTCCATCCCCCTCACAGCCGCAGAACGTGCACAAAGTTCTCGCAGCTCATGCCTTGATTGATTATCTGGGAGTGAAGTGCTGGAGTTTTAGAGTGAAAATAATAGATTGTTATTTGGAACACATGCATTTCATGTGTGTTCCGTTTCTACAATAATCTGTGTAAACACATTGTTAAAACAGAAACGTTTTTCATATTTTAGTAGTAAATGACAAAATGTTGGCATAAACTTTATATTGTGTGAAGCCTGATGTCCAAAGATCAAATAAACACTTTCACAAAAGGTTCAAGGGTAAGGCAATAGCTTCCGTGGCATAGCGGTAAGATTTTCTGAGTTATGATCAAGAGTCACCGGTTCGATCCCGACTGCCTCCTGTATTTGCCATTTTTCAGTAGTGAGCTGCTCTTATTGTTAATATTATACAGTACACACATACATTTGGTTTGCGTCTGTAACAGACAGTTTACATTTATAGTACTTATGAAAGTTACCATTTTATTTTCACTTTTCTTCTCTCAGTCACGATCACGATACATATTGCCGCCTCCCCAATCCCAGGGATCTGACGCTGATAGTTTTTATTTGAAACTGGGAATAACTGTAAATGTGAGTGGTGTTTCGAGGCAGTGGAACTAGACATTCTCAGATCTGGAGGGAATAAAGCTGACACACAAACGCTGGTGAATCTGCCATATTTGTATCTCACCATCACTTGATTTTTTTTTTTTTATTCAGTTTTATTGAGTGTTCCTGCTCACACTGAATTAGTATGCACCTTATGGTCTATGATGTCAAAGACGCACTGACAAAAAAAAAAAAACAAAACAGAGGAATAGGTATATATGATATTTGGAATTATTCATTTTATGACCTGTATAGTACATTTTGGAAAACATTGTGGCATGGATGCAACATTATTCATATTCATTCGCATAACACTGACCGCGTGTTTCGCGTAGTTTTTTTTTTTTTCCTGATCTTGCCAGTGTCCACTTTTGGGTGCACAGTGCTGTTTCTTTTGTACTCCAGGACATGCAGAGGAAAGAATAGTATAGAGAGGTAAGTTCTGCGCTATATGCAATCATCAAATTCAAATGTTTACAGTTCACACACACACACAAGGACCGTCCTTCCTACATTTATGACATGTGTACCTGTTGCAATTTGCACACTTCTCTTTATGCTGTGGTTCCTGTTACATTGAAAGGGCACCTGACACTGACTCAGTTTACTTTCCTGGGGAAAGCGGCTATCTTGGAACAGAAGCTTGTCGATTGCAACAGGTACACATGGGGGGGGGGGGGGGGGGGTTGGGGTTCGGTAGTATGTATCGTGATCGTGACTGAGAGAATAAAAGTGAAAAACCAATGTACGTGTGTACTGTATAATATTAACAATAAGAGCAGCTCACTACTGAAAACAGCAAATATAGGAGGCAGTCGGGATCGAACTGGGGACTCTTGATCGCAAGTCAGCAAATCTTACCACTACGCCACGGAAGCTGTTGCCTTACCCTTGAACCTTTTGTGAAAGTGTTTATTTGATCTTTGGACTTCAGGCTTCACACGTTATAAAGTTTATGCCAACATTTTGTCATTTACTACTAAAATATGAAAACGTTTCTGTTTTAACAATGTGTTTACACAGATTACTGTAGAAACAGCACATACATGAAATGCATGTGTTCCAAATAACAATCTATTATTTCCACTCTAAAACTCCAGCACTTCACTTCCAGATAATCAACGAAGGCATGAGCTGGGAGAACTTTGTGCACGTTCTGCGGCTGTGGGGAGATGGAATAGCAGGCTGCTTGTCTTTATCGGCACATTTACAGGACAAAAGACGCTGACGGAGAGGTGCGAACAGATTTAAGGTGGGCCGGATCTACAAGTTTTTTTCGTAGGCTCTGGTAATTCTAGTGTTAAGATTGTCTATCTTTATTGCAGTCCATTCAGCTGTAAGGAGTCACCCTGCATTCTCCTGTATATTCCTGATGGTCACACAAAAGAGATGCCCACGGCAGGGTCCAAAGAGAAGAGTAAAGCTGAAGCGGCCAAGAAAGTGGTAAGTAGGTAGTGGACCATGACTGTTGTACTTAAACCATTGTTATGCCATTTTCTTGGCAAAAAAAAGCTCACTGAAAAACTATCTTTGCTGCAGAGTTTTGGTTGCAGCAAATGATCCAGCATGACATTTAGCCATAGCTTATCTGTTTACTCCATCTATAGGTTAAAAAAGAAGTGCCTGGTATGCAAGCTTCTTCTGCACAGCCCCCATCAACAAAAGAGGATCCTTTGTTACTCTTCAGCAATGTTACTCTTCAAGGGGACAAAGTACGCGATCTTAAAGCCAAGAAGGCACCTAAGGAGGAAATTGATGCTGCAGTTAAAGAGCTTCTTGCTCTTAAGGAAGAGTTTAAAGAGAAAACTGGAAAGGAATACAAACCAGGCATGCCACCATCAAGCTTATGCAGTTCACTCACAGGGTTGTCTCCAAATCCTGTCAACAGCTGCCCTTATGAAAAAGTATCACAGCAAGGGGAGCTTGTCAGGAAGCTAAAATCTGAAAAGGCCTCAAAGGTAATGTTTGTTTTTTTCTTTATATGTGTTACTGTTTTTATATTTTATTTTCAAAAACCAGAACTTTACAATGAATTGCAACTTAATCAAACAAATGATAACAACATTACATGTACAACCGTTTACTTAAAACGAATACAGAAAAAACAAAGGCAATATTGAAATACAGAGGGAATGAAACAAATGCAAAACCAGATTCATCTCTTCCAAGAGAATGATAAAGAAATAAAGGAAATATGAGCAAAAAAAACCTAACTTTTTAATTATAAATATGTATATGTTTATAATAGAACAGTTAATAGCAAAAGAGAGTCAATCACAGGCCCAGCATGCTTATTTTAAAATGATATAAATGCATTCTTGCCATGTTTTAAAAAAATTTTAAGTCATATCCTATAATTGAGAAATTGTTTTTTTTTTTTCCTAATTTGACCAATATAAGTAAAATCTCTCCTTTATGTTGTAAAATTTAAAAATACCAATTTAGGCTATTTCTTTTTGTTTTCATTTTACCTATTGTTATAACTTGTGTGTGTGTGTTTGTTTGACTGCATGAATTAACAGCATTTTTTTGAGGAATTGTAATCATTAAATACATTTCAAGCCAAGAGTCAGAATTGGAAAGATGGAAAGCAAAAAGTTAAAAATTGCTCACAACATGCATTGAAAATTGTAGTCAGGGTATAGTGCAGGAAAGATCAATAAACCAAAATAAAAAAGGAACACATAACTAGAGCCAAATCATTAAGCATGGTCAAAAAGCATGACAAAGGTATTCATAATCAGGAATTCAGTAATCGTTAAGAATGAACACAGTGGTCTTTTGGGTGAATCAACTATCTTGGGCAACCGCAACATTCACAACTTGACCTTTGTACCTTCAACGTGTTGTTGTCACGGGCCACACACTTACAGTTAACCTTAATGGCAAAGGCATAGCAACTGTCAACAAATAATTCTGAACATGGTGGCGCCCATAAGGAAATATGCTACAAAGAACAATACTACTTATTTTCAACCTTGTTAAAAATGATTTGGATAAAAAAACAATTGTGACCACAAGATTCCTTAAACGCTAAAAACTCAAAGATAACTTTGATATCTTTACCATATTATGATTACCTTTTCACAGAAGATCAAACATGTGATCATTGTTATTAGAAAAGATAAGGTCTTTGTTCAGCTTTAGGCAGAACAGTATTTCTAAGGGGCAAATCCCAACAGTATTTACAAGGCTGAAGTAACTATGATTGCCTTGTGTTCTTGATCTATATATGTATTATTTGATTTTAAAAAATCATTGTTAGAGTATAAGTATGGGCCTTCGAAATAAGGTTTTTATACTTTATAGATGAATTTTTTGGTAGATACATTTGAGTTATGAATGCAAATTTTTGTTGTGTAAAAATAATATATTAAGCAAAACTTAACAAAAATATACTACACACTATACTTAATACTTTGTTGAAGGTCAAGGTAACTATTCCATAGATCTGTTATCTAACTCTTTTCTCTTGCTTCACCAGGATCAGATTGATGCTGCTGTAAAACAGCTACTGGCTCTGAAAGCAGAATTTAAAGAAATTACAGGCCAAGAATACAAGCCTGGAATGACTCTTCCAACTTCTGAGTCTGCACAAGTTACTTCAAATTCAGTTTATTCTACCACCAGCCTTTCCTCATCTTGCTTATATGAAAAAGTAGCTCAGCAGGGTGAACTTGTCCGCAAGCTTAAAGCAGAAAAGGCACCTAAGGTAATAGTCTTATGATTTCATTCAGCTATAGGTGCAAAATCTATCTTATTGGTTGTGTTATTTTTTTTATTCAGCTCTATACCTTTCAATCTGTTATTTCATGCCTTGGCTGTTCGCATTTGTTAAACATGCATGTCCATGCCCAGTTTTGATATATTCTGCTCAGTTCCTGATGTCTAATGCTGAAGTGCCTATCCCTTTGAGAAGTCTATGCAGCAAGCAGAACTTGTTCCTAGACTAAAAGCAGAAACGGCACCAAAAGTAATCCCCTAAAATCTGCGGTGAGCCCAAGCTGAAAGGAGCAAATAATAAGTAGTGAGACAGGGTTTTCTGTGTTGTCTGTTTTTTATGTATTAACCTGATGAAAGTCGAAGCATAATCTAGATAATTCAAACACTTGTTACATAACATCAGGTGACTGTCCCAGTTTGTCCATTCTAGGAATTTGGTGGAATAAAATGGGATTCACCCATTCATGAATAACCATGATGAAATTTCCCATGTTGATTTAGCCACAAATGAAGGGGGTAGAACAATGTTTTTGAGCAGTGATTAAGTAATTATTTATCAAATTATTTTGTACAGTGTTCCCAGAAGGTTGAAAACAGCAGAGCTGGGTATGAAATAGCAACAATCCAAAGAAGCATGCTGTTTAATTTTTACAGTTGTTAAAAGCTTCATTAAGCTTGCTTTCCACTAGATAATACAATACAATTTATTTTTGCATAGCCCAACTTCACACAAAAAGTGTTGCAATGGGCTTTAACAGGCCCTGTCTCTTGACAGCCCCCCAGCCTTGACTCTCTAAGAAAACAAGGAAAAGCTCCCCCAAAAAAAAAACCTAGTAGGGAAAAAATGGAAGAAACCTTGGGAAAGGCAGTTCAAAGAGAGACCCCTTTTCAGGTAGGTTGTTCGTGCAGTGGGTGTAAAAAAGAAGGGGGTAAATACAGATACACAGAACAGAACACAAGTAATCCTCAATACAGTTAATAGTAAAATAAAAATATTAACGGTAGATGATATCACATAATACAATTTGGATTTGTTTAGAGTCCTGGAGACCTTAAGCAGGCAAAACAACTTGGCAGGTGGGCAGTGGCACCAAGTGCCACATTTGAGTACCAAGAAGAGAAACAGAATAGGTAAGGGTTACTAACAGATTAAAACTATCATATGTTTTAGTGCTAATGACCAACAACAGCTCTAGTCAGGATATGCTAAACTGAAGTAGTGAGCCTTCAGCTGGGATTTGAAAGCTGAGACTAAAGGGGCATCTCTTACAGTAGCAGGTAGACCATTCCACAGTTTAGGGGCCCTGTAACTAAAAGCTCTACCTCCCACTGTTATTTTATTAATCCTTAAAATCATAAGCAAACTGACATCTTGAGATTTTAATGTGCACTCTGGTTTGTAAGTCATGATAAGTTCAGATAAGTAAGCCGGACATTGGCCATTTAAGGCTTTATATTTTAAAAGGAGGTTTTTGAAATCTGCCCTAAACTTAATCAGGAGCCAGTGTAAGGATTTAAGAATTGGAGTTATCTGTTTGTATTTTCTTGTTTTTTTTATTATTTCTGCAGCAGCATTTTGGATTAACTGGAAGCTGTATAAAGAACAGTCGGAGCATCCAGTGAACTCTGCATTGTAGTAGTCAATCCTACTAGAAATAAATGCATGAGTTAATTTCTCAGAATCCTGTTTATTTTGAAAGCACCTTAATTTCCCAACATTTTTAAGATGAAAGAAACATGATTTGGACAATTTTGTAATGTGTGCTTTAAATGACATGCTAGAGTCAAAGATAACTCCTAGGTCGTGGGCTAATTCAATAAAATGAATGGTGATTCCAACCGAGTTAAATGTTGACAAAATATTGTTGCAATCAACATCATTCCCTCCAATAATTAACATCTGTTTTATCTGTGTTTAAAAGATAAGTAGTTCTCATCCATCCACTCCTTTAATTTTCTAACACAACTGATTAAAGAAAACATCGGAGAATCTTCATTTGATCTAAAAGAAAGATATGACTGGGTGTCATCAGCGTACGAGTGAAAATTAACCTGATGCTTTCTAATAGATCCCAGTAGAAGAATGTAAAGTGAAAACAGTAAAGGTCCCAGTACTGAGCCCTGCGGGACACCATATCTTAATTTTATGTATAATGATTGAGTACTGTCGGCACATATCTGTATGTTTTGGAATCGATATGATAAATAAGAACTAAACCAGGCGAGCACAGTGCCTGAGAGCCCAACGTCATTTTCTACCCCATGCAGTAAAATAGAATGGTCAGTGGTGTCAAACGCTGTGCTTGAGTCAAACAACATAATTACAGTGGAGTAATCCTTCATCAGAGGATATCAGAATGTCGTTTACAATATGTGTTAGTGCCGTTTCTGTCCCACGGTGTAATGGATGGTGTAATGGAGGCTGATTTGGTGGAGGCACTGCAGGAGTTTGGGCCCATCAGTTAGTTACGTTGTGGTGATGCCGAAGAAGAGACAGGCACTAGTTGAATTTGAAGACTTAAATGGAGCGTGTAATGCTGTAAACTATGCCTCAGATAATCAAATTTATATTGCTGGACATCCATCTTTTGTTAACTATTCCACAAGTCAGAAGATTTCTCGTCCCGGAGACTCCGATGACTCTCGAAGTGTAAACAGTGTGCTGTTGCTTACAGTTATGAATCCGATTTATCCCATTACAACGGATGTTCTTTACACCATCTGCAACCCCTGCGGACCAGTGCAGAGAGTTGTCATTTTCAGGAAGAATGGTGTCCAGGCCATGGTTGAATTTGATTCTGTTCAAAGTGCACAGAGGGCAAAAGCCTCTCTTAATGGAGCTGATCTATACTCTGGGTGCTGCACCCTTAAGATTGAATATGCTAAGCCAACGCGTTTGAATGTATTTAAGAATGACCAAGACACATGGAGCTACACCAATCCAAATCTCAGTGGTCAAGAGATGAACTCAAACCCAAACAAAAGGCAAAGACAGCCAGCTCTTTTGGGTGACCACCCTCCAGAATATGCAGGTGGCCCTCAAGGAAGTTACCATGGGCATTATGATGACAATTATGGCCCTCACCCACCCCCTCATTATGAAAGTCGTAGAATGGGTCCCCCTATGGGAGGACCACGCAGAGCTCATAGCCAGCGTTATGGGGGTCCACAGTATGGTCATCCTCCTCCACCTCCACCACCACCTCCAGAGTATAGTCCTCATGCTGACAGCCCTGTACTCATGGTGTATGGCTTAGAGCCAAGCAAGGTGAATGAAGATTGGGTCTTCAATATCTTTTGCCTGTATGGTAATGTTGAAAGGGTAAAGTTCATGAAGAGCAAACCTGGTGCTGCCATGGTTGAAATGGGAGATTGCTTTGCTGTTGACCGTGCAATCACACATCTCAACAATACTTTCTTATTTGGTCAGAAGCTTAATGTCTGTGTTTCGAAGCAGCAGGCAATCATGCCAGGTCAGTCATACGAGTTAGAGGATGGGAGCAACAGTTTTAAAGACTTTCATGGGTCGCGGAACAACCGCTTCACCGCTATGACCAGTGCGGAAACCAGACTGGAATTTCTCGAAAAAATTGTGATGCGTGAGGTGTGAGTGAAGCTGATTGGCGACCTACTTTTTCAAGTGTTTTAAAGAGAGGGTAAATTTGAAATAGGTGTATAGTTATTAAGTATTTGTGGGTCGGTGTCTGACTTTTTAAGCAATAGTTTAATGACGGACACTTTTAGTGCATTAGGTACTGTCCATGCAATAATGAACTATTCATAATGTTAAGAATAGGTGCTGCAAGAACATCCATTGCACTCTTTACTAGTTTTGTTGGCACTGGATCTAGGGAACAAGTAGTAGGTTTCATTTTAGAAATTAAAATCAAAACTTCCTGCTCTGTTACAGGATTAAAATGTCTAAAGTATTGCATGCAATATGAGACAGGATCTGCCAAGCATGTTTGTGATTTGCACTGTGATGCTGAGATCTGGGATCTTTTTAATTTTCTCATTTAAGAAGTTCATAAAGTCTGTACTGTTAATATATGTTGTTGTTTTGCACTGTACAGTAGATCTGAATTCCCATTTGTTACGGTAGCTACTGTTCTAAACAGTACCCAAGGAATTTTGTTATTGCTATCAATTATTATAGAATAGTAGTCTGAGTGAGCTTTAAAGAGAGCTTTTTTATATTTTTTAACACTCTCTGTCCATGCAGTTTGAAAGACCTGCAGCTTTGTTGTTCTCCATCTGCACTCCAGTTTTCTACACTCTAATTTAAGAGCTTGAGTATTTTCATTAAACCAGGGAGACTTTCTGTGTGCTTTGATCGCTTTTGTTTTAAGGGGAGCCACTGCGTCCAGAGTATCTCTCTAGGTCACTTTATAATGTGATGTTAGCTGATCTGAATTGTTTTCCACATTTACATTTGATGTTAACTGATCTAAATGGTTTTCCATAAGTACACTTGACTTACTCAAAGTATCCTTAAATTTTGAAGCAGAATTACAATCTAGATGTCGCACTCTCTTTGTTTTAATCTCTGAGTGTATTGGTAAAGGCAGAACCAATTCAAACCTAATTAAGTAGTGATCGGAAATAACTTCATTTAATGGAGTAATAACTAAGTTATGAATTTCAACTTTGTAAGTTATAATTAAATCTAATGTGTGGTTATTATTATGTGCTGAATCTTTGACAATCTGACAAAATCCTGCTTTATTTAACAAATAAGTAAAACATTTGCAAAAAGTGTCAATTTCCACATCAATGAGTACATTAAGATCCCCCATCAACACTATGTGGCCATAATTTATAGCCAAATCAGAATAAAGGTTCAGTCATGAACAATGAATAAGGCCCTGGTAATCTGTAGACTAGCACTACAATTGCGATGGAATCTGTTAATATTTAAAATGAATGTCTCAAAGGATGTGAAGTTGCCTAAATTTTTAGAAGTGATTTGCATTTTGTTACAATGAATTATTCCAAGGCCTCCTCCACGACCAGAATCTATAGATGTATGAAGGAATATTTATCTATCTGGTGACACCTCAGCTAGGGGAGCAATATCAAATTTTCTAAGCCAAGTTTCAGTGAGAAGACACAGATCAGATTTTGTACTTAATATAATATTTACCAAAACAGATTTACTTCCAAAAGAGCGAATGTTCAGTAAGCAGCATTTTAAACATTTTAATTTGAATTAAGTTTCTATTACAGGTGCCCCTGGTGGAGGGTCTGTTTTTATCTCTTGGTCTAATTATACACCTTATTTTTTGGTTATCAAGTAATTTAACGTCTGTATCATGACTAAATTTACTCGATGCCCCACAACAGAGATTATGAGTAACAGCTTCAGGAAAGAAACTGGTGGGATAAACAACAGCTTGTGATTTAAGATCACATGACTCTGGCCTGGATGGTGCTCTAATGAGTCAGCCAGGCAGTTTTGCTGTCATATTTTGCGGTAATATATTAATATCCCCTATAGTTAGGATGAAGACCATCTCTTTTGAAAAATCCAGGCCTTTACCAAAAATCATCCCAGTTGTTCACAAAGGCTATGCTTTTATTTTCACACCATGTTTCTAGCCAGCAATGAAGTGAATGCAATCTGCTATAAATCACATCCCCTCTATATAATCTTGGTAAGGGGCCAGAAATTCCAACATTTTCTTTTAGCTTTGGTGGCTAGAGAGATGAAGTTCCTTTTTATTACCTCAGAATGCTGTAAATAAATGCCATTAGTACCAACATGCAGCAATAAGGTAGATACTTCTTTGTCCATGACACAATCCAATGTGGCCTCTATGGCAGAAATCTTGGGCCCTGCAAGGAATTTAACATTAATTGCTGGTTTAACATAGTTAGGAATTCTAAAATTCCGCACTATGGAATCGCCAATTATGAGCACCTTGTTCTGAGTATCCACAGGCGCACTGCAGAGTGCTGAGAATCTGTTCTGGGTCTGAGTTGGTGACCTGGATACCGAGGGACTAAATTTTGGCTTCTAAGATCCCCGTCTTAGACCCCCTGCACAAAATCAAGCTTTACTTGTGTTGCACTGCTCCTTTTCACTGGTGGTAGAGAGCAGCTGACTAGCAAAAGTTGCACATAGCTGAACTTAATTCTTTAGTTTCTGAATTTCCAAATTCTGTCCTGTTCCCACCGTTTTTTTTCATTCAAATTCTAACCTTATGTTCACCCCTCTTTTTACCCTTAAATTTATTAAATTGCTGGAATAGAATACCTGTATTGAAACCAGCTAGTAGAATGTTGCACATTATCTTTTGTAGTTGGTTTCATAGCCTTTAAAACCACAGATTAAACTTTATACATAAATATTGTGCAATTTTGTTGTCTCTGTGTTAATTCTCTCAGTACAGTACATTTCAATAGTACTGTAATATTATTATAAACATTGTACAACTCTGGACTCTGTGTTTTGTATAGATATGAATTCAGCTAAATGATATACTATGATAATAACCCTGTATGGTATTGGTCCTATATTGCTACTTTTAACCCTGTTCTGTATTAATGTACTTGAACTGAAAAAAAGTATTTAAAGCATTAAATTGCATATTTTAGCATTGTAGTTGTACCTGCTTTCCATTAAAAAAAAAAAAAAACGAAAAAGTAACTTGACCAATAATGTTTAGTTCTTGGTCATTAGTACATTGTTGGGGAGGACTTATTTTTTTTTTTTTCTTTTGTGCCTTGCTATGTGGTATATCAGAGAACAGGGAGTCTCATCTCCTGGATCTTAACCTAGGTAGGGGAAGCAGGACGAGTTGGGGCATAGAGGAAGAGGCTTTTTTGGTTTATTCTTTCTTGCATTATATTGACATCACCTTTGTCAATTGTCTCTGCAAGAATTGCAGAGAACAAAAATATATATATATTTTGAAAAGGTGGGCTGAACGCACCCATAGAAGATGCGGTCACTCCTCCGAAACCACCTCTTAAATGGCGACACAATGGGAAACAAATAGTTTTTTACCTCCTCTTTGCTTGATTAGCTGCTACTGTGCTACGTGATCTGCTTCTCGCACGATGCTTTGAACATTTAAAAGCCTGTATAGCAGTTATCCTTTTGTCTTATTGCTTTGTCTCTCTTCTCCCCTAGACATACTCTGCTTTATTCTTTATGCTTTATTAGATCTATCTATCTATCTATTATGCTGTTTACGAATAGTTTGTTTATTGAAAACCCTGAATGAATCTGTGCAACTCTGTAACCCAAGTGTGACAATATATTTTTTCATTTTCAACCTGGGTTGAAGAGCCAATATTCAATCATTAATTCCTGTTAATAATGGTGTTAAATAACACTATTTTAATATTGAATCATAAAGCAGTTTTGTTTGCAACCTCTGAAGTAATATCTGACTCTGAAGGGAATTTTATTGCACAAGTGGGAAAACTGACACAAGACTAATTCTGCTGAACATATACACATATATACTATACTTGAGGACCAAGGTTAATAGCCTCTCTTCAATTACCAGTATGTGCAGATACATTCATAAGGTCAGCAAACTTTATTTGTGCTTTCATAAAATTCCTCAACACTTTAATTTTATACGTTTTAAATCCCATCCATCCATCCTCTTCTGCTTATCCGAGGTCGGGTCGCAGGGGCAGCAGCTTGAGCAGAGATGCCCGGACTTCCCTCTCCCTGGCCACTTCTAGCTCTTCCGGGAGAATCCCAAGGCGTTCCCAGGCCAGTTGAGAGACGTAGTCCCTCCAACGTGTCCTGGGTCTTCCCTGGGGCCTCCTCCCGGTTGGACGTGCCCAGAACACCTCACCAGGGAGGTGTCCAGGAGGGATTCTGATCAGATGCCCGAGCCACCTCATCTGACTCCTCTCGATGCAGAGGAGCAGCGGCTCTACTCTGAGCCCCTCCAGGATGACTGAGCTTCACACCCTATCTTTAAGGGAGAGCCCAGACACCCTACAGAGGAAACTCATTTCAGCCACTTGTATTCACGATCTCGTTCTTTCGGTCACTACCCATAGCTCATGACCATAGGTGAGGGTAGGAACATAGATCAATTGGTAAATTGAGAGCTTTGCCTTACGGCTCAGCACCTTTTTCATCACGACAGACCAATGCAGAACCCGCATCACTGCAGACGCCACACCGATCCGCCTGTCGATCTCACGCTCCATTCTTCCCTCACTCGTGAACAAGACCTCGAGATACTTGAACTCCTCCACTTGAGGCAGGATCTCGCTCCCAACTCTGAAAGGGCACTCCCCCCTTTTCCGGCTGAGGACCATGGTCTCGGATTTGGAGGTGCTGACTCCCATCCCAGCCGCTTCACACTCAGCTGCGATGAAGCAAACAGGACAACAACATCTGCAAAAAGCAGTGGCCCAATCCTGAGTCCACCAAACCGGACCCCCTCAACACCCTGGCTGCGCCTAGAAATTCTGTCCATAAAAGTTGTGAACAGAATCGGTGACAAAGGGCAGCCCTGGCGGAATCCAACTCTCACTGAAAATGGGTTTGACTTCCTGCCAGCAATGCAGACTAAGCTCTGACACCAATCGTACAGGGACCGAACAGCCCTTATCAGGGGGTCCGGTACACCATACTCCCGGAGCACCCCCCACAGGATTCCCCAAGGGACACGGTCAAATGCCTTTTCCAAGTCCACAAAACACATGTAGACTGGTTGGGCAAACTCCCATGCACCCTCCAGGACCCTGCTAAGGGTGTAGAGCTGGTCCACTGTTCCGCGACCAGGACGAAAACCACACTGTTCCTCCTGAACCTGAGGTTCGACTATCCGACGGACCCTCCTCTCCAGAACCCCCGAATAGACTTTTCCAGGGAGGCTGAGGAGTGTGATCCCTCTGTAGTTGGAAGACACCCTCCGGTCCCCCTTCTTAAAGAGGGGGACCACCACCCCGGTCTGCCAATCCAGAGGCACTGTCCCTGATGTCCATACGATGTTGCAGAGACGTGTCAACCAAGACAGCTCTACAACATCCAGAGCCTTGAGGAACTCCGGGCGTATCTCATCCACCCCCGGGGCCCTGCCACCAAGGAGTTTTTTGACCACCTCGGTGACCTCAGTCCCAGAGATGGGGGAGCCCACCTTCGAGACCCCAGGCTCTGCTTCCTCATTGGAAGGCATGTTAGTGGGATTGAGGAGGTCTTCGAAGTACTCCCCCCACCGACCCACAACGTCCTGAGTCGAGGTCAACAGCACACCATCCCCACCAGAATCTCCTCGAAGCCGTCCGAAAGTCATTCTCCATGGCTTCCCCAAACTCCTCCCATGCCCAAGTTTTTGCCTCAGCAACCACTGAAGCCGCATTCCGCTTGGCCTGCCGGTACCTATTAGCTGCCTCCAGAGTCCCACAGGACAAAAGGAACCGGTAGGACTCCTTCTTCAGCTTGACAGCATCCCTCACCGCCGGTGTCCACCAACGGGTTCGGGGATTGCCGCCACGACAGGCACCGACCACCTTACGGCCACAGCTCCGGTCAGCCGCCTCAACAATAGGTGCACGGAACATGGCCCATTCGGACTCAGTGTTCTCCACCTCCCTCGGGACGTGGTCGAAGTTCTGCCGGAGGTGGGAGTTGAAGCTACTTCTGACAGGGGGCTCTGCCAGACGTTCCCAGCAGACACTCGCAATACGTTTGGGCCCTCTCTTCACCCGAGTGTCCAAGACATGTGGCCGCAAGTCCGACAACACGACCACAAAGTCGATCATCGAACTGAGGCCTAGGGTGTCCTGGTGCCAAGTGCACATATGAACACCCCTATGCTCGAATATGGTGTTTGTTATGGACAATCCATGACGAGCACAGAAGTCCAATAACAAAACACCACTCAGGTTCAGATTGGGGGGGGGGGGGGCATTCCTCCCAGTCACGCCCTTCCAGGTCTCACTGTCATTGCCCACGTGAGCATTGAAGTCTCCCAGCAGTACGAGGGAGTCCCCAGACGGTATGCCCTCTAGCACCCCCTCCAGGAACTCCAAAAAGGGTGGGTACTCCGAACTGCTGTTCGGTGCATACGCACAAACAACAGTTAGGACCTGTCCCCCCACCCGAAGGCGGAGGGAGGCTACCCTCTCGTCCACCGGGGTAAACCCCAATGTACAGGCTCCAAGTCAGGGAGCAATAAGTATGCCCACACCCGCTCGGAGCCTCTCACCGGGGGCAATTCCAGAGTGGTAGAGAGTCCAGCCCCTCTCAAGGAGATTGGTTCCAGAGTCCAAGCTGTATGTCGAGGTGAGTCCGACTATATCTAGTCGGAACCTCTCAACCTCGCGCACTAGCTCAGGCTCTTTCCCCTTCAGAGAGGTGACATTCCACGTCCCAAGAGCCAGCTTCTGTAGCCGAGGATCGGACCGCCAAGGTCCCCGCCTTCGGCCACCACCCAACTCACACTGCACCCGACCTCCTTGTCCCCTCCCATAGGTGGTGAACCCATGGGAAGGAGGGACCCACGTTGCCTCTTCGGGCTGTGCCCGGCCGAGCCCCATGGGTGCAAGCCCGGCCACCAGGCGCTCGCCATCAAGCCCCACCTCCAGGCCTGGCCCCAGAGGGGGGCCCCGGTTACCCGTGTCCGGGCAAGGGAAAACGGCGTCCAAATTTTTTTTCATCTTAGAAGGTCTTTTGAACCGCACTTTGTCTCATCCCTCACCTAGGACCAGTTTGCCTTGGGTGACCCTACCAGGGGCATAAAGCCCCGGACAACAGAGCTTCTAGGATCATTGGGACACGCAAAGCCCTCCACCACAATAAGGTGGCGGTTTGAGGAGGGGAAGGGGGGAGGGGAGGTTGTATATCCCAAGTATGTTCAATCTTAAACCTTTAGGCTGGCACTTTAAACCTGTTTCTGGCCATGCTGTAGTTACTCTAGAACTACTCAAACACCACTAATTTTACCTGTAACTGGTGATTTAACCCACACATTATTTCTTGAAGTACTGAAAGTACAGATTGGTTATTTTGCATACTTCAAACCAGTAGGATAACCTAAGCAATCGTTGACATGTGTGAAATTGAAAATGAGTTGTTCAAAAAAGATTTTTTACGGAAAATCTTCAGAAATAATTTGAAATACAGTATGTCAATGATGTGATAATCAGAATATTTTAATAGGATGTCCATAATTAACAACAACAAAAAAGTTTTCTGTTCAACTTGGATGTAGTGTGCCCACCCCCATCCCCGAAGAAGATATTAAAGAATACCTGGATGGTATTAAAGGCGCCTTTACCTGATACTCAGTTACATAAACTTTGGCAGTGATAACAGTCTTTAAATGTGTCTTGAAGCCATCTGAAAGCCTCATGCACCTTTCTACTAGCAGTTTTTTGCACTCTTCAATAGATATTTGTTCTAGCTCCAATGGTTTTCATTCTGAGATTAGGCATCATTGCTAACCAGTTTAACTGAGCCTTATTTCTTTCTTTTTAATTATTCTTTTGTGCTTTTGAATGTGTGTTTTGGGTCATTGTCCTGCTGGAACATCTGTACTCTTCAACCCTTACCTAGATTTCTGGCAATGGGTAGCATATTCCACTGTAAGTTGCCCTGGTAGTCCTTTGATTTCATGATTCTCTTGGTATATTTAGTACCTCCAATACCAGAGACCGCAAACAAAGGGGCTCCACAACAAAATGGAATCCCCAACATATTGAACTGTAGGCAGTATATGCATTTCTTTATAAGCTTCATATTTTTAGGCGATTCTTCTTTGTTTTCTTTTAGTTTTAAATCTTTTGAGTGTGTCATGGCAGTTTTTACTTAATTTCTAGATGTTACCTTTTTTAATTATTACTGATATACCCTATGCTAGTCCCAAAAAAAGGGCAGTGAAACAAATTTGGTTTAACATAATTTCATTTTTAAAATAAGAGTTAAAAATGAGTTTGAGAAAAAAAATTGTCCCCAACTGTTTTTTTTCTGAACTAAATTGTTTTCTTTTTTTAGGACAAAATAGAAGCAGCTGTTAAGCAGTTACTGACCTTTAAGGAAGAATTTAAGGAGAAGACGGGCCTGGAGTACAAGCCAGGCATGATCTCTCCTAGCATTTCTTCTCCTGTAGTTCCATGTCATGTGCTGGATGCCCAGAAAGTAGCAGATGACAACAAGCAGCTGGAACTGTTTAATAAAGTTGCAGAGCAAGGAGAGGTGGTCAGAAATCTTAAAGTGGAGAAAGCTCCCAAGGTACTTAACACTTTCAGAGAAAAAAGACAAGGTTTGCGTGATAGTGTAATGACAATGTATGTTTGTAAGATGTTACGTTGTCCTTGGATCTAGAGATCTTTCTGCTGGAGAGCAAGTATGTAGATAGTATATATTTATTTTCAAGAACCATGTTGCAAACCTCTGGCCAAATTACCTGTTTTGTTGACATTTGTAAGTAAGCCAAATGAAACAATGGCATTTTTATGTAAATAGTAAAGTTCAGGTACAATTTATTTTGAAAATAAAGTAAAAAAAATTAATCGGCAAACGTAGTATTTGAAAAGGTTTTGGCACCCTACCAAGTTAGTGCTTAGTAACTTCCCTTTGGTAAAAATCACAGCTTGCAAATATTTTTTATAGTCATTTAATTGATGAATATTTAAGTCCTACTGTGTGTGAGAAGCTGTAGTGAACTGTAACTCATGATGTACAACACAGAATTTAATAAATAGGGACTGCAGTAATCCCTCCTCGATCGCGGGGGTTGCGTTCCAGAACCCCCCGCAAAAGGTGAAAATCCGTGAAGTAGAAACCATATGTTTATATGGTTATTTTTATATTGTCATGCTTGGGTCACAGATTTGCACAGAAACACAGGAGGTTGTAGAGAGACAGGAACTTTATTCAAACACTGCAAACAAACATTTGTCTCTTTTTCAAAAGTTTAAACTGTGCTCCATGACAAGACAGAGATGACAGTTCCGTCTCACAATTAAAAGAATGCAAACATATCTTCCTCTTCAAAGGAGTGCGCGTCAGGAGTGGAGAATGTCAGTGAGAGAGAGAAAAGCAAACAAATCAATAGGGTTGTTTGGCTTTTAAGTATGCGAAGCACCGCCGCACAAAGTAGTTGCAAGGAAGGCAGCAGCTCACACCCCCTCCGTCAGGAGCAGAGAATGTCCGAGAGAGAGAGAGAGAGAGAAACCGACAGATAAAAACAAACAATCAAAAATCAATACGTGCCCTTCGAGCTTTTAAGTATGTGAAGCACCGTGCAGCATGTCGCTTCACGAAGCAGCTGCACAGAAGGTAGCAACGTGAAGGTAATCTTTCAGCATTTTTAGACGAGCGTCCGTATCGTCTAGGTGTGCGAACAGCCCCCCTGCTCACACCCCCTCCGTCAGGAGCAGAGAATGTCAGAGCAAGAGAGAGAGAGAGAAAAGTAAAAGTCAATACGTGCTGTTTGATCTTTTAAGTATGCAAAGCACCGTGCAGGAAGCATATCGCTTGATAAAGCAGCCATATGTAAGCCCAGCAAAGAAGAGAGCAATGTGAAGGTAATCTTTCAGCGTTTTTTGAGGAGCAGCCGTATCCTCTAGGGGTGCGAAGAGTCCCTGTGCTCACAATATATTTGAGGAGTTTTATTTAATAGGTAATACGCGCTCTGGTTGGGTAGCTTCTCAGCCATCTGCCAATAGCGTCCCTTGTATGAAATCAACTGGGCAAACCAACTGAGGAAGCATGTACCAGATATTAAAAGACCCATTGTCCGCAGAAATCCGCAAACCAGCAAAAAATCTGTGATATATATTTAAATATGCTTACATATAAAATCCGCGATAGAGTGAAGCCGCGAAAGTCGAAGTGCGATATAGCGAGGGATTACTGTATACTAGAATGCACCACAAACACTTTTAGGAGATGAAAATCCTACTCCATAAAAATCTTGTTAGTGGGTTTAGTCTGGATACAATTTGAAAGAGCTAGAAAAATGCAGACCTGAAATTATGTTTGTAAAGATTTATGTCACATTACTTCCTATATTTACATTTAGCCAGCAGTGTATAGCATTCCTTACATGTGACTATACAGTCTACAAGATGAAGTCATAAGCACTGGAAAGGTAATAGGGAAAGTAGTAGCCATAACATACAAGTAGATACTATCACCACTCCTAACATCATCACAACCTGTGAAAATTTTGGCATTAGTTCATATAACAAATAAAACAAATACAGTAATCCCCCGCTATATCGCGCTTCGACTTTCGCGGCTTCACTCTATTGCGGATTTTATATGTAAGCATATTTAAATATATATCGCAGATTTTTTGCTGGTTCGCGGATTTCTGCGGACAATGGGTCTTTTAATTTCTGGTACATGCTTCCTCAGTTGGTTTGCCCAGTTGATTTCATACAAGGAACGCTATTGGCAGATGGCTGAGAAGCTACCCAGTCAGAGCACGTATTATATTGTGAGCACAGGGGCTGTTCACACCCCTAGAAGATACGGCCACTCCTCAAAAAACACTGAAAGATTATCTTCACATTGCTCTGTTTCTTGCTGGGCTTAAATGTGGCTGTTTTGTCAAGCGATATGCTTCCTGCATGGTGCTTCGCATACTTAAAAGCTCAAACGGCACGTATTGATTTTTAATTGTTTGTTTTTCTCTGTCTCTCTCTCTCTCTCTCTCTCTCTGACATTCTGTGCTCCTGACGGAGGGGGTGTGAGCAGGGGGGGCTGTTCGCACCACTAGACGATACGGACGCTCCTCTAAATAAATGCTGAAAGGCTACCTTAACATTGCTCCCTTCCTAGCAGCTGCGTTGTCCAGCGGTGCTTCGCATACTTAAAAGCCAAACAGCCTTATTGATTTCTGATTGTTTGCTTTTTTCTGTCTATCTCTCTGACATTATCTGCTCCTGACGCGCACTCCTTTGAAGAGGAAGATATGTTTGCATTCTTTTAATTGTGAGACGAACTGTCATCTCTGTCTTATGGAGCACAGTTTAAACTTTTGAAAAAGAGACAAGTGTTTGTTTGCAGTGTTTGAATAAAGTTCCTGTCTCTCTACAACCTCCTTTGTTTCTGTGCAAATCTGTGACCCAAGCATGACAATTTAAAAATATTGTCCGCAGACAATATTTTTGGTTTCTACTTCGCGGATTTTCACCTTTCGCGGGGGGTCTGGAACGCAACCCCCGCGATAGAGGAGGGATTACTGTATGTTAATTGGCTCATTGTTTTGTGTCATTAGTAAAAATATCCTAATGAATACTTTGGAGAGAAAACAAAGGTTTGTTAGTATTGTCAACAAGTTAATTTCTGAACCTGTAATACTGTACAATTTGCCTCTTGACTACACAAAGTAGTTTTATAGACATTTTTTAAATATTGGCCTTAAATTGAGAAGGAAGTTAAGATGAATTTTTACCTGTTAACATTTTTGACTTTTAGACAAATGCAATTTTTAAAATATATTTATTAAAAATAAATGAGATTGGTAAATTTGGCATAAGAATGTGCAGAATCAGCATGTTCAGTAGTTAAAGGATAAGTTCCTTATTTTTCAAATTGAGGTTATTTCTTCACAGTCATGGTATATATTAATCTGCCATATGAAATTGCTTTCTAACGTGAAGCATATTTTATTAATTGTAAAACATAAGTAGCCCATTCTTGCATTTTATAATGGAGTCCCATTATTAAGAAAAGCCTTAAAATTTATTGAATGCATTCATTTTTCAAGCCAGAAATGTCAAAGATTTATTAAGCATTTTTTTCTTTCAAAGTTTGCTTAGAATGTTTTTTTTAGTACTAAAATATAACCGCATTTTCACAGACTTTTATTTGCTGTTTCAGGATCAAATTGACTCTGCCGTCAAGTCTCTTTTAGAATTAAAGACTCAGTACAAAAATCTAACTGGTGAGGATTACAAGCCAGTTTCCGCAGCTGGTGGAGAGGACAAGAAGCGCAAAGAAAAGGAAAACAAGTCTGAAAAGCAGAGTAAAAAGCAAGTGGGTGGTGACCCACGAGACAAAGAGCCTCCAAAGGATGAGGAGAAAAATGCTGGGTCTGGGGCACCAGGAGATGGCCAGGGACCTAAGAAACAAACCAGGTTAGTCTGTATTTACAATGATATTCACTGGTTGTTGTACACTTTTTTTTTTTTTTAACAGACATTCATTGAATTACGGCTCTATTTGGGTTTATGTAAAATTGGCCATAAGGCAACCGTAAAATACACAGGTGAATACAATTAAGACTCTGTTGGTCACCAGTACACACACTTTAACTGTGGATAATGACTAGCACAAACTAATCATTGAGATTTGGCATGCAAATGCGGCTGGGTCCATGTAAGAGATGGCGGTGCGGGCCAAAAGTATAAGAATTAGCCACATGGAGCGGCACCGATCAAATCAAAACTTAATGGGACCTCCAGGTGTCAAAAAACACATGAGACCCTGCAAAATAATAATAATACTAACAAAAGATTACTATTTACAAGGAGTTTCTATGTTTTTGATGGAAGAAAAAGTGAGAGCCATCTGCACGGAAAGATTGTGCATGAAATGAGAGTTCAAAAAACTGCTGTATGACATGACCAATTAGTGATACTTTTTTTAAAAGCATATCACTAGCAGCTAAGAGACTGCTACCTCTGCAGCTCCACCACCACTTCTTCTGCTCATTCCTATTGGTCTGAGTGTGCAGTCACCAGTGGAGCATTTCTGACTCATGGAAGCGTGGAAGAAGTATGCCAGAAATAGCTGTCACTGACCTCAGGTGTTCAGTGTGAAGCAGGGCAGGTGGCAAGACTGCGCAGGCAAAAGCAAAGCAGATCAGAGATGTTACAGAGCAGCAGTGGGGGAAGAGTCTCAAAGCTTACAGACCTGGAATATAGTTTGCAGCATCTGTTCAGTAACAGATGACAGCCAAGAGACCGGTACATCTGCAGCTCCTTTCAAGGAGGTATGCCTGCCCACACATGATGAACATATCGCCTCCCAGAAATGCAGAATTTAATATTCCTGCAGCATTGCATAACTGCAAATATAGTTGTCTGTCATAAAGGGCTTATTTAGAATATACACAGGATTTGTACATTTTTCCAGTAAAATAATCCAAATTGTACATCCCAGATTTTTTTAGCCATTAAGTAGCCACTTTAATAGGTACAGTTACTTAAGACCTACAACTTTGTTTTTTGCATCCAGAGCAGTGACTTCATCAGTGTGTAGATTCAGCAAGATGGTAAAATTGCAGCACAGGAATGTCACACAATGTCAGTTACCACTCGTATTTGTTTCGTCTCATCTCACATCTATTTTGTCAGTGGGAATGTTTAATTATTTAAATGGCTACACAGTTGCCAACCAAGTACTGATTGTGATCAGTATTATTTGTGCTTATCTCTTAGTATTAAAGTGTTGAAAGCTAATTTTCCTTATCAATTTTATAGTTCTTGAGTAGCAGCAGGTTTTGTTCAAGGATCTACATTTTCCTCAATTCATTTTCTCTACAGTCTTCACAATTTCCATAGTTCCCACAGAAGATAAACAGAACTGTGTCTTTCAGATTCCCATCTTATTTTAGAGTATAGCTGGTATTCTTTGTATGAGTTTTCAGATAGGCATATATATATATTTATAATTTTATTGATTTTATTCTAATCATTCCATACAAATAGATCAATTTTAACAAAAAAAATAGGATTGAAAATAAATCAACCCCAACCCCTGAGAAAGAGAGCATGGCCAATGAACTAAAACGGAAAAATAAATAAATTGAATAGTTTATTAGGCAGATACAGATAAATGGAGAAGAAAAAGAAATTGGGTGAGAATCTACTTCCTCAGTGATTTAAGAGCTTATTCTAAAATATTATTGATTAGATTCTGCCAGGTTTTGAAAAAGTTCTGCACAGATCCTGTAAGTGAGAATTTGATTTTTTCCAATTTCAAATAATTTAAAACATCAGTTACCCACTAACTTAAAAGAGGAGATTTAGGATTCTTCCAGTTTAGCAAAATTAAGTCTGCGTGCCAATAGTGTAGTGAATGCAAT
Organism: Erpetoichthys calabaricus; assembly: GCF_900747795.2. Classification (NCBI taxonomy): domain Eukaryota; kingdom Metazoa; phylum Chordata; class Cladistia; order Polypteriformes; family Polypteridae; genus Erpetoichthys; species Erpetoichthys calabaricus. The sequence goes on along the minus strand of NC_041396.2, from coordinate 128,761,884 downwards.
CACAGTTTGTTTGTCCTTCTCCACTTTAAGCCCATCTGGAAGAATACCAAACACAGCTGTTAGTGCATTAGGAGGAATTGTGACACCAAGGCTGTCTGAAAGGCACTTAAAAATTTTTTGTCCAGAATGATGTTAATTTGGTGCAGGCCCAAAACATATGACCCAGTGAGGCTGGAGCTTGATTGCAGCGTTCACAGGTTGGATCTTGCCCTGGGAAAATTTTGGACAATTTCAAACAAGACAGATTTGCTCGATAAATAATTTTGAGTTGAATAATTGTATGCTTTGCCCTTATGGAGCTCGAATGAATTCTCTGCATTGCTACCTTCAACTCCTTTTCTGATATGTTGAGTGAGAGATCCTTTTCCCATTGTCCTCTTGGATCTTTGAAAGGGAGGGACTGTAAAATATTTTTATAGACATATATTTTAATTAAAGAATAGCGACAACAATATGGTGTTGTACTCAATTTTAATATCTTGATGTTATTGTTATGCGAATGTTGAATGATACCTAATTTCACTACCTAAAATCTAGAGAGTGCACATTTTCATTGTCAGCCTTAGATTACATTGTGCTGTTCTTCCATGCTGCAAGCTGCATCATAGATAACTGCACTGCTGAATTAAATTTTGAATGCTTTTCATATCTTCGGATAACACAATTTTGTTTAGAAAAAATATTTTTGTGGTTTGTGTATGTGTAGGTTTAAGAGAGAATATTAAGCGATAATTATATTAAACAAGTAACTAAAATATTATTATTTATGTGTTCATTAATTTCAGAATTTATAAACACATGATAATTCAGAGATACGATTAACGCAATTGAAAATATTTTAAAAGTAAACACATTGCTCTATTTTCATTAAAAAAAACATGCATAACCTCATCTACTGGACATTTTTGTACTGCATGCTCCCAATTAGAGATTTGGAATCTATAACGCTGCAAAAAAACCATTTACTGTATAATGACATGCCTGAACAGAATAACAGAAAATAAAAAGGGTTTGAGTTGTTCTGGATTAATTGTATATGAGAAACATTAACACAAAAACACTTTCTTTTTACATAACAGGTTATCAGTAGGGTTAATTGAAATGCACACAAAAAAACCTGGAGTACATGGTTATGAAAAAACATATCTACTCTATAATATGTATATAAAATATATTTATGTATATAAAATATATTTATGTATATATGTATATAAAATATATATATGTATATAATATATATACAGCGCATCACGTTTTCCACATTTTGTTATGTGACAGCCTTATTCCAAAATGGATTAAATTCATTTTTTTTCCTCAGAATTTTACAAACAACACCCCATGATGACAACGTGAAAAAAGTTTACTTGAGATTTTTGCAAATTTATTAAAAATTAAAAAATTTAGAAAGCACATGTACATAAGTATTCACAGCCTTTGCCTTGAAGCTCAGAATTGAGCTCAGGTGCATCCTGTTTCGCCTGATCATCCTTGAGATGTTTCTGCAGTTTAACTGGTGTCCACCTGTGGTAAATTCAGTTGATTGGACATGATTTGGAAAGGCACACACCTGTCTATATAAGGTCCCACAGGTGACAGTTCATGTCAGAGCACAAACCAAGCTTGAAGTCAAAGGAATTGTCTGTAGACCTCCAAGACAGGATTGTCTTGAGGCACAAATCTGGGGAAGGTTACAAAAAAATTTCTGCTGCTTTGAAGGTCCCAATGAGCACAGTGGCCTCCATCATCCATAAGTGGACAAAGTTCGAAACCACCAGGACTCTTCCTAGAGCTGGCTGGCCATCTAAACTGAGTGATCGGGGGAGAAGGGCCTTAGTCAGGGAGGTGACCAAGAACCCAATGGTCACTCTGTCAGAGCTCCAGAGGTCCTCTGTGGAGAGAGGAGAACCTTCCAGAAGGACAACCATCTTTGCAGCAATCCACCAATCTGGCCTGTATGGTAGGGTGGCCAGACGGAAGCCACTCCTTAGTAAAAGGCACATGGCAGCCCGCCTGGAGTTTGCCAAAAGGCACCTGAAAGACTCTCAGACCATGAGAAAGAAAATTCTCTGGTCTGATGAGACAAAGATTGAACTCTTTGGTGTGAATGCCGGGCGCGTCACGTTTGGAGGAAACCAGGCACCGCTCATCACCAGGCCAATACCATCCCTACAGTGAAGCATGGTGGTGGCAGCATCATGCTGTGGGGATGTATTTCAGTGGCAGAGACTGGGAGACTAGTCTGGATAAAGGGAAAGATGACTGCAGCAATGTTCAGAGACATCCTGGATGAAAACCTGCTCCAGAGCGCTCTTGACCTCAGACTGGGGCGACGGTTCATCTTTCAGCAGGACAACGACCCTAAGCACACAGCCAAGATTTCAAAGGAGTGGCTTCAGGACAACTCTGTGAATGTCCTTGAGTGGCCCAGCCAGAGCTCAGACTTGAATCCGATTGAACATCTCTGGAGAGATCTTAAAATGGCTGTGCACCGACACTTCCCATCCTACCTGATGGAGCTTGAGAGGTGCTGCAAAGAGGAATGGGCGAAACTGGCCAAGGATAGGTGTGCCAAGCTTGTGGCATCATATTCAAAAAGACTTGAGGCTGTATTTGCTGGTAAAGGTGCATCGACAAAGTATTGAGCAAAGGCTGTAAATACTTATGTACATGTGATTTCTCTGTTTTTTTATCTATAATAATAAAAGGCAAAGCCCTCACTGACTGACTCACTCACTGACTGACTGACTGACTCATCACTAATTCTCCAACTTCCCGTGTAGGTGGAAGGCTGAAATTTGGCAGGCTCATTCCTTACAGCTTACTTACAAAAGTTAGGCAGGTTTCATTTCGAAATTCAAAGCGTAATGGTCATAACTGGAACATATTTTTTGTCCATACACTGTAATGGAGGAGGCGGAGTCACGTATCGCGTCATCACGCCTCCTACGTAATCACGTGAACTAAAAACAAGGAAGACATTTACAGCACGAGTCACACGCGGGAACGAAGGTAAATGACGTTAATTTTTGACTGTCTTTTAATACTGTGTGAGCATACATATTAACACGTGCAATTAAACGTGTGCATTTACGGTGTGATTTCTGAGGCTTAAAAGCTCACCTTTTATCAAACGCGGGAAGAAAGGTAACTGACGTTGTTCACTGTCTTTTAATACTGTGTAACCATACATATTAACACATGTCCAATTAAACGTGTGCATTTACGGGGTGATTTCTCAGGCTTAAAAGCTCGCCTTTTACTAAAAAGGTAAATGCAAAACTATTTTCAATCAGTTTATTGAAACGCTCCCGTTAAGGATTGCAATAACATATTCGCGAGATAAAAGAACGAAGTAGGAGGAAATGGAGGAACAGCCGCAAACAGCGAAGAGCAAAAAATTTATTAAACAATTGAGAACGGAGCGAGTTAAGCATACAAGCATGTTCATAAGGGAAACAAAGCACGGTGTAAAACGTAAGTTTAAATTAAGTTTATAGAAACGCTCCCGCTGCGGATTGCAATAACATATTCGCGAGATTAAAGTTTAATGAGAAGACACGAGGTATAAACGAACCACACGCCGTGGCGCAACGTTAGGGGCAACAGTTTCAACCATTCTATGATCTGCTTCTCGCAACTGAAAGACGGCACATGGCGGATGTTAGCCGACTTGCTGACCGCAACGTTTGGGGCTTCAAGTATGGCGCTGACGCCACATCTCAGTGCCAACACTTTGCAGACTGTACTTAAAAGACACGCCCTCCTCACTGGACAGTTGAAAACACCAATCAAACTAACGATGACATCAAGTATTACCCAATCAAAAGTAGGAAAGGAGGCATCTTCATAAAATGCGTGTGGGATGATTTGCATGAGACGCTGCTTTAAAAAAAAAAATGATAAAAAAAAATACGGGATAAATCCCGTCCAGTATTGATTCAAAACGGGACGCGCAATTTCATTCTCAAACGCGGCACGATTCCGTATTTTAAAGGACGGGTGGCAACCCTACAGTGCCAGGTAACCACCCATACAATCACATTGTGATTCAGACTAGGAATGCAATGAATGTAATTACCCCGATCTACATACAAGGCGAAAGTCTTGCAACATTCAAAGATGATGGTTTGGGATAATTAGTACTTATTAAGTACAACATTGAACATAAAACAGCTTATGAAGCCTTGAACCGAAAAAAGCAAGATCTCAGAGATCGTAAAAAAAAAAAAGGAGGTAATGTCGTTTTACTCGCTGTAGATTTTACTCAAACATTACCAGTTATTCCACGAGGGAGACCAGCAGATGAACTCAACGCGTGTTTAAAATCCAGGCTTCTCCCACGGTCGGTTATATGTCGCGTGTTCTCGGGTAGGTACACCAAAAAATGTATACATTTAAGCATGTAATGGGCAAAGAAAAAATGAGGTATACCCGAAGGCACTGCAGTAGTACTCAATGTAACTTTACTTCTTAAATGTTAATGTTTTACTGTTTAATAATTTATACGCTTCTTATATATTGTTCAAATTCTTTTATGAAAATACCAGTGACAGCGCAATGCACGATAACATGGAGTGAATACACCATACGCATCTGCCCACGGCCGCCCTGGTGTGCGCAGATAGGAGTTGATTCTAAAATAAAATAAACATAAAAAGAGTAATACATTCATCACCCATAAAGCGGATAGCAGACGTGACGTATTATATGTGTACCACATTTCAAGTAAATACGTGAAACGGTTTGCAAGCTACATGTGATTTAAAATCCTGGACAGACCAACGAAAAGCCACGGTAGCAAATTATTGAAGAAGATTTTACTGTTTAATAATTTATATTTATATGAAATGTGCTTCTTATATATTACTTCATATTCTCATATGATAATGATGTTAATGTTGTTTATATTGATTTCTATGTTATTGTAAGTGCATCTATGTGTGTATATGTATGTATGTATGTATGTGTATATATATATATATATAAAAAAAATATATATAAAATATATATATAAAAAATATATGTGTATATGTATATATAATATATCTGTATATGTGTGTATATGTATGTGTATATGTATATATATATGACAGCAACACTCATAACAATGACAACACAATTACATTCACAATCATGTTACGTTATTTTTAAAATGTTTCCTTTACTTTTTCATAACCTCTTTAACACACTACTTCTCCGCTGCGAAGCGCGGGTATTTTGCTAGTTTTTAATAAATTTCCAAAAACCTGATGTAAACTTTTTTCACGTTGTCATTACGGGGTGTTGTGTGTAGAATTCTGAGGAAAAAAATGAATTTAATCCATTTTGGAATAAGGCTGTAACATAACAAAATGTGGAAAAGTGATGTGCTGTGAATATTTTCCGGATGCACTGTATATATATGTGTGAAAAAATGCTATAAACAAAGAATGCTTTCAAAAATTGAAGTGTTAATCGTTTATTTTCATCAATCAACAAAATGCAGTGAATGAACAAAAGAGAAATCTAAATCAAATCAATATTTGGTGTGACCACCCTTTGCCTTCAAAACAGCATCAATTCTTCTAGGTACACTTGCACACAGTTTTTGAAGGAACTCGACTGGTAGGTTGTTCCAAACATCTTGGAGAACTAACCACAGATCTTCTGTGGATGTAGGCTTCCTTGCATCCTTCTGTTTCTTCATGTAATCCCAGACACACTCTGATGTTGAGATCAGGGCTCTCTGGGGGCCATACCATCACTTCCAGGACTTCTTGTTGTTCTTTACGCTGAAGATAGTTCTTAATGACTTTGGCTGTATGTTTGGGGTCATGTCCTGCTGCAGAATACATTTGGGGCCAATCATACACCTCCCTGATGGTATTGCAAAATGGATAAGTATCTTCATGTATTTCTCAGCATTGAGAACACCATTAATCCTGACCAAATCTCCAACTCCATTTGCAGAAATGCAGCCCCAAACGTTCAAGGAACCTCCACCATGCTTCACTATTGCCTGCAGACACATTATTTTTGTACCGCTCTCCAGCCCTTCGACGAACAAACTGCCTTCTGCTACAGCCAAATATTTCAAATTTTGACTCATCAGTCCAGAGCACCTGCTGCCATTTTTCTGCACCCCAGTTCCTATGTTTTCGTGCATACTTGAGTCGCTTGGCCTTGTTTCCACGTCGGAGGTATGGCTTTTTGGCTGCAACTCTTCCATGAAGACCACTTCTGGCCAGACTTCTCCGGACAGTAGATGGGTGTACCTGGGTCCCACTGGTTTCTGCCAGTTCTGAGCTGATGGCACTGCTGGACATCTTCCTATTTCGAAGGGTAATAAGCTTGATGTGTCTTTAATCTGCTGCATTAAGTTTCCTTGGCCAACCACTGCGTCTACGATCCTCAACATTGCCCATTTCTTTGTGCTTCTTCAAAAGAGCTTGAACAGCACATCTTGAAACCCCAGTCTGCTTTGAAATCTTTGTCTGGGAGAGACCTTGCTGATGCAGTATAACTACCTTGTGTCTTGTTGCTGTGCTCAATCTTGCCATGACATGAAACTGTCTTCCACAACCTCACCTTGGTAGCAGAGTTTGGCTGTTCCTCACCCAGTTTTAAGCCTCCTACACAGCTGTTTCTGTTTCAGTTAATGACTGCGTTTCAACCTACGCGTGACATTGATGATCATTAGCACCTGTTTGGTATAATTGGTTGATCATCCACCTGACTATAATCCTACAAAATCCCTGACTTTGTGCAAGTGTACCTATAAGAATTGATGCTGGTTTGAAGGCAAAAGGTAGTAACACCAAATATTGATTTGATTTAGATTTTTCTTTCGTTCGCTCACTTTGCATTTTGTAAATTGATAACAATAAACAATCATTATTTATATTTTTGAAAGCATTCTTTGTTTACAGCATTTTTTCACACCTGCCTAAAACTTTTGCACAGTACTGTGTGTGTATGTGTATATATATATATATATATATATATATATATATAAAATATATATATATATATATATATATATATATATATATACATATATATATATATATATATACATATATATATATATATACATATATATATATATACATATATATATAATATACACACACACACTCACACTCTGCCTGGCCAAAAAAAAAAGTCGACACCTGGATTTAACTAAGCAAATAGGTACGAGCCTCCTATTGGATAATTACTGCATGGGCGATTATCTTTCAGCTGGCAACAAGTTATTTAACCCCAACTGGTGCAATGAGTTGCTTCTCATTTCTTAAACAACCATGTCGAAAGACACATCTTGTGGTCATGGAAAAGATGTTAGTCTGTTTGAGAATGGTCAAATCATTGACATGCATCAAGCAGAGAAAACATCTAAGGAGATTGCAGAAACTACTAAAATTGGGTTAAGAACTGTCCAACACATTATTAAAAACTGGAAGAATAGTGGGGACCCATCGTCTTCGAGGAAGAAATGTGGCTGGAAAATAATCCTGAATGATCATGATCGGCGATCACTTAAACGTTAGTACAAAAATTATTCTCTCATGTCAGTACAACCAATTTAACATGCATACTTCAAACACAATCCCTTATATACATCTGCTCTGCTAAGAAGAGTAGAAGTTTAGTTGTGTGTTAGCAGTCGACAAATAAAGGCTATGTAATGGCACAAGCTTACAAATTCTATAACTGCGTAAACATTTAGTAGCTGACAAAATCATGACTAGTGATCATGCAGGAGAAGTTGTGTTCTTTCCATATTTTAAGTTAGATATTGGCGATACTTCAGCAAGTGAATAATTACCATTTATCTTGCATATTTGACAATTTCCAGTTGTTACAACATTTCATATATCTGCAAATAAATCTCAGGGCTCGAGTTTTGACCACGGTAGAATTTACCTGTGGATCAATACCAAGAGAAGCAAGCTGTTGAGGTGGGGTTGGGCCACCATAGGTTGCCATGAGGGCGCATCCCCCCTAGTTTCAAAAGTAACAGTTTAAACATGAACAATATCAAAAGGTTTGCATCCCCACCCAAGATGCACTGTTTTAGATATGCAAAATAATGCTTGATCAATGACATTCTGTATCTTTTCATCTTGAAATGTCAATAGATACACTAGTATAAAAGATGAAAAAACTGATACTCCTACATTTTGTGGTTTATAAAGTACTATTATTTATACATCTTAAAACAATTTTGCAGCTTTCTGAAGGTAATTTTTTTGTCCTTGATTTTATAGTCATTTTACCTTTACTTTAATAATTTTGTCTTACAAAAAGCTGAATGCATAGTTTTGTAAATTATATTTTATTCATCATTAATCATGGTCACATGAACAGTTGAACTTGAAAGCCTCAGAACAAGTGCATCACTGGTGTGAGGTCACACTTGACATTGATCACATCGAAAAAAAATTTGAAACATTTTGGTAATTTGATGTTGTATATAACAGATTGTGGACCTGTATTGCTGTAAATTATATATGAAATTGTTAACAAAATGAAACCTTGAAAAGCAGTATTTTATATTAGGAACACTTGACAATCCCATTTTAACTAAGTTGTGTTTCCTTTTGTGGTAATGATCTCTGTTTTGGCAACTAATGCTTATTTCTCTTTTGTGCTCTTTTAATTTCAGGTTAGGTCTAGAGGCTAAAAAGGAAGAGAATCTTGCTGACTGGTACTCTCAGGTAAGAACATTCTTAATCCAGCATATTGTCCTTTCCCTCTCATGGTGTATTGACTTCTTTCTTGACTATACTGTATGTTGCTTATTTCATGTTGGATATAATTAAACATTTGGGCTACAATATTTTTACCTCATCTTTAACATTCAATGAACCAATTAATATATATGTCAGATATTACCTAGTCCTTCTTAAATTTAGAATGTTATACTTAATTTTGAAGTTTGATTGAACTGGATCAGTTTGTAAATATTTGACCTTTTTTTTATATTATTGTAGGTGATCACGAAATCTGAGATGATTGAGTACTATGATGTGAGCGGGTGTTATGTCTTACGGCCTTGGGCTTTTTCTATCTGGGAGATCATCAAGGACTTCTTTGATACAGAAATCAAAAAGCTTGGTGTAGAGAACTGTTATTTCCCCATGTTTGTGTCTCAGGCAGCCTTGGAGAAGGAAAAAACGCATATTGCTGACTTTGCTCCTGAGGTATGGATGTTGGTACATATGTTTGATGTTGCACTTTTCATATAAAGCAGTTTGCAGAGAGAGAGAAATAAATTATAATGCTCTGGAGTGACTATATTTGAAGTATTCTTTCCTATTCTGGCCACTTTGCTACAAAAAAATACTTGGGATCATATAAAGCAGTTTGCAGAGAGAGAGAAATAAATTATAATGCTCTGGAGTGACTATATTTGAAGTATTCTTTCCTATTCTGGCCACTTTGCTACAAAAAAATACTTGGGACTGTAAGTTCTGCAGAGAATAATGACTAAATGGTTTTCCATATTAAAGGGCATTTTCTACTCTGACAGAGCTAAGAGACTTAAAATTGTTATGTTTAAACAGGGAAGGGTACTCAAACACCTAATTATGATCTGTTTATGGAGGGTTATTGAATTAAAATTTTATCAAAGGTCTGAACTGTACGTTTGTGCTATGATTCAGATCCCCCATATATGTAGTCATTGAATGTCTATAAATAATTATCAATGTTTAATTAACACAGGATTTCAACAATATTTATTTTCAGTAAGGGCTTTAAACATGTGAACCCTTTGAACTTAATTAGACTTTTATTTGTATAGAACACAAATAATTATCTTTAACATAACATGTAAAAGAAATAAACAATTCTGTCTATTTATTATAAAAAGAAATCCTGTCCCCTGTCCTGATAGTTTACGATACGTGATCTTTCTCGGAAGATAATTTAAAGACCCGCGAGACGAAAGAGACCTGCCAAGGAGCGTATCACGGAAACATAGAACGAGAGTCTTGCAAGACACACCCTACTTACAAGCAATATAAAAAAAAATAAATAAATCAGTAGTGTAAAGGCAGTCATGCAGCACACACAGCTCCAGGGCTCTCAGTGCATATAAAGTGTATAAGGTCAATACGGTAGAAATGAAATGAATAGGGTAGAAATGAAACGTCGACGATTAAACAAAGAAGAAAGAAAAGCGCTGAGAAAAGAGACTCAAATGCATTGGACAGAAAAAAGAGCAAAAAAGAATAATCGAGGTGCAAATTCAGAAAATAAGGAAAGTAATTATCAGCCCGGAACAAGTGGAATTGAAAAAAAAAGCACATCCAATCCAGCTCTTAATTAAATGACAGTGAGTAAAAGACAAAGTAGAACTTCATAGAGATGTTTACAAACGTTGGCGCTAAACACATGCAGAGCAGGTTAGAGACAATGAAATTAGAAAGGCTCAAAAAAAAAAAAAAAACGTTGGCGCTATACACATGTGGAGAAAGTTAAAGGATATTAAAGTAGGAAAATTAGAAATTATAAAAAAGTAAAGACCGCAGTAGCGCAAACAAACAAACTACCTCATTTAATTATGTACCAGTCTAACTTTGGTTTTGCACAATAATTACTACACTATTGCACCTTAACACTTAAGTAAAATTATGTAAATAAAGTACAATTATTTATTATGTTCTACTATACTGTTATCTTTCGATCTATGACTTTTTGTTAATCTAACTGATATTCTTCTAACTTTGCACAGTTTTTGATAAGCGGATCAGGATGCATTTCACTGCGTGTTGTCCTGTATAACTATGCATGTGACAAATAAAGAATCTTGAGAATTTCAAAAACGGAGTTTACCGCACATGCATTTATTGGTTACTTTGTTAATGTATATATATTTATCTGTCTGCTTATTTAAAAAGCTACATTTACCCCAGGAGTCAAAAACGTTCTGTCTAGCCCTTGTACAAAAACCTAGACAAAAGCTGGGGTATCACCTTGGTAAACCCATGTACTTTTGGAACTGGGAGAGGAAAATAGCACAACTTTACAGACAGGAGTCCAATGCAGAACTCTACTTACTTTGTTACTTTGTAAAAAAAAAATTATTAAATGCTGATGATGTAGATCGTTTTGTCTGTGCTGAAATTCCAAACAGAGAAACTTATCCTGACCTAATTAACCCCTTCACCGCCCTCTGCCGGATATATCCGGCACCGCTGTTTTAATACTAACGCCATACTGCCGGAATTATCCGGCACATTTGCCTGTGGTTATATGAATGCCTGGCAAGTAGTATAACTGACGGTTTGGCGTGGGTATTATTACTACGTTGTATTTCGACAAGTCTGTGGTTGTTTTGGCCGGTCATGTGACGTGATTCGCATGTAACAGCTGTGAATATGGCGAAACGTAAACTGACTTCAAGTGAGGCTTTGCAGGCGATTTTGGACAGTTCTGATCATGATTGTAGCAGTTCTGAAGAAGATTTTAGCGACAGTGATGAGCAGCAACGTGCGCTGCATGATACTGTGAATGAAGACGCATCGGATGACGGCGCTGAGTGGGTGTATCCCCAGCATCTCAGCTGGGCTGCTGCCCGTGGTGAACTACCTTTTCTGCATTCGTTTGAGGGAACGTGTGGCTTTATTGTTGATGTAAACAATTACACTGCTGAGCAGTTTTATGAGCTGTTTGTGTCACCTGATTTGATTAGACATTTTGTTCATCAGACAAATCTGTATGCAGCACAGTTTATTGAGAAAAATCCCAATTTACCTCCACATTCCCGTGTTCGTGCTTGGTTTGACACTGATGAAAACGAAATGAAAAAATTCATTGGGATTTTGATGTTGATGGGAATAATCAGAAAACCAGATATTGAGATGTACTGGTCTACAGATCCTATGTATGCAACACCTATTTTTGCAGCTGTCATGACACGTAACCGATTCTCTTTGCTGCTGAAATTCTTTCATTTGAATGACAACAGAAACGAGCCAGATAAGAAAGATCCAAACCGCGACCACTTGTTCAAGCTACGTCCTTTGATTGATCATTTATTTGAAGCATTTCAGTTGCCCTACATGCCAGGACCGTCAGTTGCAGTTGATGAAAGTTTATTGTCGTGGAAGGGCCGCTTACAGTTTCGACAGTATCTACCATTGAAAAGGGCACGGTTTGGTATCAAGATGTTTTGCTTAGCTGAGAATTCAGGTTACATTTATAGATTTCGTGTATACACTGGCAACTTGCACAACATTTAGTGGTCAATACTGCTTGAATAAATGTAAAAAATGTAAAAAAAATGTAAAAAAGTAAAAAAACAAAAATTGTTCAGATTTCGCCTGGCTTGGGGAATATTTAGGGAGTTGGCGGTTAAAGGGTTAAAAAGATTCAGCATATTGGGACTCGCAAGATTACAAATATTGTTTTTACAGAAGTTCTGAAATAAAAGTGAAACTAATGAAATAGCAGCAATTCAAAGAAAAAAAAAATCTTAAAAGTGTGTATCCGGAAAACCAAATACGGGGGTTGGCGAGCGAAGCGAGCAGGTGGCAAAGCCCTCTAGTTTAATAAAAAAACAAAACTAGGCCTATCAGATGCACATTTTAAGTAAAAGAAAACGGAACAATCTGAATAAAACTAGAAAGTGTGTACAGTAATCCCTCCTCCATCGCGGGGGTTGCGTTCCAGAGCCACCCGCGAAATAAGAAAATCCGAGAAGTAGAAACCATATGTTTATATGGTTATTTTTATATTGTCATGCTTGGGTCACAGATTTGCGCAGAAACACATGAGGTTGTAGAGAGACAGGAACGTTATTCAAACACTGCAAACAAACATTTGTCTCTTTTTCAAAAGTTTAAACTGTGCTCCATGACAAGACAGAGATGACAGTTCCGTCTCACAATTTAAAGAATGCAAACATATCTTCCTCTTCAAAGGAGTGCGCATCAGGAGCAGATGTCAGAGAGATAGAGAAGAGCAAACAAATCAATAGGGCTGTTTGGCTTTTAAGTATGCGAAGCACCGCGGCACAAAGCTGTTGAAGGCGCCAGCTCACACCCCCTCCGTCAGGAGCAGACAAAGAGAGATAGAGAGAGACAGAGTTTGTTTTTCAATCAAAAATCAATACGTGCCCTTCGAGCTTTTAAGTATGCGAAGCACCGTGCAGCATGTCGTTTCAGGAAGCAGCTGCACAAAAGATAGCAACGTGAAGATAATCTTTCAGCATTTTTAGACGAGTGTCCGTATCGTCTAGGTGTGCGAACAGCCCCCCTGCTCAATCCCCCTACGTCAGGATCAGAGAAAGTCAGCGCAAGAGAGAGAGAAAAGTAAGCTGGGTAGCTTCTCAGCCATCTGCCAATAGCGTCCCTTGTATGAAATCAACTGGGCAAACCAACTGAGGAAGCATGTACCAGAAATTAAAAGACCCATTGTCCGCAGAAATCCGCGAACCAGCAAAAAATCCGCGATATATATTTAAATATGCTTACATATAAAATCCGCGATGGAGTGAAGCCGCGAAAGGCGAAGCGCGATATAGCGAGGGATCACTGTATTAGAAAAAGTACAAACAAAGCTTTGGCTTTCCTCTTGCTCTTTATTGTTTACATTTTTCTACTTCAACAAGTAATTCTTCTTGAACAAATAATTATTTTTAATGTCCATTCTGCTTTCTTTCCATTTTTTTTTTTTTATCCCTCCCAAACCTCAATTCCTCTTGGATCTTTTTCAAGTGGTGTTATACTGTACCTAACAGGTCCTCAGAAAGTTGTGCAGTTTCTTTGTGAAAAAATCTTAACATACTGTATAGAAAAAGCTAGACATTATCAGTTACTTATGTTTATTATCTGTTAATTCATCAGCAGCTAAGGAAATGCATACTGCACTCTGAATAGCTGCATCAAGTTGTACCAGTACATCCTCTGCTTTGATTTTTTTTTCCCCATACAATTCTTCTTTTTGTTTATCCTCAAGTAAAGTCTCAGCAACAGCATTCAAGAATTCGTTTACAATGGTCCCATCTATAAATGGTTGTTTATGTTGACCCAAAATCCACGCTATTTTAAGGGAACATTCATTTACACGCTTCTGGGCTGTAAATGAATTTGAAGAAACTCTGGTGGATCTGTCATAGTGGGCTCTCAGTTTGGTTATTTTACGTGCCTTTACTTCAGACTGCTGCGGATATATTTGTGCAAGTGGTGTGTTTTGTCTCATAATGTCACTTCACATTGCTACTTTTTACTGAAGCCAGGGTTTTAGAATACAAAAGATAAACTGGTTTTCAACTACCCGCAGGAAGAGTGAACATATATGGTCTGTCCATTCATCTTGGAAAGTTTGGTTTTCTGCATCTACTTTCATTTTTTTTTTTTTTTTTTTATTTGGAACAAGTCATGCTCCCTGTCACACTTTTGTTTCTGTTATTTCCTTCTATGGCATCTGCACATTTTACCTATGCACTGTATCAATCACTGTAGCATTCATTCTCTGTTGAGTGACATGTATAGGCGCACCTACCTCTAGAAGAAAGAAAAAAAAAAGCGCTGCATGAATATTCATGATAAGTCATTCTCATTCACTTATCAGAAAGGTGTCACAGTCTTGATAGTACTGTCACTTGGTCTGCCATTTAGTGATGCCTGTACTAAAGGCTTTTGTAAAATTTTGTCCTTCACATTTTTATTTTTTTTTTTGGTAAACAGAGAGTTACGTACAGGGACATAAGTGGAAGATGAAAAGTATATTCATTATGAAACCCAGAAACTACCTCTTAACAAAATGGATGTGGACATATGATACTGCTATGTCTCCTACCTGAATTGTAGATCCTGGCATCTTTTTAAAAAATTTTATGAGAAAGTTGAACAGCTTATCCATTAGTTTTATATGCAAGATTAATGGACTGAAGTCAAAGCTTCCTGATTTAAAAAGCTCTTTGGTTCTTATTCATAGGATACTAGTTAGTAATCAGTGTAAAGACTATAAGATGTGGTTTGGTTTTGGCAGTATAGATTTGGGCCAAATTTTTCATCTTGACATGTTTAATTTAGATATGTATTATTTAGATATATACATGTTTGTTCTATTCCCACAGTGCTCATTATCAAAAGAAATCACACAGTCATGCTGTCTACTCTAGCATTAGGACATTGAGAAACAGTTTAACATTTGAATAAGGAAGTTTTTTCAGATTAGGAAGATGGAAGATTCAAAGTAGGATATTGATACTTGCTGATCATGGCACAGTGTGTTGCCTGCTGATTAGCACATCCATCCATCCATTATCCAACCCGTTATATCCTAACTTCAGGGTCACGGGGGTCCGCTGGAGCCAATCCCAGCCAACACAGGGTGCAAGGCAGGAAACAAACCCCAGGCAGGGCGCCAGCCCGTCGCAGGGCGCACACACTAGGGACAATTTAGAATCGCCAATGCACCTAACCTGCATGTCTTTGGACTGTGGGAGGAAACCGGAGTACCCGGAGGAAACCCACACAAACACAGGGAGAACATGCAAACTCCACCCAGGGCGGACCCAGGAAGCGAACCCGGGTCTCCTAATTGCGCCACCGTGCCGCCCTGATTAGCACATGCGAGTACGAATTTCATAGGGGACAGTGGTCATCTCTGAGCCTGGATATATCAGAAAAAGTAACATTTGACTATGATTGTTATTGTCTTGTTTGATAAAGATCTGGGTGCTGCTTTAAAAAGGCCATTGTAGCCATTCCACAGAGCTCTCCTTTGACTGATGTTAACCGTCAGTAAAAGGGCTGCTACGGCTCAGGTTTGCTTATGAGCAATTCCAAAGAAAAGAATGTTGTGCCACTTTCTCATACAGTAGACCACAGTCATAGCTCAGATATTAATATGTTGAATCTTTTTGTTTTAAATAGGTTGCTTGGGTAACCAGATCTGGAAAAACTGAGCTGGCAGAACCCATAGCTGTACGTCCCACTAGTGAAACAGGTAAGCCATCGTTACATTACGTTAGCTTATTTGGCTGACACCTTTATCCAAGGTGACTTAACAATATTTATGATGCAATTGGTTACATTTCTTCTGGTTTTCCATTTGGATCATTGTATTTACTGTATCCTCTGTATTGATCCAATTTGCTTTTGCCTTTCTAAGTCTTGGCTTGTTTCAACTTTTCCAGTGATGTATCCTGCCTATGCTAAGTGGGTCCAATCCCATCGAGATCTTCCAATCAAGCTTAACCAATGGTGCAATGTGGTGGTATGTGCATTAGTTATCACTGCATAAAGGATGAATTTGATGTGTTGTTCAGATTAACTTTTTGGTCACCAGCCTATTGTAATAAGGAGAGAATTAATCCAGTTCAGAGATTTAAATGATTGAAAGAGTAAAACTGACTCTGTCAGTAAGGAATAAATATGAAAGGACCTAAACAAATAATCCCATTTAAAAACTTGTTCAAATTTTTCTTGCCGTATAGTTGTGCAGTCATTGTGGATTTTCAGTACTGCATGGTCTAATACATGGTCCTTCTAGATACAGTTAGGTCCATAAATATTTGGACAGAGACAACTTTTTTCTAATTTTGGTTCTGTACATTACCACAATGAATTTTAAATGAAACAACTCAGATGCAGTTGAAGTGCAGACTTTCAGCTTTAATTCAGTGGGGTGAACAAAACGATTGCATAAAAATGTGAGGCAACTAAAGCATTTTTTTTAACATAATCCCTTCATTTCAGGGGCTCAAAAGTAATTGAACAAATTAAATAACTGGAAATAAAATGTTCATTTCTAATACTTGGTTAAAAACCCTTTGCTGGCAATGACAGCCTGAAGTCTTGAACTCATGGACATCACCAGATGCTGTGTTTCCTCCTTTTTAATGCTCTGCCAGGCCTTTACTGCAGCAGGTTTCAGTTGCTGTTTGTTTGTGGGCCTTTCTGTCTGAAGTTTAGTCTTCAACAAGTGAAATGCATGCTCAATTGGGTTAAGATCAGGTGACTGACTTGGCCATTCAAGAATTTTCCACTTCTTTCCTTTAATAAACTCCTGGGTTGCTTTGGCTGTATGTTTTGGGTCATTGTCCATCTGAATCATGAAATGCCACCCAATCAATTTGACTGCATTTAGCTGGATTTGAGCAGACAGTATGTCTCTGAACACCTCAGAATTCATTCTGCTGCTTCTGTCCTGTGTCACATCATCAATAAACACTAGTGTCCCAGTGCCACTGGCAGCCATGCACACCCAAGCCATCACACTGCCTCCACCGTGTTTTACAGATGATGTGGTATTCTTTGGATAATGAGCTGTTCCATGCCTTCTCCATACTTTTTGCTTGCAATCATTTTGGTAGAGGTTGATCTTGGTTTCATCTGTCCAAAGAATGTTTTTCCAGAACTGTGCTGGCATTTTTAGATGTTTTTTAGCAAAGTCCGATCTAGCCTTTCTATTCTTGAGGCTTATGAGTGGCTTGCACTTTGCAGTGCACCCTCTGTATTTACTTTCATGCAGTCTTCTCTTTATGGTAGACTTGGATATCGATACGCCTACCCCCTGGAGAGTGTTGTTCACTTGGTTGGCTGTTGTGAAGGGGTTTCTCTTCACCATGGAAATGATTCTGCGATCATCCATCACTGTTGTCTTCCGTGGACGTCCAGGTCTTTTTGCGTTGCTGAGTTCACCAGTGCTTGCTTGCTTTCTCAGGATGCACCAAACTGTAGATTTTGCTACTCGTAATATTGTAGCAATTTCTCGCATGGTTTTTCTGTTTTCGCTGCTTAAGGATGGCTTCTTTCACCTGCATGGAGAGCTCCTTTGACCGCATGTTGTCTGTTCACAGCAAAATCTTCCACATGCAAGCACCACACATCAAATCAACTCCAGGCCTTTTATCTGCTTAATTGATAATGACGTAACGACGGACTTGCCCACACCTGCCCATGAAATACCCTTTGAGTCAATTGTCCAATTACTTTTGAGCCCCTGAAATGAAGGGATTGTGTTAAAAAAATGCTTTAGTTGCCTCACATTTTTATGCAATCGTTTTGTTCACACCATTGAATTAAAGCTGAAAGTCTGCACTTCAACTGCATCTGAGTTGTTTCATTTAAAATTCATTGTGGTAATGTACAGAACCAAAATTAGAAAAAAAGTTGTCTCTGTCCAAAAATTTATGGACCTAACTGTATGTAGGCTTTAGTATGCATTAGGTAACATTTAAAAATATACCTATATAAGTAAATAGTTTACTACTACAGTATATAATATTGGGTTGGTGTCATGTATTTTGTCTTGTTTAATTCTATGGATATAACTCCAAGAGAAGTTCCTATAAACTATGTTGTCTGACAGTAAATTTCAAGTTCAATGAAACATTAGATTAACAAATTGGCATAATAACCATCATCAAGAAAGTTTAATTAGACTACAGTTGTATGATAGGTTATGCTCAACAACAATATAGGAAACAGCATTACCTCCCCGTTGTGTTTTGACATCCGCTCATTTCTAAGTTTAGGGTAATTTCAGAATGGAGATTACATGATTACTCCTACTGAGGAACTTGGCCTGGTGTTAGGCATGAATTAAGCTGATTCTTACCTTTCACCAGTGTCTCTGGCATAGATTTTGGATTTTTATATTTACCAGAAATATGAGTGCAATACATTTAAGGTAAACCCAACAAAAGATGTGTAGGTTTGAATGTGTATCAAGTTTTCTTTCTTCAAAATGTTTTGTGAATTATCTCATGAGAACCTGTTTTCATTATGTTTATCAATTTTATAGCGCTGGGAGTTCAAACACCCTCAGCCTTTTCTTAGGACACGAGAGTTTCTTTGGCAGGAAGGTCACACTGCATTTGCAACACAAGAGGAGGCTGCTGAAGAGGTGAGTCAAAGAGTGATCAGTGGCGTAGCGTAGTGGGGGCGGCCCGCCCCGGGCGGCACTTTTAGGGGCCGGCAAAATTTCACAATAAATAATAATAATATCTTGTAAAAATTTGAACCATACCTAAATAAGGGGGCGGCGGAATTTTCCTCCACCCTGGGCGGCTGACACCCACGCTATGCTACTGAGAGTGATGCAACTTGGAATGCAGCTTATCATTCTAAGACTAATATTTCATGCAGCTTAAGTCATGAGCACCTTGCACATATGAAGTAAATGTGTTCATTGTGTCAACGATCAGGCAAGGGACTCGATATTTCTTTCTGCTCTGATGAATGATTTTAGATGAGTGTTGCTATTTTTATAATGCAGGATTAGAGTAAATCTTTTCACTTTAAAACAGATTAAAACATCTGAGCCTTTTCGGTTTAAGCAAAAGGAGAGTAAGAGGTGACATGTTTTCAAAGTGTTCAAAATTATGAAACCAATTAGTACAGTGGATTGAGACTGTTATGTAAAATGAGTTCAACAAGAACACAGGGACACCTGTTGGGAACTTGTTAATGATAACTTTCGCACAAGCATTAGGAAATTTTTCTTAATGCAGAGAAATATAGATGCATGGAAGAAACTACCAAGTAGTATGGTAGACAGTAGGATTTTAGGGACCTCCGAAACTCAACTTGATGTTTTTTTGGCGGAATTAAGTGGATAGGACTAGAGGGCTTTATTGGGCTGAATGAACTGTTCTTATCTAAATCTTTCTAATGTTATGTTCACTATCCCTGTACTCTAACTGTCCAACAGGTACTGCAAATTTTGGATCTTTATGCCCGTGTGTATGAGGAACTGATGGCTATTCCAGTAGTAAAAGGCAGAAAGACAGAAAAGGAAAAATTTGCAGGTGGTGACTACACCACCACTATTGAAGCCTACATCTCTGCTAGTGGAAGAGCTATCCAGGTAAAGATATGCACTAGTGTACAAATAAAAAGGAATTGTTAGGCATACTGTTTATTTATGTGTGTTTATGTATGTTCTGGATGTATGTATGCATGTTTATAGAGCCAGTAACAGATTTTTTTGTCTAGGGAGCCACCTCCCACCACCTGGGACAAAACTTCTCCAAAATGTTTGAAATTACCTTTGAAGATCCCAAGCGTCCAGGCGAGAAGCAGTTTGCCTACCAGAACTCTTGGGGCTTAACAACCCGTACTATTGGAGTTCTAACAATGGTACATGGAGATAATGTTGGCCTTGTCCTGCCTCCTCGAATTGCCAGTGTGCAGGTAAGTGCACAAATGCTTACAGTATGTATAGGGTCCATAAATCATACTTTTACTTTACTGCATTGTGTTGGCTCCTCTTCAGTGCTGGAAAGTAACGGATTACATTTACTTTTGTTATAGTACTTGAGTACATTATATAGGGAATTGTGCTTTTTAAAGTGTTTTTAAGTACAAATAAGTACTCTTTAAAAAAGTACATTTATTTTGTGACTATTCTACTTTGTTACATTTTTAAAGCAGGTCGTTATGAAGTGCAATTAATTGCTCATGTTCAAAATATAAGGTTTACAATGAACATTTAAAATATAACTCTGTGGAAATATTTTGGTGGTTGATGATCATCATAATATTGGAGCATAGATTGTTTTCGTACGTGGCCATTGAAAACTGGAAAAAAAAAAAAAAAAAAACCTGCCTTAAAATCTTGTATGATGTGACTTTGTTTTCTGCACATGGTAATACCTGTACGATGAAGGAAAAAATAAAAAAGCTGCATCTGTAAGTTACATTAGTGCTAGTAAAAGATGAGATAGCCCACTTCCATTACTAAAAATAAGGTTGTTTAGTGCACTTACAGTAAAAGAGATGACATGTACCTCTGTAGTTCACCAATATGTATTAAGTTCAGTGATTACTGAAGTGCAAAATATATTTTGTCAAAGTAGTCGACAGTTTAAATGCAAGTGGTTTGCACTGTTAGTATGAAGTGAGTTTAAGGTAGGTAAGAAACAAGCAAAACACATTGATAATTCAAATTCATTTTTATATTAGAAATGACCATTTAGTACACAGATAAAAAAAAAAAATCCCTTGAAAGTACATAAAATTAACTGCATATTTTAACACGTAAAACTGCTACATAATTATGGGTACAAATGGTTTTAAAAATGTAAATGCATAAAAGTACATAAAATTAATTGCATATTTTAACACGTAAAAATAATGCACAAATATGGATGCAAATAGTTTTAACACTATAAATGTATTTAAGCAGTGTTTTTGCTGCCAGTTTCACTTGTTTCCAAGTGCAAAAATCTTTTGATAATTTTTGATTGATACTGACTCAATGATTCTGTAATAGAATACTGAATATTTGTAAACATATTGTATATAATATGTATATATAGTAGTGCCAGTTTTTCAGTGAAATTCTAAACAACCTCCTTATTGTTTCTCATATTAAAAAATGTAATACTGTACCATTAGCCCCTTTTAGTGACTGGGTATAAAATAAATGAAAATTGTTATTTAATGTTTATTAATGTTTTATATTTAGTTAACTCTATCTGCTATGCTGATATTCTGGTCTCTTATTGAAATATTGTAATCGCATTATAATGGTTGATAGAATTTTACATGTTTGCTGTATTTGCTGATGTAAAACATACAGGTTTCTGGTTTTTCTGACCTTTTTTTGATGGTTGAATGATTGGCAGCTTAGCTGCCAGTAGTTTTAACTATAGAGTTACTTTTTGCTACAGTATCGTGAACTGCACATTTCATTTGAAATTTAATATAACATTGTTAGGTTACATAATATTTTGATAAGTGGCTCCAACAAGGTCTATGTGTTCAGATCCAGCAAAGACCTGTAAATGTTCCATTGTTGCCAAATATGTTTCTGATAGAATTAGTGCCCAGTTGTCTGTAAGCATAAGCTACAATAACAGGAGGCACCATTTTAAAAAGGTGCTCACCTTTTGTGCATAATGAGTAAGTGAGGTGCACTTTGCACGTACAGCAGCTGAATTCTCTAGCAAATTACTATTTTGATACCACACATAACCAACAGCCAACACACAGGGTTGTACTGGTGTGCTTGAAAGTTTGTGAACCCTTTAGAATTTTCTGTATTTCTGCATAAATATGACCTAAAACATCATCAGATTTTTACTCAAGCCCTAAAGAGAAACCAGTTAAACAAATGAGACAAAAATATTATACTTGGTCATTTATTTATTAAGGAAAATGATCGAATATTACATATTTGTGAGTGGCAAAAGTATTTGAACCTTTGCTTTCAGTATCTGGTGTGACCCCCCTTTGCAGCAATAACTGCAACTAAACGTTTCCGGTAACTCTTGATCAGTCCTGCACACCAGCTTGGAGGAATTTTAGCCCATTCCTCCATACAGAACAGCTTTAGCTCTGGGATGTTGGTGGGTTTCCTCACATTAACTGCTCGCTTCAGGTCCATCCACATCATTTCAATTGGATTAAGGTCAGGACTTTGACTTGGCTATTTCAAAACATTAACTGTATTCTTCTTTAACCATTCTTTGGTGGAACGACTTGTGTGCTTAAGGTATGTCTTGCTGCATGACCCACCTTCTCTTGAGATTCAGTTCATGGACAGATGTCCTGACATTTTCCTTTAGAATTCTCTGATATAATTCAGAATTCATTGTTCCATCAATGAAGGCAAGCCGTCCTGGCCCAGATGCAGCAAAACAGGCCCAAACCATGATACTACCACCACCATGTTTCACAGATGGGATAAGGTTCTTATACTGGAATGCAGTGTTTTCCTTTCTCCAAACATAACGCTTTTCGTTTAAACCAAAAAGTTCTATTTTGGTCTCATCCGTCCACAGAGCATTCTTCCAATAGCCTTCTGGTTTGTCCATGTGATCTTTAGCAAACTGCAGATGAGCAGCAATGTTTTTTTTTGGAGAGCAGTGGCTTTCTCCTTGCAATCCTGCCATGCACACCATTGTTGTTCAGTGTTCTCCTGATGGTGGACTCATGAACATGAACATTAGCCAATGTGAGAGAGGCCTTCAGTTACTTAGAAGTTACCCTGGGGTCCTTTGTGACCTCGCCGACTATTACACGCCTTGGTCTTGGAGTGATCTTTGTTGGTCGACCACTCCTGGGGAGGGTAACAATGGTCTTGAATTTCCTCCACTTGTACACAATCTGTCTGACTGTGGATTGGTGGAGTCCAAACTCTTTAGAGATGGTTTTGTAACCTTTTCCAGCCTGATGAGCATCAACAACTCTTTTTCTGAGGTCCTCAGAAATCTCCTTTGTTTGTGCCATGATACACTTCCACAAACATGTGTTGTGAAGAGCAGACTTTGATAGATTCCTGTTCTTTAAATAACACAGGGTGCCCACTCACACCTGATTGTCATCCCATTGATTGAAAACACCTGACTGTAATTTCACCTTCAAACTAAGTGCTAATCCTAGAGGTTCACATACTTTTGCCACTCACAAATATGTAATATTCGATCATTTTCCTTATTAAGTAAACGACCAAGTATAATATTTTTGTCTCATTTGTTTAACTGGTTTCTCTTTATCTACTTTTAGGACTTGAGTGAAAATCTGATGATGTTTTAGGTCATATTTATGCAGAAATATAGAAAATTCTAAAGGGTTCACAAACTTTCAAGCACAACTGTTTTTGTCAAAGCACAAATTTCAAGTAACGGTTGACAAAATATACAGCACCTGTGCTCGTAAAGTACTGTAGTTTAATTCAGCAATAATCAGTCACTCTTTCTGTTTGAGAAATTTTCTGCTCCAGATGTTATTCAATATCCTCATTTGTTTGAGGATGTACAACACAGCCACATGAATCTGAATTTTTAAAAATTTCTTGTATATGCTGGTGCTTTGCAGATTCTACTTGTTTAATATCAGTAAGATGAAAAAGCATTTTCCTGTCCTGCTGTAAATACCACTTTTTATTTCTTATGTCTCCTACTGAAAAACTTTATTTGCAAAATTATAGTATTTTCTCTCCACTAAAGTTTTTGCCCTCTGAAATGAAGTTTATAATTGATAACTACAGACATATTGTTAACTGGTTTTTAATGATAATTCTGTTTGTTTACTTAACCGTACATTTGCTGTGAGTATAGATAATTAGTTTGAAATGGAATTGCCATATAAAGGACAGTTTCTATTTGTGCTTGTGTGTGTTTGTCATTAATGTCTTTTGATAAATAAAATCCATTATATTACTATGTATATTCTTCTTTTGCTTCATAAAGCACATCATTTATACAGTATTGAGGATATTTACTAATTTAGTGTTTTTTTTGTCTCTAAAGTAACTAAATTGTACTTTTACTTGAGTAATTTTTTTCAGAGGGTACTTTTTTTTACGGAACAGTGGACCAGCTCTATACCCTTAGCAGGGTCCTGGAGGGTGCATGGGAGTTTGCCCAACCAGTCTACATGTGTTTTGTGGACTTGGAAAAGGCATTCGACCATGTCCCTCGGGGAATCCTGTGGGGGGTACTCCGAGAGTATGGGGTACCGGCCCCCCTGATAAGGGCTGTTCGGTCCCTGTACGATCGGTGCCAGAGCTTGGTCCGCATTGCCGGCAGTAAGTCGAACCCGTTTCCAGTGAGAGTTGGACTCCACCAGGGCTGCCCTTTGTCACCGATTCTGTTCATAACTTTTATGGACAGAATTTCTAGGCGCAGCCAGGGTGTTGAGGGGTCCGGTTTGGTGGACTCAGGATTGGGTCACTGCTTTTTGCAGATGATGTTGTCCTGTTTGCTTCATCAGGCCGTGATCTTCAGCTCTCTCTGGATCGGTTCGCAGCTGAGTGTGAAGCGGCTGGGATGGGAATCAGCACCTCCAAATCCGAGACCATGGTCCTCAGCCGGAAAAGGGTGGAGTGCCCTCTCAGGGTTGGTAGCGAGATCCTGCCCCAAGTGGAGGAGTTCAAGTATCTCGGGGTCTTGTTCACGAGTGAGGGAAGAATGGAGCGTGAGATCGACAGGCGGATCAGTGCGGCATCCGCAGTAATGCGGGCGCTGCATTGGTCTGTCGTGGTGAAAAAGGAGCTGAGCCGCAAGGCGAAGCTCTCAATTTACTAGTCGATCTATGTTCCTACCCTCACCTATGGTCATGAGCTATGGGTAGTGACCGAAAGAACGAGATCGCGAATACAAGCGGCTGAAATGAGTTTCCTCCGCAGGGTGGCTGGGCTTTCCCTTAAAGATAGGGTGAGAAGCTCAGTCACCCGGGAGGGGCTCATAGTAGAGCCTCTGCTCCTCCGCATCAAGAGGAGTCAGATGAGGTGGCTCGGGCATCTGATCAGGATGCCTCCTGGACGCCTCCCTGGTGAGGTGTTCCGGGCACGTCTAACCGGGAGGAGGCCCCGGGGAAGACTCAGGACACGCTGGAGGGACTATGTCTTTCGACTGGCCTGGGAACGCCTTGGGATTCTCCCGGAAGAGCTAGAAGAAGTGGCCGGGGAGAGGGAAGTCTGGGCATCTCTGCTCAAGCTGCTGGCCCCGCTACCCGACCTCGGATAAGCGGGAGACAATGGATGGATGGATGGACTTTTTTTTACTTGATTAGTTTACATGTCATTACATTTATTTAAGTACATTTTTGTCTATGTAAATGTACTTCTATTTGAGTAGAAGTTTTTTTTCCTCCTCTGCTGCCTTAATGTGAGTTAACATTCTGTACATAAGAGGATGAAAATGTTCCCAATTGCATGCATTTTCAGTAAACAATACAGTACAAAATCAGTTTTATTTGTAATAGCTTCTATTTTAGTTGCGTTAAGCAAACAGATTTTAAATGCCATATATTTACAGTCATATGAAAAAGTTTGGGAACTGTATTCTTTGGATTTTTGTTTATCATTGGCTGAGCTTTCAAAGTAGCAACTTCCTTTTAATATATGACATGCCTTATGGAAACAGTAGTATTTCAGCAGTGACATTAAGTTTATTGGATTAACAGAAAATATGCAATATCTACCATAACAAAATTAAACAGGTGCATAAATTTGGGCACCCCAACGGAGATATTACATCAGTACTTAGCTGAACCTCCTTTTGCAAATTTAACAGCCTCTAGACGCCTCCTATAGCCTTTGATGAGTGTCTGGATTCTGGATGGATGTATTTTTGACCATTCTTCCATACAAAATCTCTCCAGTTCAGTTAAATTTGATGGCTGCCAAGCATGGACAGCCTGCTTCAAATCATCCCATAGATTTTCAATGATATTCAAGTCAGGGGACTGTGAAGGCCATTCCAGAACATTGTACTTCTCCCTCTGCATGAATGCCTTTGTAGATTTCTAACTGTGTTTTGGGTCATTGTCTTGTTGGAATATCCAACCCCTGCTTAACTTCAACTTTGTGACTGATGCTTGAACATTATCCTGAAGAATTTGTTGATATTGGGTTGAATTCATGTGACCCTCAACTTTAACAAGGGAACCAGTCCCTGAACTAGCCACACAGCCCCACAGCATGATGGATCCTTGGATTCCGGATCCACGGAAGTGACGTCAAGAGACCCAAGTGGAATCTCCCGTGAATGGTCTACAGGAAAGGGAGAAAAAGAGTCCGTGCACTCTGCCACATCCCGGTATGCCTCGGAATTACTCTTACTCGAGCCCTTTAGCTGTCTCCCATGCGCACGTGTGTGACAAGGCCCCCACAGCCCAGACCTGTCGGGTCGGGAGACCCTGGCCGAGAGGTTGTGAACCCGAGAAAGAGCATCAGCGTTGGCGTGAAGAGCGCCCCGGTGATGAACGAGCGAAAACTTGTACGGCTGGAGGTCAAGAAACCACCGGGTGACCCGCGGATTCGACTCCTTGTGCAGGGCCATCCACTGTAAAGTTGCATGGTCCGTGACAAGGGTGAATTCCCGGCCCTACAGGTAGTACCTCAGCTGAGTAATCGCCCATTTAATCGCCAAAGCCTCCCTCTCCACCGCTGCATACCTGGTCTCCCGGTCCAACAGTTTCTGGCTCAGGAACATGATTTGGTGTTCCGCACCATCGACACCTTGGCTCAGCACGGCTCCCAGGCCTGTGTCCGAAGCATCCGTCTGGAGGATGAAAGGTAAAGAAAAGTTAGATGCCTTCATAATAGGTGCGGACATAAGGGCCTGCTTCAAGTCACCAAATGCAGCGCCTGTCTTTTCAGTCCATACCTCAGTCAAGGGCGCTGCTCTCTCTGAGAACAGGGGCACAAACCGGCGGTAGTACCCCGCTAACCTGAGAAAGGATTGGACCTGCCGCTTGGTTTGCGGACGGGGCCATTTCAAAATGGCATCTACTTTGGAGCACTGTGGCCTCACGGTACCCCGACCCACTAGGTAACCTAAATACTTGGCTTCGGTTATTCCAAAGAAACATTTCTTGGGATTAATCCGAAGCCCGGCCTCACCCAGCGTCCGCAATACCGCTCAGGCATGCTGTAGGTGTTCCATCCACGTGCTGGAGTAGATGACTACGTCATCCAGGTAGGTAGCACTGTATGAGTGATGAGGCCAGAGCACCTTGTCCACCAGAAGCTGGAAGGTTGCTGGAGCCCCGTGTAACCCAAATGGAAGGACACGATACTGCCAATGTCCGCTAGCGGTGCTGAACATGGTTTTAACCTTCGCGAAATCCGTTAAAGGCACCTGCCAGTACCCCTTTGTCATGTCCAGTGTGGTCAAATATTGAGCCTGTCCAAGCCTCTCGAGGAGGTCGTCCACTCGTGGCATTGGATAGGCATCAAATTGGGAGACTTGATTAAGTCGACGGTAGTCATTGCAAAATCTCCAACTCCCATCAGGCTTAGCGACTAATACAATGGGACTGGACCAGGAACTATGACTTTCCTCGATCACACCTAGTTCCAGCATGTGCTTGATCTCATGCTCCACTTCAGCCCTTTTTGCCTCGGGGAAAACGATATGGACGTTCTCAGACTATAACCCCGGGCTCTGTCACAATGTTGTGCTCAACCAGAGAGGTCCTTCCGGGGTTTTCACTCACTACCTCCAGGACAGACAGGATAACTGTTTCCAGCTCCCGTTGTCTGGGACTTAAATCTGCACCGAAGTTAAGGCTAGCCGTGTGAGCAAAGAGTGAGCGGGGCTGACTGGTGGAGGGATCGGGATTCCTGTCCTTCCACGGTTTCAGCAGGTTCACATAATAAACCCGCTCCCTTGGCCGACGATTGGGTTGACTCACCAAATAGTCGACGAGTACTTTCCTCTCCTTAACTTCGTAGGGGCCTTGCCAATGGGCAAGCAACTTAGAGTGGGAGGTAGGTACTAGGACCATAACGATCTTCCGGGCGGAACTCCCAGAGAGGCGTGCCGCGGTCATAATATCGGATCTCTGCTGCTTGGGCCTCTTCCATGTGACTTTTAAGGAGGGGCCAA
Source organism: Erpetoichthys calabaricus (assembly GCF_900747795.2). NCBI lineage: Eukaryota > Metazoa > Chordata > Cladistia > Polypteriformes > Polypteridae > Erpetoichthys > Erpetoichthys calabaricus. The sequence continues at coordinate 128,733,596 of NC_041396.2, read as the reverse complement.
ATCTTACCAAATCTGTCACGTAAATGCGCAATATACTCCAGTATGTTTGCAGAGGGAAGAGCCTGTTCTTCCCATCCTTCTTTTAGGATATCCAATATGCCTCGGGGTTGTTGCCCATACAATAATTCAAAAGGGGAGAACCCGGTGGAGGCTTGCGGGACTTCTTGGTAGGCAAAAAGGATGAGGGGGAGGAGCTGATCCCAGTTCCTTCCATCCCCGCTGACCACCTTATGAAGCATTTGCTTGAGTGTTTGATTAAATCTCACTACCAGACTGTCGGTTTGAGGATGAAACACCTCAGTCTTTAGATGCTTTATTTTAAGTAACTTGGCAGTCTCCTTGAATGTCTCCAAGGTAAAAGGCGTCCCCTGGTCCGTCAAGACTTCCTTGGGGATGTCAATGCGCGCAAAGACTCCTAGTAATTCCCATGCAATGGCTTTGGAAGTGGATGAGCGCAACGGAACAGCTTCGGGGTAACTTGGTAGCACAATCCACGAGGACTAAAATGTACTTGTGTCCTCGGGCTGAGGGCTCTAGAGGTCCGACTAAATCGACCTCAATTTTGTGGAAGGGAACATCAATCCGGGAAATAGGAAAGAGAGGAGCACGGTCCTTTCTAGGAATTTGTCGCAATTGACACTCCGGGCAGGAAGTGCAAAAGCGACGAACCTCCTCATTGATTCCCAGCCAGTAGAAGCAGAGCTTGATTCACTCCAGGGTTTTCTCGGTGCCTAAATGGCCACCTAGGAGGTGGGCGTGTGCTAACTCACAGACCTGCTCCCGGAAGGTCAGCGGGATTAGCAGTAACCTTCTCTCCTGCCCGTCATGCTCAGCTACGCGATACAGAAGGTCATTTTCTAACACAAAGTGAGGACCCTGTGGCATCAACTGGTTAGTGCGTTGGCCGTTGACTAGGACCACTGCATTTTTTGCAAACTTTAGGGAATCGTCATTCCACTGCTCCCTTTTAAAAGAAGCTGGCGTCTCTCTAAATTGAAACCGCAAAAGGGAGAGAGGGTCTGGGTTGACCTCAAAGGGCATTGTTGCCTCCCATTCCGTCTCGGTGCTGGTGGATGACGTCCACTTCGTCTCTCTCTGCCGGTTGATTACACGGTGTGAAGGCAGCTTGAGACAGCTCATCCCCGTCTATAATTAGGCCCAAGTTAACCCCAAGAGTGGTATGTGTCTCACCGCTTTTAATTTTAGACCAGTCCTGTCCTAGTATCACCGGGTGTGGGGGATCTGGGAGGACTGCTATGATTACAGTAATCCCTCCTCCATCACGGGGGTTGCGTTCCAGAACCCCCCGCGAAAGGTGAAAATCCGTGAAGTAGAAACGATATGTTCATATGGTTCTTTTTATATATTTTAAGCCCTTATAAACATTTCCCACACAATTATACAGCATAAACCCTTTGTATTCTCTTAGATGTTAGGTAAGATTCGTTGAAATTATGTATGTAAACACAGTTTATATACAGTAAAACCTAAATATTATTTTAAAGATATCGAGCGTCTCCGATATCACATATGTTACAGCCATTACGACAGACAAGTCACCAGCAATAAATACGTACAATGCAAGAAAAATTGTATACAGTAAAATGTGTGTACCGTGACACTAAACTATGTACATGTAATAAGTACTGTACGTAGATAATTATTTATGGTTACTCACCAACAATGACATGACGACTTGTCCGATAACGATGAGTTTAATTTTACTGAACAACAAAGGAGAGCATTATAGCTCTTCTAAAGGATCCTCTTCAAGCGACTGTGTAGCACCGCCGTTGTTCTCCTTTCGGCAGTCTTCAATCCAAATCCCTAAAGCAGATTCCATCCAGACTACTGCCTTATTACGTCCACTTGCAACTCGTTTTGCGCCCTGGTTAAAGAACACTGCGGCCGTAGATCTTATATGCTTTTCGTCCTTTTTAAATAAAAAGAATCATGGACTCATTGATGCCGTAATGGTGTCCTGCAGCGGTGTAGCTGTTCCCTTCCTTCAACATATCCAAAACTTTTACCTTTTCTGCAATCATTTGCATCTTCTGTTGGCGTTTGGACACGGCCCCTGAAGCAGTAGCAGGAGCACGTTAATGCTAAATGAGTGAGATGAGACTTCCTGGTTAATGCAGCACTCCGTCGCTGAGCCAGTCAGCACACAGGAACTTAACTGTGTGCTCTGATTAGGTAGCTTCTCAGTCATCCACCAATAGCATCCCTTGTATGAAATCAACTGGGCAAACCAACTGAGGAAGCATGTACCAGAAGTAAAAAGACCCATTGTCCACAGAAACCCGCGAAGCAGTGAAAAATCCGCGTTATATATTTAGATATGCTTACATATAAAATCCGCGATAGAGTGAAGCCTCGAAAGTCGAAGCGCGATATAGCGAGGGATTACTGTAATTTCTGAACCAATCCCCTGTAACTGATAACAAAACAGGCGGACCTGTACCAGCGGATTTCTCCGTGGACACAGGTTATACTGGTCTCAAATTTTAAGTATTGTCATGGTAGCACAAATTGGCAGGCAACAATAGAAATGTTGCTGCCGGAATCAAACAAAGCTGTGGTTTTGTATCCATTTGCAATCACCACGCCTGTGTGTAGGACCGCCAACGGGTTAGTCAGAGCACACCAACACCTCCTCCCCCTCCACCTGCATTCCTCCTTGCTCCCAAGCCGTTTGCTTGCCCGCAACTCTGGGGACGTCAGCACAAGCTCCGGGTTGTACAGGGCAGGGCTACGTTCAGGGGCGGCCAGCGGTTGGGCTCGACTAAGGGATGTTTCTGCTTCCCCAGGTTGCGAGGCCGTCCCCTGCGCCTCAATGAGGTTTATCAACCCTTTCATATTCCGAAAGTCTTTACCCCAGACTGGCTGGGCGAAACGGTGTGTGTATGTATGTGTATGTGTGTGTGTGTATATATATATATATATATATATATATATATATATATTATATATATATATATATATATATATATATATATATATATATATATATATATATATATATATATTTATATTGTCACACTTGGGTCACAGAATTGCACAGAAAACAGAGGAGGTTGAAGAGACTGGAATTTTATTCAAACACTGCAAACAAACATTTGTCTCTTTATAAGGTTTTAAACGTGCTCCTTGACAGGATAGAGTTGACAGTTCCGTTTCTCATTTAAAAGTAAGCACAGGTATCTTCTTCTTCGAAGGAGAATGTGTCAGGAGCAGGAAAAGTCTGAGAGAGAGAAGGAGAAGCAAAACAATCAATTCCAAACTGACAGAAGCCCGTACAAGCTTTTTAAGTAAGTGGAGTACCGCGCGAGAGGCATATTACGCGACAGAGCCACCAGAAAGGTAAGGAGGAATGTGAAGGTAGTCTGTCAACGTTTTTCAGGGGTTTTCCCAGCAGCGTCTGTATTCTCTGGAGGTGCAATCAGCTCCGCAGCTCACAATATATATATATGTATGTGTGTATATATATATATATATATATATATATATATATATATATACTGTGATGGTGACTGTCAACTCAGGAAGTTTTCTTTCTTTTTAAATGTTCTTCCTTTTTAGGTATTCTGGTTTGTGTGTTCAGACCATTGTGTGTTTATGTGTGTATACATATATATATATGTATTAATTTATTTACAGAGCTTCTGTAAAATGTCACATTTCTCCCTGTTGACAAATAAAGTTATGTCTGTGTCTGTACAGGAGTGCTGTCGAGTTAGTTTGTGTTCCTCATGACCTAATAATTGTATAGAGTATGTTTAGAAAATGTATGGATGGCTGTTTAAATACTGTGGTTAACACTCAGACAGCCTTGTTTAATGCATTCCTGCCCCAGAGTATTTTGACCTGATAATTAGATGAATGTTGGACAAAATTGGGAAGCAGGTTTGACAAAATGTTCATGTATGTTCCACAGGAGAAGGTATGCTTTTCTTTGTTTTTTCTGTGGTTTAAAACATTGATTCCCAACCTGGGGGTCCCAACCCTAAAGCCTCACAATGGATCGCAAAGGACCTCTCTATTTTAAGGGGTGCAAAATCAATTTATTTAAATATTTTGTTTATTTAACGTGTCTAGGCATTTAATTAATGTGTGACATAAACAACTAAATTTGTAGACATTTGTATTATTTCTTTATAAAAAAAAAATAAACATTGTGATATCAGCAATGACAAGGACGCTATTTGCATAATACTATTAGTATTCACAGAGCGGAGCTAGCATGCAAGCTAATCTAACCATAGAATTACGAGGTAAAACAGTTAAAGGGCTTTTTGAAAAATGGCCAAGCGTCAGGGAGAAGAAGAGAGCATTGATTATCTCAGAAATATAAAAAGGACTTATCAGGACAGTTATTTGGAGTTTGGTTTCATTGAGTCAATGGACAAAGTCAAAATTGAGTGTGTCATTTGCGGTGAGAAACTGGCGAAATGAAAGTATGAAACCCTGCAAACTGAAGCAACACCCGGACACGGTGGGTAAACCTAGGGAGTTTTTTCTCAGAAAAAAAGAAACTGTGATAACTAACAGGCCCCAGAATATTAGGGAAAGTTTTGCCAGGGCTGGAAATGACCAAAAGCAAGCAAGTATTGCATTGTTTGAGTGCTCTCTTCTTATTGCACAAGCCAAAAAGCTACATAACATAGCAGAGACACTTACTAAACCGGCTTGCATTAAAATTGCAGAAATAATGTGTGGACCTCAGGTCTCTAGCAAATTCAAGATTGTACCACTGTCTTACAAAACTGTGAAAGACAGAATTGACAGAACGGCTAGAAACGTTGAGAACACACTGATAGAAAATCTCAAAACAGGACCGTTTTCCATCCAGCGCGATGAAACTACCATTGTGGGAGAGGAGGCAATACTGATTGTATATGTACAGTACATCAACAAAACCGAACTGAAACAAGACATTCTTATGTCTGTCAATCTAACAACCACCACACGAGGAGAAGATATTTTCTGTGTTGTTGACACATACTTCACAAAACACAATCTTCCCTATAACAATTTAGTTGCATGCTGCACAGATGGAGCTGCCTCTGTGATGGGAAAGAATAAAGGCTTCAACAGCCGTTTGAAAGAGAAAGCGCCCCACTGCCTGGTGTTTCATTGCATGATACACAGGCAGGCTCTGGCCAGCAAACATCTCTGTGAGGAGCTAAATGAAACCTTAAAGACTGTTGTAAAAATGGTGAACTTTATTACAGCTCATCCAGTCAACAAATGAATCTTTGCACAGCTGTGTGAGGACGAGACCCACCAGCCTCTTCTCCTCCATACTGAGGTGCGCTGGTTGTCCTGGGGCAAAGTGTTGGGAGCGTTTCATTGAACTTCAAAATCTGTTAAGAGACTTCCTGACCCTCCATAACCAAAAACTACTGAAGGAAATGACAGCCGAGTTTCTAATTAAGACATCATAACCGGCGGAGATAGTTGGTGTCTATAATGAAACAAACAAACAGATGCAGGGCGCAGGGACCAGTATAATGGTGTGCAAGGAAGCAGTGGATGCATTTTTGCGTAAAGTGGTGAAGAGGGATCTAGAGCCCTTCCCCTCTTTAAATAAACAACCGGGGGGGAAGTTATCTGATGATTTGATCCGCCAGTTCACCCACCCCATGGAGCAGCTTCAGGAGGAGATGAAATTCCGGTTTTCAGACATAAATGAACACGTCGCAAAAGACGCATGGGTGATGATGGACCCATTTCTTATGAAAGAGGAGGATGTGGAATATCTTCAGGCTGAGGATATTAAGTCGAATTCTCTCTTGAAGAAATTCTATGATGAATATGAATATATTCATATTCATACATGCAGTTTTGGCTTGTGAAGACCTGGCATCGCTCCAAGACTTGTGCTTCACGCAACCACCAGATTCATCCTGCCGTTCGCAACGACATACTTATCAGAGACTGCTTTCAGTGCTCTTGTCACCATCAAATCAAAGGCATGGAACAAGCTTGACGTGCATAGTGACTTTTGTATGCCTGTCACCAAAATCACACCTGAAATCCCATCACTGGCCCAAGAGTTACGAGCCCAACGCTCACATTAAATGCCATCCTGTTCGTAGCCTTGAAAGGGAACAAGTTCATGTGTCACAAGTTCATTTAAACATAGGAAAGACTGGCTGATATATTGCAGTATTCACAGGAAATAATCTGTTCAGAAAAGTAATACACACTGTTAAGCACGTTATTACTCATTATGCTAACTGTTTGGCTTCAATTTACATATAGCCTATTATTTTTGTTCTGTACTGTTACTGTTATGCATTGAATATAAAAGATCAAAACAATTCAAAAGTGCTAGGGCTATTTTATTTTTTCTTAGTAATAGTACTTGTCCGGGATGGGAGAAGGTGGGGGTCATCAAAATATTCACTGGTAAAATAGGGGTCCCTTGGGAAAAGGTTGGGAACCACTGGTTTAGAACATGGATGGCTTAACATTCTTGAAGGAGATATACTTATTTATGTACCAGAACCATGCATGGTTCATTAGAATGCCATGCAAACTTTACTTGTGTAGAAACTAAAGCTTACAATTGGTTAATGTAGCAGAACAGGTTTCCAAACTAAGTAAATGTGTAGGAATATATAGAGAATTAAATATGTAAGAGTCTTTAAAAGACATTATCAAGTCAGTGCTTAAACCTATTAAAATGTAATGTTGTAAAAATTAGCTGTTTACTCTCAGAAACTAACAAATGTCCGTGAGTTAAAGCATAACTTTCAGAAGGGAGCATAACGGGGGCAAACTGATGTTTAACCTTCAGGCTGTGATCGATGATGAGATCGATAGCCTCAAAATCTTTAGCCAGTTGGTTGATTTGTTATTAACAAACAGTGGCAGCTGATATTCTGGCATGAAGTTTATCTAACACCTTTATTTTCTCACTAGGCAACATCACTGAATTTGCATGCTTGGGCTTAATGCCTGCAGGACTTGCACTATGCTATGGGGGCATAATTGCAACACAAAACTTGATATTTTAAGTAAAACAATAGAAATAGGCAGCAAATGCATGGAGTAGGATACGTGCTGCTCCCCAAATGTGCGGGCATCGCACCACTCATTTTTTTCTGTTCTGTGCATTGCCACAAACCCCACGAATGTGCGAGGTTGGCAACATGAAAGCAAAAAAGAGGTTACAAATAAAACTGTGTTTATGCTTGGCATTGTGACTGTCAAACACATGGTTATTGAGAATTGACTGTAGGTAATGAGCCAGATTGTGTTACTACTTTTTGTACCAAGCTTGAATATTGCATAACATTTTTTAATAAATAGTTAAAATTATTAACCAGCATTAAAACATCTGAATTCCTCCAGTGTCATCTTTATTTTGTGATTTGATTTGGGCTGAAAATCAGATGAAAGTTTTATTTTTGCAAAATAGGCAGTAATATACAAAATGATACAGCACACACTACCAGTCAAAAGTTTTAGAACACCTCAGTTTTTCCAGTTTTTCTTCAAATTTAATTTGTTTAATTTGTTTATTAGTTTATATGCAGTGGATTAAATACAACGGTGAAAAGGTAAAAGCATTAAACTACCAGAGGTTTAAATTTAAAGTTTGCTTAGTAAAAACTGAAATAAAGAAAATGTTAGAATATTACAAATAGCCCTTCTTCAGGAAGAAACTAATAGGTTACAACCTTACAGATGTTATGCAGCAATTAACACTAGAATCCCCGAAACACTACGCAAAAATTTGTAATGCTGGGCCACCTTAAATTCCTTTCTGTCAGCACATGCAGCCTGCTATCCCAACCCCCGCCAACAGAGCTGAAGTCGGTCGTAAACTTATCGGGCTGTGAGGTGCTTTGAGTTGTATAGGGTACATAATATATTGTTATTTGGAATACATACATTTCATGTGTGTTCCATTTCTACCGTAATCTGGATAAATGTAGGATGACAGGAAATGCAAGGCAATAAATGTTGAACACATAACTACAACAGAAACTTTTTTCATGTTATAGTAATAATTTGGTAAAATGTTGACGTAAAATGTATAATGTGTGAAGACTGAAGTCCAAATATCAAATAAATACTTTCACAAAAGGTATAACAAAACAAGTGCGCCCTTATTCAAGAATATAACCGAAGAAAAATAAATTATTCAATTCACATGTTGCTGTTAATATGTAAAAACCAAAACCCAAATATCAATTGCATGGCTGGTGAAGAGGTAAGAACAGCTGCCTCTAAATCAAGCAGGTTCAATCCAGGGTCTTCCCTGCATTTACTGTTATGAGTAGTGAGCTGCCCCCCGATCAGAACCCGAGTGGTATTTTGTTATTGGACTTCTGTGCTCGTCACGGATTGTCCATAACAAACACCATGTTCAAGCATAGGGGTGTTCATATGTGCACTTGGCACCAGGACACCCTAGGCCTCAGTTCGATGATCGACTTTGTGGTCGTGTCGTCGGACTTGCGGCCACATGTCTTGGACACTCGGGTGAAGAGAGGGGCGGAGCTATCAACTGATCACCACCTGGTGGTGAGTTGGCTTCGATGGTGGGGGAGGATGCCGGTCAGGCCTGGTAGGCCCAGAACTTCGACCATGTCCCGAGGGAGGTGGGGGACATTCAGTCCGAATGGGCCATGTTCCGTGCCTCTATTGTTGAGGCGGCTGACCGGAGCTGTGGCCGAAAGGTGGTCGGTGCCTGTCGTGGCGGCAATCCCCGAACCCGTTGGTGGACACCGGCGGTGAGGGATGCCATCAAGCTGAAGAAGGAGTCCTACCGGTCCCTTTTGTCCTGTGGAACTCTGGAGGCAGCTAATAGGTACTGGCAGGCCAAGCGGAATGCAGCTTCGGTGGTTGCTGAGGCAAAAACTCGGGCATGGGAGGAGTTTGGGGAGGCCATGGAGAACGACTTTCGGACGGCTTCGAGGAGATTCTGGTCCACCGTCCGGCGTCTCAGGAGGGGGAAGCAGTGCAGTGTCAACACTGTATATGGTGGTGATGGTGCGCTGCTGACCTCGACTTGGGACGTTGTGAGTCGGTGGGGGGAGTACTTCGAAGTCCTCCTCAATCCCAATAACATGCCTTCCAATGAGGAAGCAGAGCCTGGGGACTCGGAGGTGGGCTTCCCCATCTCTGGGACTGAGATCACCGAGATGGTCAAAAAACTCCTTGGTGGCAGGGCCCCGGAGGTGGATGAGATACGCCCGGAGTTCCTCAAGGCTCTGGATGTTGTAGGGCTGTCTTGGTTGATACGTCTCTACAACATCACATGGACATCAGGGACAGTGCCTCTGGATTGGCAGACCGGGGTGGTGGTCCCCCTCTTTAAGAAGGGGGACCGGAGGGTGTGTTCCAACTACAGAGGGATCACACTCCTCAGCCTCCCTAGAAAAGTCTATTCGGGGGTTCTGGAGAGGAGGGTCCATCGGATAGTCGAGCCTCGGATTCAGGAGGAACAGTGTGGTTTTCGTCCTGGTCGCGGAACAGTGGACCAGCTCTACACCCTTAGCAGAGTCCTGGAGGGTGCATGGGAGTTCGCCCAACCAGTCTACATGTGTTTTGTGGACTTGGAAAAGGCGTTCGACCGTGTTCCTCGGGGGATCCTGTGGGGGGTGCTCCAGGAGTATGGAGTCCCGGACCCCCTGATAAGGGCGGTTCGGTCCCTGTAAAACCGGTGTCAGAGCTTGGTCCGCATTGCCGGCAGTAAGTTGAACCCGTTTCCAGTGAGAGTTGGACTCTGCCAGGGCTGCCCTTTGTCACCGATTCTGTTCATAACTTTTATGGACAGAATTTCTAGGCGCAGCCAGGGTGTTGAGGGGGTCCGGTTTGGTGGACTCAGGATTGGGTCACTGCTTTTTGCAGATGATGTTGTCCTGTTTGCTTCATCAGGCCGTGATCTTCAGCTCTCTCTGGATCGGTTCGCAGCTGAGTGTGAAGCGGCTGAGATGGGAATCAGCACCTCCAAATCCGAGACCATGCCTGAAAAGGGTGGAGTGCCCTCTCAGGGTTGGGAGTGAGATCCTGCCTCAAGTGGAGGAGTTCTTGTATCTCGGGGTCTTGTTCACGAGTGAGGGAAGAATGGAGCGTGAGATCGACAGGCGGATCGGTGCGGCGTCCGCAGTGATGCGGGCTCTGCATCGGTCTGTCGTGGTGAAAAAGGAGCTGAGCCATAAGGCAAAGCTCTCAATTTACCGGTCGATCTATGTTCCTACCCTCACCTATGGTCATGAGCTATGGGTAGTGACCGAAAGAACGAGATCGCGAATACAAGCAGCTGAAATGAGTTTCCTCCGCAGGGTGTCTGGGCTCTCCCTTAAAGATAGGGTGAGAAGCTCAGTCATCCGGGAGGGGCTCAGAGTAGAGCCGCTGCTCCTCCGCATCGAGAGGAGTCAGATGAGGTGGCTCGGGCATCTGATCAGGATGCCTCCTGGACGCCTCCCTGGGGAGGTGTTCCGGGCACGTCCAACCGGGAGGAGGCCCCGGGGAAGACCCAGGACACGCTGGAGGGACTATGTCTCCCGGCTGGCCTGGGAACGCCTCGGGATTCTCCCGGAAGAGCTAGAAGAAGCGGCCGGGGAGAGGGAAATCTGGGCATCTCTGCTCAAGCTGCTGCCCCCGCGACCCGACCTCGGATAAGCGGAAGAGAATGGATGGATGGATGGATGGAGTAGTGAGCTGCTGTTATTACTGTTATATGATTAAAAAATACATTTGCTTTGAGTCTGTAACAGCCAGTGTAAAGTTTTGCTACTTGTAAAAGTTAGTATTTTTTATTCAGTTTTTTCTCTCAGTCACGTTCATGTGGTACAACAAGTCTGCCTCTTCCTGTCTGAGTTGATAGTGTTTATCTCCATTCTTTTTACAGGAGCAGCGATTTTAAGGTGTTCCTGGCATTACAAGTTTTTTCATAGGCTTCAGGGATTCTAGTTTTAAAAGTAAATTAATCTTTGCAAGTTGAAACAAACAGTTTGCATAGGAGTTTCAATTTATGATGATTGCTTAAAAACTCTCAATTTGTATTAAAACAGAGTTGGAACATATTTTGCTATGCTCTGTTTACACCCTATAAAGTTATAAATTCCAGTGATAATGGCAAGAAAACAGCAGTTAACAAGTGGAATGAGTCATTGCATTATTACCCTTAGAAGTGTAGGCGTTTCATTATAATGAAATAGTATGAAGAAATAGCAACAATAAATTAATAAGTGTTGAGTACACAATCCAAAGGCAACTGGAAACCAGAAGAAACTCTCATAGGAAGTCGCAATACAATCAGAAGACAAGTTTCTGAGTGTCACCAACTTGTGTGATAGGAGCCTAACAAGTCTAGTTGACCACTTCATTTAAATTTTAAATAACCTTTTGTTGGAGTTTGTTTTACTATACCCAGTGCTAGAATTCAGTGCTAGAATTCACCTCCTAAGTAACAACAAAAGTTTAAAGTAAGGATAATAGTGAAATGAATTGCATTAAAAACCTGCTTTATCTTTGGTATGGTTTAGTAATGAGTGTTGTAAAATTCTTTTTTCTCTTTGTTCAAGGAATTAGTTTATTTTTATTACAGTTGGGCTTTTTGTGTTTGTTTTATGTTGAACAACAGTAAATCTAAATAAAACATAAGAAAATTGTCAAATGTGGCTGTACTTATCCGTTTCATGAATGTTCATATATTTGGATTTAATAACATAAAATAATAAAAAGTAATACACTGTAACACATTACATTATATTATAAGTAACTTTATAACATGTTTAGTTGTTTTTTGTAGCCAAGATAACCAAACAAAATAGTTTGCGTTCAGGTAGTTTCTTTAGAAGCATAGATAGGTCTAAAAAGAGAAAGATTTGCGGCAGCAGGGCAATACTACAAGATAGAAAGGACCATACATTGTTCTTCTCTCTTGTTAAATGAACCCTAGCCTGAAGGAATCTATTAATTTTTTACATTTAAGATTTTTTGCTTAAAGATTTACCAGTGTTATTTCTTGTCCTAGTGTGTATGTAAACACAGGGAACTCCACTTTCTGTATTACTAGGGGGCTTCGCCCGCCAACCCCCGTGTTTGGTTTTCCGGATACACACCTTTAAGTTTTTTTTTTTCTTTGAATTGTTGCTATTTCCTTAGTTTCACTTTTATTTCAGAACTTCTGTAAAAACAATATTTGTAATCTTGCGAGTCCCAATATGCTGAATCTTTTTAATGAGGTCAGGATAGGTTTCTCTGTTTGGAATTTCAGCACAGACAAAACGATCTACATCATCAGCAGTTAATAATTTTTTTTTTTACAAAGTAAAAAAGTAAGTAGAGTTCTGCATTGGACTCCTGTCTGTAAAGTCGTGCTGTTTTCTTCTCACAGTTCCAGAAGTACATGGGGTTACCAAAGTGATACCCCACCTTTTGTCTAGGTTTTTGTACAAGGGCTAGACACAACGTTTTTGACTCCTGGGGTAGTTATACAGGACAACACGCCGTAAAATGCATCCTGATCCGCTTATCAAAAACTGTGCAAAGTTAGAAGAATATCAGTTAGATTAACAAAAATTCATAGATTGAAAGGTAACAGTATAGTAGAACATAATAAATAAGTAAAATTATGTGAATAAAGTAGAATTAAGTGTTAAGGTGCAATAGTGTAGTAATTATTGTGCAAAACCAAAGTTAGACTGGTGCAAAGTTAAATGAGGCAGTTTGTTTGTTTGTGCTACTGCGATCTTTCTTTTTTTATATTTTCTAATTTTCCTACTTTCATATCCTTTAACTTTTTCCACACTGAGCCTTTCTAATTTCACTGGTTTCATAGTCTCTAACCTGCTCTGCATGTGATTAGCGTCAACGTTTGTAAACGTCTTTATGAAGTTCTACTTTCTTTTACTCATTGTCTTTTAATTCTGAGCTGGATTGGACGTGCTTTTTTTCAATTCCACTTGTTCCGGGCTGAAAATTACTTTCCTTATTTTCTGAATTTGCACCTCGATTATTCTTTTTTGCTCTTTTTTCTGTCCAACGCATTTGAGTCTCTTTTCTCCACGCTGCTTTCTTCTTCGCTTAGATGTCGACATTTAATATATAACGTACCTTGTACTCTTTATATGCGCTGAGAGCCCTGGATCTGTGTGCTCAAATCCAACACAAGACTGAATGTTTTGCTGCCTATTGTCCTATTTGATAGATTGTAAGTAGGGCGTGTCTTTGGTCTCGCGGGTCTTTAAAATGTCTTTCGAGATTATCATGTATCGTAGCCTTGCATTTGCTTTCCAGTCCAGGATTTTCTTTTATATACTGTGTAGAGAGACATATTTGCCTGAAGAAGGGGCCTGAGTTGCCTCAAAAGCTTGCATATTATAATCTTTTTAGTTAGCCAATAAAAGGTGTCATTTTGCTTAACTTTTCACTACATTCATAATGGCTAACACGGTACAACACCCTAGTACTATTAAGAGAGTAGTAAGAGTGGAACAAATATCTAGTCTTGGTGGAATGGCTACCCTGTCTTCTCTTAAAACCAGTGGTTTCAGATACTGGGAAACCTCCCTATAGTATCTTTTACAGTAGCCTAGATCAAGGTTTTCCCACGTAGTCTTTCAAATTACATTAGAAATCAGGTCTTACTTTATTTATATTTTTAGTATTTTGATGTCTATCTTGCAGACATTCTACAATTAGTTATCTTTGTGCTGCAGTATATACCAAAGTACAACAATATTGACCATAGTCATACATTTTATCATTTTTCTCCCTGTTATGTCAAAAGCATGATTTACATTTTGGATCATTTTATTTTAAATGTAGTTGTAATCAACAAGGGCACATTACAGAAATGGTGGCAGTGATTTTTGTACTTTGATTTTGCATTTTTTGAGACTTGCACATTGGATCTGTTTACTGTTGTCTGCTTTTGTAAATCCTTTTAATATAAATGTATACAGAGTTTGTTTATTTTATACAGATTTACAAATTACTTGACCTGGATAAAAAGATCAGATTTCTGCATGTTTTGCTGAAGGATTTTTCAATTAAGCTGATTGACAGTTAGTGACAATGGCATTGTGTACTTTTTGCAGAGATATGTTTTGTTTTGTCCCATTTTATTTGAATCTTATCTTCTTTATTAAACAGGTTATCATCATTCCATGTGGCATTACAGTTTCATTACCTGAGGAGGTGAGAGATGCTCTTTTTTCTAAATGTACCCAATATCTGAACACATTCTGCAAAGCTGGTATCCGTGTGAGAACTGATATTCGGGATAACTACTCCCCTGGCTGGAAATTTAATCACTGGGAGCTCAAGGTAAACATTCTTGATGCTGTATGTTTATCTTTTTGATATTATTTTGTATGTTGGCATTTTAGTTAATGTAATTGGATACCAAAACTGTATTCAAACCAAACTCCCAATTTTTTTTATTTTTTTTTTTTAGGGAGTTCCAGTTCGTGTAGAGGTTGGTCCTCGTGACATGAAGAATGGGCAGTTTGTGGCAGTACGTAGAGACACTGGTGAAAAACTCGTTGTGAAAGAGGGAGAAGCTATAAAAACAATTAAGTATCTACTGGAAGATATTCAGTCACATCTTTTCACTAGGTAGAAAATATTCTAAAGTCAGTCGTCCATTGCCTAGCATTCCACCGTACTGTATTGAAAATGATGTATTTTAGTATTAAAGACCATCATCATCACCAGTTTGACAGCCATTTTTTAGGCTAACTGGTTGACCTTCAGATCTTTTTCTTTCATTCTCCATGGTCCTTGAAATCCTTTAAAGTTAGACCCTGTGACCACAAGGATGCCCCAGAGAGCCCCAAACCACAGACCCAGCAATGCACCATGCGTTGGTAGGATAAAATAGGCTTTTTATTGTCTCCCAAGGCACTTTCCACAGTTCTTTCAGGATGTAAGCCTCAATTATACAATAAATTAATAGTAAACAACCAATTCTTTCTCCTTTTTTGCTCTGTTGAATGTTGCCTGCTGTCTCTCGACTCTGACTCATCCATGTGTGGCAGCGGGCTTCCTTTTATGCCAGACCCAGCTGCTAGGTCTTCTGGAAAACACATCTGGGTCATAATGAAAATAGTAAAGTCCTCCCCCGACAGCACCCTCTGTTGGAATGTAGGGATCCCTACCAGGCTGCACGTCCAGACTCCATATCCCAGTCAATCCTGTGGGTGTCCTGACTGCGTTCCCATGCGAGGACCACTGCCACCTGATGTATGGGGAATTTACCTGCTCCTGACTTCTGGCTTCCATTGGTCCGTCCCATGTTCAATACTGGCTGGGCACAATGTTATTCCTGTCCGTGTAATAAACCATGCTGCTCCTTGGCTGGATTGCCTGTTCTTCTCCTACAATCCCATTCTTTTCAAATCATCTAACACCTCCTCCACCCAATATCGTCTTTGGCCTCCCACTTTGCCTCATTCTCTCCACCTTAGTGCACCTTGTTACCTAATTATACTCCCAAGTTCCCAAACACCCTAGTCTGTTCTCCGCCCCACAGCACCTATCATGTCCTCACTAAATCTTTCTGATATCTTGTCATTCATCTTTCTCTTGTTCCAAATAACTAAACAATTATTTAAAATATGTAAATGTTTAGACAAATGTTTTAAACTGGCCAGGCTCTTTTTGTATGACTACTGTGTTGGTTATCTGTTGCAATTGTTTAGGGCATCTAATGATTTAAAGACTCATATGGTTGCTGCTGACTCAATGGAAGAGTTCCAGAAGGAGCTGGATCAAGGCATGGTAAGCTATGATCGGTTGCTTTTATCTTTTTATATTTTTCTCATCATTTTCAATTTGAGGTGTCTATGCAGCTTGGCTTCATTTAATTTCATAGTAGATCTATGCGCCCGACCCGACACAGATTCACGCGGAGGCATGTGTAAAATAAAACAAATATTTATTTTACTTCACCTGTGGGGCATGTCTTCCCCGTGAACCCCACAGACACAACACAGTCCCAACAAGCACACTTCACCAACACAAAACACTCCCTTCTGGCACCACCACTCCTCCCGTCAAGCTTCATCCTCCTCCTCCTGACTGAATATATTCTTTTAAGTTGACAAGTAATATTTCAAGAATTAGGCAAAAATGAAAGAGCACCTTTTTGTGGGCTCCAAATAAGGGAAATGATGAATGTTGAACATGTCAAAGATTACTATAATATTACACTATAATAAAATGGAGTTGTACAGCAGTCACTGACGAAAGTGTTTTGTGGAAATTATAAGGAAGAAAATTATATGAAATAGTGAATTCTCAAGTCCTTATAGTGCTGTAAGGTGTTGTGTCAGTTAAACATTTTTTTTTTTTATAATTCACATTTGGTCTTTATGTCAATGTCAATCTATGTATAGAGCACACTTAAAACAACATCAGTAATGCTGTAGTTAAAGTGCAAATCACTAAGAGGAGGGAACCATCGGTATCACTGAAGGTCACAGAAAGCTAGAGAATAGAAATGCTTCTTCAATCTAGTTGTTAACAGTTCAATTGAAGGTGACTCTTTAATGTAATAAAGTAAAGAATTCCACAGACGAGGAGCAGCAGCTGCAAAAGCCCTGTCCCCCATAGGTTTGCACTTCGTGTGAGGGACAACAAGAGACAACTGACCAGTAGATCTAGGTTCTCAGGATGGCTGGTGTATAGCACAGAATTCAGATAACTAGACAACATCATACTCGAAAACTTTGTTAATGTTTGTGATAAGTGCAAAAATGCTCTTCTCAAGATATCACTAGCATGGTGAAGTGTTACCAGGAATAGATGAATTCAGGCTTTCTTTGTTTCTTTGATGATTATTGCTGGAGTCATGGATACATGATTCACATGCAAACACAGAAATCAAGGGTAGGCACGTTTTAGGTAATTAACAAATGTTAAATTTTATTATTTGAAATAATTTCTTAAACATAATAAGTTGTTCACTTAACATTGAAAGAATATACAGAACTGTGCAAAAGTTTTAGGCAGGTGTGAAAAAAATGCTGTAAACAAAGCATGCTTTCAAAAATATAAATAATGATTGTTTATTGTTATCAATTTACAAAATGCAAAGTGAGCGAACAAAAGAAAAATCTAAATCAAATCAATATATGGTGTTACTACCTTTTGCCTTCAAACCAGCATCAATTCTTATAGGTACACTTGCACAAAGTCAGGGATTTTGTAGGATTATAGTCAGGTGTATGATCAACCAATTATACTAAACAGGTGCTAATGATCATCAATGTCACACGTAGGTTGAAACACAGTCATTAACTGAAACAGAAACAGCTGTGTAGGAGGCTTAAAACTGGGTGAGGAACAGCCAAACTCTGCTACCAAGGTGAGGTTGTGGAAGACAGTTTCATGTCATGGCAAGATTGAGCACAGCAACAAGACACAAGGTAGTTATACTGCATCAGCAAGGTCTCTCCCAGACAAAGATTTCAAAGCAGACTGGGGTTTCAAGATGTGCTATCCAAGCTCTTTTGAAGAAGCACAAAGAAACGGGCAACGTTAAGGATCGTAGACGCAGTGGTCGGACAGGAAACTTAGTGCAGCAGATGAAAGACACATCAAGCTTATTACCCTTCGAAATAGGAAGATGTCCAGCAGTGCCATCAGCTCAGAACTGGCAGAAACCAGTGGGACCCAGGTACACCCATCTACTGTCCGGAGAAGTCTGGCCAGAAGTGGTCTTCATGGAAGAGTTGCAGCCAAAAAGCCATACCTCCGACGTGGAAACAAGGCCAAGCGACTCAAGTATGCACGAAAACATAGGAACTGGGGTGCAGAAAAATGGCAGCAGGTGCTCTGGACTGATGAGTCAAAATTTGAAATATTTGGCTGTAGCAGAAGGCAGTTTGTTCGTCGAAGGGCTGGAGAGCGGTACAATAATGAGTGTCTGCAGGCAATAGTGAAGCATGGTGGAGGTTCCTTGAACGTCTGGGGCTGCATTTCTGCAAATGGAGTTGGAGATTTGGTCAGGATTAATGGTGTTCTCAATGCTGAGAAATAAAGGCAGATACTTATCCATCATGCAGAACCATCAGGGAGGCGTATGATTGGCCCCAAATGTATTCTGCAGCAGGACAACGACCCTAAACATACAGCCAAAGTCATTAAGAACTATCTTCAGCGTAAAGAAGAACAAGAAGTCCTGGAAGTGATGGTATGGCCCCCACAGATCCCTGATCTCAACATCATCGAGTGTGTTTGGGATTACATGAAGAGACAGAAGGATGTGAGGAAGCCTACATCCACAGAAGATCTGTGGTTAGTTCTCCAAGATGTATGGAACAACCTATCAGCCGAGTTCCTTCAAAAACTGTGTGCAAGTGTACCTAGAAGAATTGATGCTGTTTTGAAGGCAAAGAGTGGTCACACCAAATATTGATTTGATTTAGATTTCTCTTTTGTTCATTCACTGCATTTTGTTGATTGATGAAAATAAATGATTAACACTTCAATTTTTGAAAGCATTCTTTGTTTATAGCATTTTTTTACACCTGCCTAAAACTTTTGCACTGTACTGTATACATTGCCATTAATTATATTATATACCTTACCTAATTTTAGGCACATGTCAGAATATTTATTTATTGGCCAGTGCTTTTTAGTATTAAAAAATATGTTGACTATTTTAAGCCTGCATCTTTAAGATTTTGTTTAAACTTCAGCTGATAAACATTTGTGGGAAAGCATTCTGTACTGGGATTTGTGTTGAAATTAAAAGGATTATCCTGCAGAGATCATTCTTTTATAAACCTTTATTAAGCATAGTTGTTAACTTGGTTATGTCTTTTTTTGCAGATTGTTCAGATACCATTCTGTGGAAATATTGAGTGTGAGGACTGGATTAAGAAAACAACAGCAAAGTAAGTCAAAAGTTTAGAAGAAGTGAGAGAAAGTATGTCTTTAATGTCTGTTGTAGATAGTATCTAAATTTTACTGTTCAAACTGAATGAGTAAAATGCCTTTTTATCTTTGTTTTACAGAGTTCTGTTTGCCCTTTAATAACAATAACAGTAATGATACATTTTATATCAGATGCCTTTCATAACACTCCAGAATTTAACAGACAGTTAGTAGCATTCATAGTAATAAACAACTGCAAACTTTAAAACAGCAAATAATAAAACAATCAGTAATGCATGAGCAAAGCAAGAAAGGGCAACAGTAAGTAATAAGTAACATAAAGAACAGTTGCCTCTCAGTGCAAAGGCTTGTTAGAATGTTTATACCCTGAAATTTCCATTTTTCCTACTGATGACGTTTCATTTCTAAGAATACAGCTTGATATACAGTAATCCCTCCTCCATCGCGGGGGTTGCGTTCCAGAGCCACCCGCGAAATAAGAAAATCCGCGAAGTAGAAACCATATGTTTATATGGTAATTTTTATATTGTCATGCTTGGGTCACAGATTTGCGCAGAAACACAGGAGGTTGTAGAGAGACAGGAACGTTATTCAAACACTGCAAACAAACATTTGTCTCTTTTTCAAAAGTTTAAACTGTGCTCCATGACAAGACAGAGATGACAGTTCTGTCTCACAATTAAAAGAATGCAAACATATCTTCCTCTTCAAAGGAGTGCGTGTCAGGAGCACAGAATGTCACATAGATAGAGAAAACAATCTCTAGCAAACAAATCAATTGGGCTGTTTGTCTTTTAAGTATGCGAAGCACCGCGGCACAAAGCTGTTGAAGGCGGCAGCTCACACCCCATCCGTCAGGAGCAGGGAGAGAGAGAGAGATAGAGAGAGAGACAGACAGAGTTTGTTTTTCAGTCAAAAATCAATACATGCCCTTCGAGCTTTTAAGTATGTGAAGCACCGTGCAGCATGTCGTTTCAGGAAGCAGCTGCACAAAAGATAGCAACGTGAAGATAATTTTTCAGCATTTTTAGACGAGCATCCGTATCGTCTAGGTGTGCAAACAGCCCCCCTGCTCAATCCCCATACGTCAGGATCAGAGAAAGTCAGCGCAAGAGAGAGAGAAAAGTAAGCAATCTAGCTTCTCAGCCATCTGCCAATAGCGTCCCTTGTATGAAATCAACTGGGCAAACCAACTGAGGAAGCATGTACCAGAAATTAAAAGACCCATTGTCCGCAGAAATCCGCAAACCAGCAAAAAATCTGCGATATATATTTAAATATGCTTACATATAAAATCCGCGATGGAGTGAAGCCGCGAAAGGCGAAGCGCGATATAGCGAGGGTTCACTGTAATGCTGTTCTGCAGTGACCATTAATAAAAGCAAATCACTAGGAAAACCAAGAATTGATCTGCGACAGGAATGTTTTACTAATGTGCAATTGTATATAGCATGTTCAAGAGTGGAGCACACGGTGGTGCAGTGGGAGCTTTGCTACCTTGCAGTAAAGAGTCCACAGTTCATATCCCAGATCCTCCCTGTGTGGAATTTGCCTGTTCTCCTCTTGTCTGCGTGGATTTGGTCAGTGTTCTTCATTTTCTTCCCATAGCCCAAAGATATGTAGGTTAGATGGACTGGCAACTCTATATTGATGTGTACTTGTGTATGTGTGTTTACCCTGCATGGACTGGTGTCCTGATAGTGGATTGTTCCTGCCTTGCTCCCAATGCTTGCTGGGTTAGGCTCCAGCTCCCCTGTTACCCTATTCAGGATTAAGTGGTCTTAGAATAGGTTATAGTATGTCCAAGAGTAAGCAGCTTCAGTGAAGTAATATTATTAGCCCCAGGATGAGAGACAAAACACATTTTGTATACAGAAAAGTACTCAGTTATTTACATAGTACTTCTGATACTTCCAATTAACCCATTGTCTTGGGAAATAATTTGGCTAGTACAAAATAAGTAAGATTTTCTTAAGGTAGTTTTCTTCTTTGCATTTGCAGTAACTTTCTGTCATAATTTTATTACTGTGCAATCATGTTTACTATAGTGAAATTACCAAGAAACAATGAAAAGGGTGTATTTTTTTAAATTATTTTATCACATTTTTGATATTTTTATTGAAACACATAAGTCTTTTAAATTTGTCATGATTATGTAAGCTCTAGCAGCAACTTCATTCATATACACAATTATTGGCACCCCTGTTAAAGATGAGTGAAAAGAATTACCCTAAGTTCTTGTCTATAAGCTGCGGCTTATCTAAGGAAAAAAGTTGTGAAAATGAAAAAATAGAATATCGGCTTATACATAAGTCCGGCTTATACATCCATCGCGGGGGTTGCGTTCCAGAGCCACCCGCGAAATAAGAAAATCCACGAAGTAGAAACCATATGTTTATATGGTTATTTTTATATTGTCATGCTTGGGTCACAGATTTGCGCAGAAACACAGGAGGTTGTAGAGAGACAGGAACGTTATTCAAACACTGCAAATAAACATTTGTCTCTTTTTCAAAAGTTTAAACTGTGCTCCATGACAAGACAGAGATGACAGTTCAGTCTCACAATTAAAAGAATGCAAACATATCTTCCTCTTCAAAGGAGCAAACAATTCAATGGTGCTGTTTGGCTTCTAAGTATGCAAAGCACCGTGGCACAAAGCTGTTGAAGGCGGCAGCTCACACCCCCTCCGTCAGGAGAGAGAGAGAGAGAGAGAGAGAGAGAGAGACCCCCTGCTCAATCCCCATACGTCAGGATCACAGATAGGCAGCGCAACAGAGAGAGAAAAGTAAGCAATCTAGCTTCTCAGCCATCTGCCAATAGCGTCCCTTGTATGAAATCAACTGGGCAAACCAACTGAGGAAGCATGTACCAGAAATTAAAAGACCCATTGTCCGCAAAAATCCGCGATATATATTTAAATATGCTTACATATAAAATCCGCAAAAGGCGAAGCGCGTACACAAAATCAATTTATTAAAAACAGTTATACATTTTTAAAAATTAATTTTTATTAATCAAAGCCATCAAATTCTTCATCAGATTCAGTATTAAAGAGATCAAACAGCTCGTTAAAAGATTCTGGAATTTCAGATTCGATTTGATCTTCGGATTCTTCTTCAGATTCTTCTTCACTATCAGTGGCACGAGATATCACAGCTGTTAGCACTTCGGTTGGATATTCGCAGATATTCGCGGCTTTAAATCCATTTTTAATGCAATCCGCGGTTACTTCACTCCAACATTCGTCGATCCATTGACATACTTCAGCATAAGAGGCCCTTTTCATTGATCCAGACTTAGTGAATGAATGGTAACCATTGACCATCCAGTCCTCCCATTTCTCACGCATTTTGATTTTAAAAGATTTATTAACGCTTAGATCCAGTGGCTGTAATTTAGATGTCAGTCCTCCAGGAATAATAGCCAATTGTGAATACTTTTTCACCTTTTCTTTGACTTCTTCTGTGATGTGAGGTCGAGCCGAATCGTATATTAAAACTGATTTCTGGCAAAAAAATGAATTCTTGCGTTTATGCCAAATGTTTTCTAACCAATAGCTGACCATATCCGCGTCAACCCATCCCTTTTCATTTGCTGTGATAACAACTCCTTTAGGGAAGACATCTTTAGGAATAGTTTTTCGTTTGAAAATCACTAAAGGTTTGCATTTTCCACCATCGGCTGTAGCACACAAGACAACAGTAAAATTGCACTTTTCATTGCCAGTGGTAGTGATTCTGACATCAGTTGATCCCTTTGTCTCAACTGTGAAACCACTGGGCATATCGAAACTGATGGAGACCTCATCCATATTCCCGATGTGTTCGAAATTGACTCCATTGATCGCATTTTTGACAAAAACCCCAAAGACAGCAATTTTCTCTTCCCAATCCTGTGGTAACTTCTGTCCAATAGATGTAATGGCTCTTACAGATAAGTTGTGTCTTTTCATGAACAGAAAACACCAACATTTGCTGCCTTTGAAGTCATTGATTTTTAAATGTTTTGCCAATTCTTTCGCTTTCAAACGAATTCCAGTGGTCGACACTCTTCTATTTTCATTGCGTCTGGAGATAATCCATGTCTTCAATTGTGACTCCAATTCCGGCCAAAACTCTTTTCGGGACCGACAGCAGCGCTTCTTCGGATGCATTGCTTTTATAACAGGCTTTTGTTTTTTCCATCGCCGGATGTTTGACTCGTCTGTTCTGAACTCTTTAGCTGCCGCCGCATTGCCATACTTTTCGGCATAGCTCACCGCTTCAAGTTTTCGATGATTGGGATAAGATTTTCGAGTCTTCTTTACATTATCCATTTTAACAAATTTAACAAAATCACAATTTAAATGACCGCTACGCACGCTTGTTGACGCCCAGAGCAGAAAGAACGCGCTCCGGCCGCTCCAATTAACCGCGCCATGCAGGGAGTGAGAGAGACGCCAATATCTCACACTCTCTCCCCACTTAAAGAAATTAAATGGGTGCGAGTGAGACCACTGACCTCCCTCCATTCTATTAGTTACAGGTTATAGTACGTTCGGCTTATCCATGAGTCCGGCTTATCTATGATACGATTTTATTTTAAAAATTCGTATGATTTTTGGTCTCCGGCTTATCCACGAGTCCGGCTTATAGACAAGAACCTAGGGTACAAAAAAGCTCTTTTTGTTGAATTACAATAGTCCCACACTGCTAAAAGTGAGAGAAATCCAGCCTTTAGAGTGGTTTGATCATTTTCATCCATTTATATCTTGACTTTTTAAATTGATCAAAGTATGTAGAAACTTTCAAGCATTAATCTGATTACAATTAGGGCAATAACTAAAAAGTTCAAATCTCCTATAACTGTTACCAACCCAATCCATCCCGTACAGTGAGCAGTAAGAAAAGTAAAACAGTCCCCAAAGATCACTGTTGGAGAAATACAGAAAATAGTAGCATGTTGGGAGTTACCACATTTCTAAAACTACCATCACATGCCACCTCCTTGCCAAAAGATTATTTGGAAGGAATGCCAATAAAAAACCTTTCCTAAACGCTATTGGAATGGTATACTGTAGTCAGAGAAAATGAAAATTAATCCTTTTGGCAAGAAACACACAAGGTGGGTTATGGTTAAAAGAAAAAAATAGTATGGCTATACTGAATAGAACCTGATCCCCAGTATCAAGTTGACATTCTGTGATGTTATGGAGCTGATTCTACTCCAAAAACCCCATGAACCTTTTTTGTTTTTTTGGGGGTTTTTTTTGGGGTGCACTGAAAAATGAGTGAAATCCAACATTTAATAGAAGTAAACTAAGAACAAATAATTCCCTATCAAGAAATTTCTCTTTGTTTTTTATTAATATTTTTAACAAAAGTCACATACACCTCAATTATTGGCACACTTGAATTTAAAATTTTTACAACCTCCTTTTGCCAATAAAACAGCACTGAGTCTTCTCTGGTAACCTATTATAAGGTTGGAGAATATACAGGGTGGTCCAGATCTAATTATGCAGATCCAGATCGTCTGGATGACTTTGATTTATGCGGGGACGATTCCAGTTCAGCGCAAAGACAATTCTTCATGTCATCAGTTTGCACCTTTCTCAATGGTCCGGGATTTTTCGGGTGATTTTCTATGTAATAAACTTAAGTTATAGCATAATGAAAATTGCATAATTAGATCTGGACCACCCTATAGAGTAGGGAATCCTGAGATTACTATTCTACTCCATATCATGTAGGGTCCTTGGTCTGGTCTTGTGCACTCTCCTATTCAGCTCATTCCACAGGTTTTCAGTTGGATTTAGGTATGGGGACTGAGACAGCTATGGCAGTAATTTGATTTTGTGTTCTTTTAACCATTTTTGTATTGATTTAAACATAACATTTTGGATCATTGTCCAGTGGAAAACTCCAATAACAACCCTGTTTTAGTTTTTTGGCATAGGCAGCAAGATTTAAATTTAAAATCTCCTGGCATTTCACACAAGAAAAGCACTCCAGTGGCCATGTTTTCAGGCTAGGATTAAATAATTGGAGATGAAATGTTCAGCACATATTTCCATTATCAATTGGTTTCATGTTTTGTACCTGGTTTTCAGTTACATTGAATGTCTGCAATTGTGTAAAATAATAATCTTTCACAAAATTTGTTTTTGCTATATATATATTTTCTTTGAAACTTATGTTTCAAAATATTAAACTGTCACCTTAATAAATCCTACTTTTTATTACATATTCATGCATGTTACTGATGCTAGTATACATATAGTCCCCTCCACTATTATTGGCACCCCTTGAAAAAATTAGTAAGAAGGGTTAGAAAAAAGTCAGTTTGCTAATGAACCGTCATCTTGCACTGAAAAAATGAGAAACATCTGACTTTTTAATTGAAACAAGTTCATTCCAAGAAAAACAAAGCCCTCATCAAGAAATAAATATTTTTAACAAAAATACATGTGCCGCAGTTGTTGGCATCCCTGCATTTAATACTTTGTATAACTTCCCTTTGCCAGTATAACCGCTTCTCTTATAACCTTTTTTGTAAGGTTGAAAAATAGAGTGTTCTTATTTACATAATCTCTCCAGATCATTCAGGGTCCTAGGCCCTCTCATGTGTACTCTCCTCTTCAGCTTGCTCCATAGGTTTTCAATATTGTTCAGGTTAGGGGACTGAGATGGCCATGGCAGAACTTGATTTTTTTTGTCAGTTAACCATTGCAGGGTTGATTTGGACATGTGTTTTGGATCATTATCCTGCTGGAAGATCCCATGTCGACCCAGTTTTAGTTTCCTGGCGGAGGCAGCCAGGTTTTGATTTAAAATCTCCTGGTATTTCATGGAATCAATGATGCCATGTACCCTAACAGTGTTTCCAGGGCATTTGGAGGAAAAACAGCCCCACAACATCACAGAACCTCCACCATGTTTCACAGTTGGGACAGGGCTCTTTTCATTATAGCCATCCTTCTTTTTACACCAAACCTACTTTGGACTTTTTGGCAATAAACACGCAATTTTTGCTTTTTCAGACCACTCAAAGTTGTAATAATGTTTTACAAACTCCAGGCGCTTACATTTGTGGATAACTGTCAGAAAAGGCTTCTTTCTGGCAATCCTTCCAATGGTGGTTCTGGATACCTGATAACCCCAGGATTTTACTTTCTTTTTCATTTCCCCAACAGTGATACTTGGAGATATTATTGCTTCTCTTACTATCCTTCTCACTGCATGTGGGGGTAAAATAAAGTTGGGTCCTCTTCCAGGCAAGTTTGTCACAGTTCTAGTTGATGACCACTTTTTTATTTTTGCCCTAACTGTAGAAATGGACATTTCCAAGCGAGTAGCTATATTTTATAACACACTTCTCCCTCATTTGGATTGAGTGTTCTCTTTTCTTTTCCATGATGATGGTTGGATAAGGAAATTTGGTTCTCTGTTTCCTCACATTTGTATCCCAGTTAATCAGTAATTCATTGATTTCAACTGGAAAGTGCCCTGAGGAACCTGAAAACGCTTTCCTAGCTTCTTAGAACCTTCTCCTACTTCGTGAACATCAATTATTTTATTTTTCAGAGTGCTAGACATCTGCTTAGAAGTGCCCATGGCTGTTGATTGTTGGAACAAGGTTTGAGGAGTCAAGAGAATTTATACAGCTTTACACTTCGCATCACCTTGGGTTTCCTAACAATGTCTGTGAACAAGCATAGCCCTAATGAGCTAATTAAGGTCTAAGACCTTGCTAAAAGTTATTTGGGACCTCAAATATCTTGGGGTGCCCAGACTTTTGCATGGTGCCCCTTTCTTTTTTTCCACTGTACAGCTGTACAAAAAGAAACAGTACACTAATCTTGCATAAAATGCTGGTGATATATACTGTATAATGTTTTTATAATATTACAGTAATAATAATAGCAGCAGCTCAATACTCGGAGCACCGAGACTCAAACCCGGCACCTTTGGGTTATAAGGCAGCAATTCTTACCTCTGTGCCATTGAAGAACACATATCAACTTCCTGTCAGTTGACATTTGATCTTGGCTTTTTAACTCATTGACCGCAACATGTAAATCGAATGAATTTTTTTTCTTTGGTTATATTCTCGAATAAAAACGCACATGTTTATTTGATATTTGGACTAAAGTCTTCACACATTATACACTTTATGTCATCATTAATATAACATGGAAAAAGTTTCTGCTTTAGGTATGTGTTCAGCGTTTCTTGCCTCACATTTCCTTTCATCCTACACTTCCCCAGATCTTTGTAGACACGGAACACACATGAAACGCATGTATTCCAAATAACGATATACTGTATTATTTACCCTATACAACTCTAGGAACCTCACATGCAGATAGGAGCCTTGGCTTGAGCTGGGAGAGTTGAGCTCCGTCAAGGCCTGGGGATGGGGCAGCAGGTTGCTGTGCTGATCACACATTTACAAAACAAAAGACACTGATGGAGAGGTGCGAAGGGATTTAAGGTGGGCCGGGATTACGTGTTTTTTTGTAGGCTTTGGTAATTCAAGTGTTAATCTTGCCTCTCTCAACTCTACAGATTCTCTTTTCACACTTGTCCTTTTCAGTTTCTGGGCACTTGGCCTTGGCACATACTTGATGCCTTATTCACCCATCTCCAGAAGACATTTAAAAAATTGGAATTTTGCTCCTGTCTTTTCTGATAACCAACATGAACCACACGATTTACATATTATAACATTATTTTAAATGTTACTGCTTTTTTTCTTTCACATGATGTTGACAGTGCCATTTATATTGTATATTTCAACTCAAGAGCCCATCTACAAAGTCAGCATTCCTTGTAGCAAAGTTGAGACCCATGTAAAACTTGGTTTTCAAGCATATGTGCAGTATGTGTATGTCTGCATAAAAGATGATGAGATCTTCATGCTTCATATGTAGCCTCTGTTGTTCAGAAAGCTTAATCCCCTTCAAAAACCTTGTTCCTAAACCAGATCTCTACTTCTGTTTTTAGGGACCAAGATTTGGAACCTGGAGCACCTTCCATGGGAGCCAAGAGCTTGTGCATTCCTTTCTCACCACTTCGGGAGTTGAAGGCTGGCACACTGTGTGTTAGTGGCAAGGAGCCTGCCAAGTTCTACACACTGTTCGGAAGGAGTTACTAAGTACCAGGAAAGATGGGGCTTGCTTAAGTAAAGCCCTCTAGTGGTTTAAACAAAGGTCATGTATCGTAGCTTTCTGCATTTGTTAGCACACGGGGAAATTGGATTGATGGGACACAATTGTGTGTTTTAAAATGGACTAATTTATTTTCCCTTTTCACCATACCCCATTTTCTTTATAAAATTTCCTCAGGTATAGAAAGTCCTGTTTACATATGTAGTCAAGAAAGTATCAAAACCCGTCAGGTTTGTAAAAGACTTTAATCACAATAAAAGGACTAATGGATATGTCTCCGTTTTTCAGTGTGTAAGAATGTCTGTATGTCATCAACCAGTTACTTGCATTTCTTTATTTGTCTTTCTGTCTCATCATTAGTTATTTGCTGTGAGTGCTGGGAGAGAATGTCCTAGCCAGAGCTGCTAAAAACATGTAGCAAAATTATGAAAATACGTCTTTGGCTGCAATTAAAAAAAAATGATCCATGGTCATGCTCTTCATATAGTATCAGTCTTTTTTTATATTCATTTTCAGGGTAGGAACCAAAACTGGAAACTGCTGGGCACGCCCAAAAAATACATAGATATCCTAATACATAGGGACATTTTAGAATTACTAGTCACCTCTGGAAACAAGTGCAGAGAGAGTGAGTAACAGAGAGAAAATGTACAAAATCCACACACAATTCTTGTTCCTGTTGTACGTTTTCCTTGACAACCTCCAAGGAGCTTACATGGGTGCAAACATACTAAATAGAATACAGTTAAAACACAAAGTGCATTCCACTGAATATGTACAAATACACACATACAAATATGCATGTTGTACTTTTTTGAAGGTTTTGAAAATTGTCATGTTTTTGTGGTTTTAATTTTTTAATCTAAAATATATTCATGTAAGCCAAGCTAAGGCCAGTTAAAAATGAAGAACGTGTACACTTAATGCAAATGCTTATGAACAGTCCCTCAATGCAAATTTTTTAGTATACTATCGTTTTGGCTCTGTGACTAGGCGGAGTGGTGGATCTGTGGCTAGGGATCTGCACTGGCAATCGGAAGGTTGCTGGTTCGATTCCCGTAAATGCCAATGGGGACTCTGCTCTGTTGGGCCCTTGAGCAAGGCCCTTAACCTGCAATTGCTGAGCGCTTTGAGTAGTGAGAAAAGCACTATATAAATGCAAAGAATTATTATTATCCCATCCACTCTAGGCTAGGATTGGTATTATGGTCAAAGTAAGTAAGTAAATATTGTTGTACCAATGTCAGTTGTTAAGAATTTCAGTTGATGAAACTCAGAAGTGGAATATGATATGTTTATAACTTAAGACAACAGCAAACCCAATACTGAAACATGAAACCAAAGTTAGAGGTTCTTCTGACTCTTAGTCACAATCAGTTAAAATAATTACAAAAGTAATCGTAAAAAAAAATTAAAAATAAATAAGAAATGCATTCAGACCTATCTCACCAGCAATAGTTACACACATATGCCAAAGTAATGAGACTTCTATTTTTATTTAAATGCAGAGTAATTGAGAATTTCTTATATTGGTCAGTTAAATATTCTGGAGTTTGTAGGTCCTAAATCTAAAAGTTCCATCCCATCTAGTTTAGTTTCATTTAAGCAATTTACAATAATGATTATATATCTGAAAGGATGATTTGAATATTGATTTCAGTCTTCCATTAGTAGTAAATATGAAGAACTGAATGGATTTTGTGAAAGAGACTTTATTTAAAGTGGTGAAGTGATATTCTTTTGTTGAGAAAGGTTTAAAGACCAGGAAAATCTTTGGTTTTCAGTTCTGGTTAAATTGTGTTTCCCTATTTTAGAAATGAGCACTCAGTAGGTGTAAATTAATGGGCCACAGTTAGGCCATGCATTCAGAATGTTAAGTACTGTTTAAAGTCTTGGGTGCATTGAATATTTAACTGTGGCTTTGGCTAACACCAAGGCAAATGTATTAGAAAAACACCTTGGGGATTTAGTTTAGAGTGGTATTGCAGGTAAGAAATTGAAAAAGAAAGGACAAGTGATCAAAATCATATTGATTAAGATAGTTTGAAAATCCAACCGATTTAGGAGGAAAGCAGAAATGTTAAGGAGGTAGAAAAAGTATTTTGAACAAAGTTGCAGGTGTTAAGTACAAGTCTTCAGCAAGAAGTGTATAGAAATGTTTAGCCAATACATCACGGTCATGTTGTCTTATTAGAGGCATCTGCAGCCTTAGGAATTTAAACATATCTGTGGCTGAGGGCTTAAGCAATTTTTTTTTTTTTTTTTTTTTTTAAGTTGTCGTAATCTCAGTTGGCTAGCCAAGAAACTTGTGAACCTCGCTATTGTAAAGCTCTTGTCTTCTCTGTATGTTTTGGGACTAAAGCAGAATAAAAGCTACATTAACTAGTCAACAAAACCATAATATTGAATGAAAAGCACCAAACCAAATAGTGGTATTTATAAATATATTTTACAATTTATGGCATGCAGTGGGTCATCAAAGCAGATGATCTCTCCTCAGGTACTATACATTTCCAGTTTGACATCTCAAGATGCACAGATGGAGGGAATGTTCCTAGAAGTTTTCGAATCCCCTTACTTTGCATCTCTGCTTAAACCCCCTATAGTTTGCTAGCAGAAGTATTGTCCATGTAACCTTAATCATACGTGCATTTGAGGAGGGTTTTCACATTTTCCCAAAACTGCCCTGTGCATAAACAAACTGTGCACAAAGGTTACTTAATTTTTCTCAATGCAAAATGCTCTTTTTCAAAGGTAAATTGGAATAACCATGTGAAATGGCCATAGTCCAAGGTTCAGTTTATGTGATTTACTTCTGGTGCTACGATTTTTGTTCTATATTCCAGAGACATTTATTAGCTAATTATACTCCTCACACTGACATGGTGTGAGCATGACCTGTAATTGACTGAAATAAAATAAGAAAATATTATATAAATGGATGCATTTGCTTTGTTAAATGAGAGGAAACTACCTATTAGTGATTTACATGATAGATTTAGTGCAGAGCAACAAAACACAATTTTATTCTTGGCGCTTTGAGTTACTAAAGAAAGTGAGAGAAATTATGGATGATATTAACGCTCAGATATTTAAATCAGTTTTTTCACAATCTAAATTTCAAAATTCCAACATTAAAAAGAGTTGAACCTTGTTCTCCAGTTTTGAAGATGGATATCTGAGACAGTGCCCACCAGCATGAGCACTGTTTTTGGTAATTGTTTTCAACTTGAGATGTCTTACAACAATGTGGGAGTTGCTTCTTAAAATGCACATAGAGCACAATTTCTAAAAAAAAAAAACACAAACGATTTAAAATGAGAGAGACTCCTGTTAAGGAGCTGGAATACTCAAACGTCTAACGCCGTATGGTCTGTTGCTTGTGGATGAAAAGGAGGAGACTGACACAGACCCTGCTCAGTCAGGCACCTAACAGCAGTGGTGAGTTTTCAGACTTTATTAGTTTAATGCTTATTTTAATTGTTAGTATAACTATCACATACACTGTTCACATCTTTTAGTCCTGATGTACCACTTAACTGGTAAGTGTCATTTTATATTATTGTACTGAACAGGACCCATTAATAAACTGATCACCTTTGTGTTGCTTATTTCTATTCTATTATTTTTTTTCTTTGACTAGCAATTTAGGATTTTTTTTTCTTCTTTTTGTTCTTTTCTAGTCTATTATATTACTTTCTTTTTATTTGTGGTAATCTGGCCTTTTTTTTTTAAACCTTTGGCAGTTTACCAGTTACATTTGTACCATATACAATTTCAGGTTATTTACCTGCATTTGAACTACTTAAATGTCAATGAAAGTAGAAAAATTGGGTATATACTATGTGCAAGTATGTGAATATAGTAGATAGATAGATAGATAGATAGATAGATAGATAGATAGATAGATAGATAGATAGATAGATAGATAGATACTTTATTAATCCCAAGGGGAAATTCACAAAAAAATAAAAGTAGAAAAGTACACATACACATACAGTCATACACAGAGCTGCTGAAAAGGCTGCCACTCTTGGCGGCGCCGGAACTAACAATTACGGTAACTATTACGGTACCAGTCAAACATTTAGACACGTCTGGAAATGTTTTTGATAGAAGACAATACCTTTTTAATCAAGATATGATTAAAATACAACAAAGATTTTACTAGTATGGTAATGCCAATTATAGCTGGAAATTACTGTTGTTGTTTTTTTTTTTGTTTTTTTTTTTACACTTATGACTGCATAGCTCCATTTTCAGCAGCCATTTCTTCAGTGTCCTAATAGATGTAGATAGATAGATAGATAGATAGATAGATAGATAGATAGATAGATAGATAGATAGATAGATAGATAGATAGATAGATAGATAGATAGATACTTTATTAATCCCAAGGGGAAATTCACATACTCCAGCAGCAGCATACTGATTCAAAAAAACAATATTAAAGAGTAATAAAAATGTAGGTAAAAACAGACAATAACTTTGAATAATGTTAACGTTTACCCCCCCAGCCCCCCCCCCCCCCCCCCCCCCCCCCCGGTGGAATTGAAGAGTTTGGGGGAGGAACGATCTCCTCAGTCTGTCAGTGGAGCAGGACAGTGACAGCAGTTTGTCGCTGAAGCTGCTCCTCTGTCTGGAGATGACACTGTTTAGTGGATGCAGTGTATTCTCCATAATTGATAGGAGCCTGCTCAGCACCTGTCGCTCTGCCACGGATGTCAAACTGTCCAGCTCCATGCCTACAATAGAGCCTGCCTTCCTCACCAGTTTGTCCAGGTGTGAGGCTTCCTTCTTCTTTATGCTGCTTCCCCAGCACACCACTGCATAGAAGAGGGCACTCACTACAACCGTCTGATAGAACATCTGCAGCATCTTATTGCAGATGTTGAAGGACACCAGTCTTCTAAGCAAGTATAGGCTGGCTCTGTCCTCTCTTGCACAGAGAATCAGTATTGGTAGTCCAGTCCAATTTATCATCCAGCTGCACTCCCAGGTATTTATAGGTCTGTACCCTCTGCACACAGTCACCTCTGATGATTACGGGGTCCAGGAGGGGCCTGGGCCTCCTAAAATCCACCACGAGCTCCTTGGTTTTGCTGGTGTTCAGGTGTAGGTGGTTTGAGTCGCACCATTTAACAAAGTCCTTGATGAGGTTCCTATACTCCTCCTGCTGCCCACTCCTGATGCAGCCCACGATAGCAGTGTCGTCAGCGAACTTTTGCACGTGGCAGGACTCCGAGTTATATTGGAAGTCCGATGTATATAGGCTGAACAGGATCGGAGAAAGTACAGACCCCTGCGGCGCTCCTGTGTTGCTGACCACAATGTCAGACCTCCAGTTCCCGAGACGCACATACTGAGGTCTGTTTGAAAGATAGTCCACGATCCATGCCACTAGGTATGAATCTACTTCCATCTCTGTCAGCTTGTCCCTAAGGAGCAGATGGTGTTGAAGGCGCTAGAGAAGTCTAGAAACATAATTCTTACACAACCACTGCCTCTGTTGAAGTGGGAGAGTGATCGGTGTAGCATATAGATGATGGCATCCTCCGCTCCCACCTTCTCCTGGTATGTGAACTGCAGGGTCGAGGGCGTGGCGTACCTGTGGCCTCAGGTGGTGAAGCAGCAGCTGCTCCATGGTCTTCAGCACATGTGACATCAGAGCGACAGGCCATAAGTCATTCAGCTCACTAGGACGTGATACCTTTGGGACTCGGGTGATACAAGATGTTTTCCAAAGCCTCTGGACTCTCCCTTGTTCCAGGCTCAGGTTGAAGATGCGGTATAGAGGACTCCCCAGCTCCAGCGCACAGACCTTTAGCAGTCGTAGCGATACTCCATCTGGACCCGCTGCTTTGCTGGCACAAAGTCTCCTCAGCTCTTTGCTCACCTGCGCTGCTGTAATTGTGGGTGGCGATGTCTCTCCTATGCTGGTATCAGCAGAAGGATGGGTGGAGGGTGTAGTACTCCGAGGTGAGAGTGGATTAGGGTGGTCAAACCTGTTAAAGAAGTTGTTCATTTGGTTTGCTCTCTTCACGTCTCTCTTGATGGTGGCACCCCACTTCGAGCTGCAGCCAGTGATGATCTTCATCCCATCCAACACTTCCTTCATGCTGTTATTCTGCAACTTCTGCTCCAGCTTTCTCTTGTACTGCTCCTTCGCCACCCTGAGCTGGACTCTGAGTTCCTTCTGCATGCGCTTGGGCTCATGCTGATCACTGCCTTTAAAAGCCCTTTTCTTCTGGTTCAAAAGGCCCTTGATGTCACTTGTAATCCATGGCTTGTTGTTAGCATAGCAGCATACTGTTCTTACTGGAACTACAATGTCCATACAGAAGTTGATGTAGTCAGTAGTGCAGTCAACAACCTCCTCAATGTTCTCACTATGTGATCCCTGCAGGATATCCCAGTCCGTAGTTCCAAAGCAGTCCCTCAGAGCCTGCTCTCCTTCAGGGGACCACTTCTTGAATGAGTGTGTGGTTTCAGGTAGCTCCCTCACTCTTGGTTTGTAGTGAGGCTGAAGCAGAACCAGGTTATGATCTGCTTTCCCAAGCGCAGGCAGCGGGGTGGCGCTGTATGTGTCTTTAACGTTTGCATACAGTAAGTCAATAGTCTTATTTCCCTGGGTGTTACAGTCCACATACTGGGAGAAGACAGGTAATGTTTTGTCCAGCGTCACATGGTTAAAATCCCCAGTGATTAGCACAAGCGCCTCAGGGTGCTGCGTTTGTAACATACAACAGCAGAATGGATGATGTCACTTGCTATCTCCATGTCCGCCCAAGGAGGGATGTAAGGAATAACAACAATGACGTGTCCAAACTCTCTGGGCAAGTAATAGGAACGCAAACTTACGGCCAACAGTTCGATGTCCCTGCAGCAAGCAGATGATGTATGAGTGCTAATTGGTTGTTAGTATATTTGTATTTGCATCAGCACCTTTGAAACTCTGTATTCTGTTCACTTGGGTTGGCCAGGCACTGGCATTCTTAAAATTAAGTTCTGGGTTAAAAATGCCAAAATGAAATAGTTTTTTCATGAAACATTATCAGTCATATTTTTTATTGCAGGATTTTTTCTTGATTAATAAGAAATAAGATGGCCACCCAGGATGATGCCATAATATGGGATTTAAAAAAGAAATTTTAATTTGGTTAATTTATCAGTTTTGCGTTCAGCAGTACCAGTAATTAATCAAATACTTTGGCAAGGCTCCTGCTTTATCTTACCTGTTGTAGGAGGTCTTTAGACTTGTGTCAAGGTAACTGAGGCACACTCATGCTAAGAAACGGAATAATACAATTTATTGATAAACACAAGAATTATAGAAATATAACTGCACAGATATGTTGACATATAAATGGATGCAAACAGACCTGAGAAAAAATCATGAAACATATAGGCAAGCTGATTTCTGTTATTTAGAGTTCTATTTTATCTTGGCACAAATAAATAGTTTTATGATACCAAATCTTTATGATATCCAGTGGTGTGGAGCTGTTGCTTTGTTGTTGCTTCAGTTTCAAGTGGAAAATCTTTCATGTGTTGGAGTGCATTCTTTCTCTTGCTGCATGATCGTTGTCAGTGCTATGCTGCTGCTTCCACAGCTTGCCTTCTGCTGTCTTTTGCCACTTCATAGGGAAAAGTTATTACTCATTCTGGCCCAAGAGTTTTGATGCTGAAGTACCTTTCTTGGAGTAATGGCTACTCTTAAGAGACAGGGCTCAGTGCTTAGCTTGGCAGTCTGGATCTTAGCTCTCAGGCTAACAAAGAGAAAAGAGATTCACCTTTTCAGCTCCTCATGGAGATGGTGGCTCATAACGTTTAGATTCAAAGATCAGAATTCAAATGTTTTAGAGTTGGGAGAGTTCCCACTCCCTGAAAGAATCACTGAACTACTTCCAACTTGTCATTCTTTTCTCTTTTCTTCATCTCACTTACTTTGAGAGGTGGAGTGTATGTGTTGTTAAAGAAGGTTGAACCTTCTTCTGACTTGATTAAAGTCATTTTCAGTTACAAATTCCATGTCTTTTAATAGGTGGTTCTTACTGTCCATCTTAGTTGTCATGCCTTGAATTATTGGTCTTTGTCCTTGCTTGAGCCCATTTTATACTCTCTGACTCAAGAGCTGTGCAGAAGGGCTTCTGGAGAAATGTCAGTGCAACTCTGATTTACACCTTTGTTATTGGATGAAGTTCATGCAGGTCTTGGTACAAGATGGAGTTCCATCACTTAGTTTGGAGGGTTTTGTGCAGCTGGATACCTGCATCCCTGTTTAATCTGGTGTCTTAAAAGGCCTGGTGTGCTGTGAAAGCCTAGCAGAATTTGTCATACAGGGCAAACTGGATCCCAGCTGAGATAGAAAAAGAATGGGGAAGGCAAAGTTGCACAAGTGCACTGTATAAGTGAATAAGTACTTGAGAGTCTAGTGTGAGAAGCAAATGCCGTATAAGTCCTAAGTTGGCATTTACTTTTAAATACATGCTAAATGCTAGTGTCACCTGCAACAGAGAAAAGATGATTCTGCAATTCTTGGTTTACAGACAAAGTTTCAAAGAAAAAGCCATATATGACACTGGCAAATAAAAACAAATGGTTAAAAAACATAGACATTAGATAGAAGATGACAGGAAAAGTGTATTATTGTCAATGTAGGCACAACTTATACAAAGACCATGGACACATATCTGACACTTTCTGAATTTCAAGATGCTATTGCTTGTCCTGATGGATATCCAATGGAGGTGTACAGAAAGGTTTTCACTAAATTTGCACTGTTTAATGTTGGTAATATTTAAATAAATGCAAAATCTATTGAACTTAACATTTCATCAAAAATGCTATGTCAGATGCTAATTAAAGTCTTTTCAAAAGACCAGCTTGAGTGCGTATTGTACAGTCTCTCTTCTGAACAGTGATGTTAAGATCGTGGTTCATCTTTTTTAGCAAAAACTTTGATCTCTCAAAACTAAACCAGATTTATCAAAGGCAGAAAATGAGTTTCAAATAGTTAGTACTTACTATAATATACTGATGTACTGAGTCACCAGAAGGTCTGGTATTTCTAGGTACAGAAATAGTTTTTAGTGGAAATGAATGAGGTGATCTGTTTACTGCAAGGTGCAAATTTGGGTTTGACTCCAATATACAGTATGTTAATGGATTAAGTTACTACACTTTAGTCCAGAAATTCACTTAAGATAAATAAATATAGGTTCTGGCTATTTTAAACAAACAGAGATGCCCATTATCTCTAGTCCTTTTTGCTACCTAATAGTTTTTAGATGCAAACCATTATGATAGGCATCATAAGGAAACCACTTTAAAGAAAGAAGTAGTTGGTATACTGATGAAATTATGCTCTTTATCTCAAACTGAACCAAAGTGCTGTACGAAATTAGCAGACAAAAAACAGTTTATATAATACACTGCTCAAAAAAATTGAAAGGAACACTTTTAATCCAAGTATAGCATCAAGTAAATGAAACTTCTGGGATATTGATTTGGTCAGTTACAGTAAATAACAGAGGGGGATATTATTTAGTTTCAGCTGCTTTGGTATTAATGAAATTAACAGCAGGTGCACTAGAGTGGCAACAATGAGATGACCCCCAAAACAGGAATGGTTTAACAGGTGGAGGTTACTGACATTTTTCCCTCCTCATCTTTTCTGACTGTTATTTCACTAGTTTTGCATTTGGCTATAATCAGTCACTACTGGTAGCACGAAGCAATACCTGGACCCTACAGAGGTTGCACAGGTAGTCCAACTTCTCCAGGATGGCACATCAATACGTGCCATTGCCAGAAGGTTTGCTGTGTCTCCCAGCACAGTCTCAAGGGCATGGAGGAGATTCCATGAGACAGGCAGTTACTCTAGGAGAGCTGGACAGGGCCGTACAAGGTCCTTAACCCATCACCAGGATCAGTATCTGTGACTTTAGGCAAGGACGACCAGAATGAGCACTGCCAGAGGCCTACAAAATGACCTCCTGCAGGCCACTGGTGTAAATGTCTCTGACCAAACAATCAGAAACAGACTTCATGAGGGTGACCTGAGGGCCCGACGTCCTCTAGTGGGTCCTGTGCTCACTGCCTGGCATTGTGGATCTCGATTGGTATTTGCCATAGAATACCAGAATTGGCAGGTCCACCACTGACTGTGCTTTTCACAGATGAGAGCAGGTATATGTATGTATGTATGTATGTGTGTGATATATATATATGCACACACACACACACACACATACATACATAGATACATATATATATATATAATATACTGTATACACACACTGTGGTAAGACGGACAAAGGGGACAGTCAACTGGATGGAGGAAGAGGATCTAAGGGTACGGGATGGAATGGCAACATGGAGGAGGTCAGACAGATATGGAGGGGCAAGGTTGTGGATAGCCTTAAAAATTAACAGAAAAATTTTGAATTGAAAGCCAATGAAGATTCTGCAAAACGGGAGTGGTATGGTGAAAAGAGGGGGTTCTAGTAATGATGAGGGCAGCTGAATTCTGGACCAGTTGAAGCTTATAAAGAGATTTGCGAGAAAGACCAAAGAAAAGGGAATTGCAATAATCCAGACGAGAAGTGACAAGGCTATGAACAAGGATAGCAGTGGTGTGGGGAGTGAGGGAGGGGCGAATACGATTAATGTTACGTAAATGGAAATATGCAGACCGGGAGATGTTATTGATGTGGGAATGAAAGAATAAAGTACTGTCAAGGATGACACCCAGACTCTTAATCTGTGGGAAAGGGGAGACACAGGAATTATCAATAACAAATTAAAAATGATCAGTTTTGGATGTTGATTTTGTACCAATGAGGAGAACCTCAGTTTTGTCACTATTTAATATAAGAAAATTTGAAGAAAACCAGGATTCGATTTCTGCTATACAATCAATAAGTGAGGAGGGTGGAAAAGAAACAGTACGTTTGCTAGTGAGATAGAGCTGGGTGTCATCAGCATAAGACTGGAAGCTAATGTTATAGTTATGAAAGATATTTCCAAGGGGAAGGAGGTAAATAATGAGAAGTAACAGCGTTGGGTTGTGATGTGAAAGTTTTAAGCTGAAACAAACTGAGTGCGGCCTGAGAGGTAGAATCTGAACCAAACGAAGATAATCTATTGAGAAGGGTAATGTGACAAATAGTCTCAAAGGCTGCACTTCGATCAAGGAGGATGAGAATAGTAAGTAAACCAGAATCAGCTGCCATAAGGAGGTCATTAGTAATTTTTATAAGTGCCGTTTCTGTACTGTGGAAGGGACAAAAACCAGACTGGAACTGTTCATACAGATTATTTTGAGATAAATGAGAATGAAG